>NW_026623339.1:7077-25263 GCF_030028575.1 Malurus melanocephalus | reverse complement strand
TCCCATCTGTGGATTACTACCTGCGTGTGATGTCAAATCTGCTGCTTTGCAACAAGATTCCTGTGAGCTGAACAGCTTAATCATGAAAGGAAGTCATTTAGGGTAGAATCCATAAAGGATATTGAAGTGTCAAGTCTGACTCTTGTTTTCAAGACACAAACTCTAAACCAAAATATCCACATTTCCCTGGGACATTTCCCCCCTGTGTCTCCCAAACTGAAGATCTGCAGGCAACGTGTTTTGAGATGCTGAAGTTCCCCAGGAGTCCCAGATTTCCTTTGGAGTATTTCCAAAACCATCTTTTTGGTGATAAAGCTGATTTTTGCCTCTGTCAGACTTCTAATCCCCCTCCAAATCACAAACTGGGCTTTGTTATGCCTGTCACAAGTGCCAGGAGCGACAGGAACAAAATGCAGGATGTGGATTTAATGATTTTGACTGCCCAGGGACTCAATGCAGTAACTCCTGCTACCTTCAKGTTTCTTCTAATCACAGCAAATGAGCTGTTCCTGTGTGTCAGAAGGTAAATATCTTTGGATTTCCCTAAATGAACTTAACTTTGTGCAGAAAAACTGGAGTTTCTTTAAGGTAACAAAYAAACAGTGTTATTGTGCCAGTGTAGCCTAATGGTTGTTGTGTCTGGCTTGGAAAGGATGAAAAAAAGGATGAACCAGGTTCCAGTGCACCCTAAATTATATTATCTAATATATAGTGGCAGAATTGTTATAAAATAAACTTTTCAGTTCTATTGGTGGGAAAAAGATGAGACTTTAGGGCAAATATTCTGCCTGGAAAGAACCTATTGACTGGGAAATTACCTATATATTTTTAGACACACGCAAATTATTCTGCAGGAGATCTTCATGATCTCTTTTAAATATTGGTTATGCAAATAAGATTTAAAATTTCATTTCTTTTTCTGCAGACATTGGCCTTTGGAACTCATGTTGCTTGTCAACAAAATTGAAGAACAGGTGGCAGTAGTGCTGTCCTTCAACACTTCTGTCTTCTATAATGCTACGGGGCCTTTTAAACTCAGGTATAACTTTTCTGTAAAAATATATATATGTGAGAAGATCTCTTATATTAAAGACCTCAGATAATAGAGTCTAACATCAAATTATTTAGATTATTCTACTGTGAGACAGGTGAGCTGGCAAAGCTGGTAATTGCACCAACACTGAAATCCCAGAGCAAGCATCGAAGCTCTTCTGTTCTGTCCTGCTCGTCCTCTGGGAAATTTCAGCTSGAGCTGTAAATCTGTGAAAATAATGTCTCCACCTCAGAGAACAGCCTGTTCATACTCAGTTTAGCCATTAGTTTCCCTGGAAACTTAGCAGAGACACYGGAGCAAAGTGCCTTTTCTGGGAAGTGCTGCTCAGGAACTCAGATCCTGCACGGCTCTCACCATCTTCCTGCTGGGTCTCCTGCCCTCACTGACCCATAAACACACAATACTCTGCATTTTCAAAGTCAAGGTTTCCAGCTGGAGATCTGACTGGAGCAAAAAGAAAAACCCTGGTGGCACTCATGGATGATACAGACATTGCTGGACTATAAAAACACCCGTGGCACAGAGCTGATGAGCTGCTTGAGGAAGAAGAGCAACCAGAATTTCCTTAAACACTTCTGTTCTGCCATCCCCTCCACTTTGTCTGTCTGCTTTGCCATTTTCTGTTTGTTTCTGGAGCAATTGGCACCTACCTTTCCCCTTCCAGCAAGACTTCTGGCTTTTCACTTTCATTTCTTTTACTGTGTTCTTTTATCCCATAGACACAGCACTACTTTCAGTGTCTCCTCATGCAATGAACTTCTATCCTGATTTCTGTTGTTCCTTTTTTGGGGGGGAATTTAATTTATTAATCTATCCAGATTTAATTTTCATCTTGCTTTGGTACAATCAGATGGATACCAGGAAAATTCCTGGGGAACAATGAAACCACAGCAAGAAGATCAGTTTTTCTGGTGCAAAATGCATCAGGGCTACTGTTCCAATTTCAATATTAAAAAAATACCTACAGACTTACATGGGTATCAAAGCTAAAGACATGTATCCCATAGGTCCATGAGAAATCTTTAGCTGATTTGATTTTTCCTTGTACATCTGTAAAAAATAATTACCACTGAAAAACTAAAGTAACTGTATTTAATATTAACAGCAATAATGACAATAATTAAAAAACCACAAAAAACAGGTAACATTAATTACTCAACCTCTTCCAAATTTCCACCACAACTATTTGTTTCTATCCTATTTACAGGAGGAAACAATTTAATCCCCTCTTATTAGCCTTTAAAATAATTCTCCTCTTCAAAGCCGGTGGAGTCTCTGATGAAGCAGCKCAGATTCCGTACAAATGTGAAGTGACCAATGTGAAGGGATCTGGCTGGAACTTGATGAGAAATGTAATCCCAGAAAAGCCCTCTGTTCTGTATAAATTAAGGCAATTAAGGCTCATTGAACACTCCTCTGGACCCACTGTCAGAGCAAATAAACAACCAGCCAGCAGTGCGTGAGTGTGTAATCAGATAGAGTCTGGTGCTCACTGAGACGTGTGCTCATGCTTTGGACACAATGTCAAATTCATTATTTTGCCTCAGACTCTTCTGTTTCTTATACCTCTGCCTCCAGCTCAATAATTTATCTATAACACATTTAAAAGGACACAAGATAAACAGCAAAAAAATGGCTCACAGAAACCTAGCACGGCTCTACACAATGGGAATTTAAAGACCAAAATAAAAATAATCTGTATTTAAAAGCTGGCAGGATTCACTTAGACAGATATTATTAACTGTGATTCACTTAGACAGATATTATTAACTTAATGGAATATTAATAGGATATTCCATTTATATCTCCTGTTCTGTCCCAAAGTCTCCTGAGATATTTTTCAATGAGATTTTAATGATAATATAAAATGCAGCTACTCCTGAGATAAACATCTATSAGAAATTAGTAACAAATGCATAATTTAAAAGCTGGGTAAGAAGACTTTGCCTACTAATTCCATAAATTGCAATGTAGGAGAAACACCAGGCACATTTCTAAACCTTGCTCGTGTAGTCATTCAAAATTCACACAATGTGGTAGGAACACAAAATATAAAATTGTATTATAGAATAAAAGAGGGGCTGGGAAAGCCCTTCAAGATTATCAAATCCAACTCTTCCCCCAGCACAGCCAAGGCCATCATTAAACCACGTCCCCAAGTGCCACATCCACGTGGCCTTTACATCCCTCCAGGGATGGTGATTACACAACATCCATAGGCAGCCTCTCCCAGAGTTTGATGACCCATTTTGGTGAAGATTTTTTTCCCCAATATCCAACTCAAACCTCTCCTGGCCCATCCTGAGGCCGTTTCCTCTCCTCCTGTTCCTGTTCCCTGGAGCAGATCCCAAATCCCCCCGGCTGTCCCCTCCTGTCAGGGAGTTGTGCAGAGCCACAAGGTCCCTCTAAACCTCTTTCTCCCCACCCTGTTTTCCATTTCATCTTTTTGTTGTTATTATTTTTCTCTTTCTAACTTAGCAGAAAGCCCCATATCCTGTGGCTGTATAGTACAGCAGGAAAGTCTTCTCATCTGCTCAAACTTTACCTTTCTGATGTGATTTCCTTCACTAATTGACCGTTTTCTCTGAGCTCTCTGAGGTAACATGGTAGAAAAACAAGAAGTGATAGGGCAGGGAAGAGAATTTTTCAAGTTTTTTTGACACATTAAAAGAGATAAAGCATTTCTTTCTCTCTTGCATCCCTTTGAACATCTTTTTAACCTACATTGCTAACGAGCCTTGTTCCTTCTCATTTAGAAACGCCAGAGAAAGCTTAAATTTCTGAAGGGTTAAACTGAGAGGCTCGAGGGACTTCAAGGTGGTCTGTTGAATGTAGGACATAAATTCAACCTTTTTTTTTCTTTTTTAAAGCATGCAAATTTTAGTTGACTGGATGTAGTACGTTCCATTACATTCCTTCATTTAGCTGGTAAACACAACGTGTTTTCTAAAGGATTCAAACCTCATCACTTTCAGTAAAAACATTTTGATGCCATGTTGGTCTAAATCAGACTATCAGTTACGTTTTGACTTGAAACACTGAGATTTCATTTCCTGTTCTATCACTGAAACTTTTCAAAAATAGTCCGAATTTTAATGTCTGTAAAGGATTTCCATGAAACAGGGGGGAATCAGAGCCAAACTGTTTTTTCCAACAGCAATAACTGGTTTTTTTTAGCAATGTTAATGTGGTTTACTAAAATTGCCAAAGCTTTTTCTTTCAGATATCTGCAAGTAGTGAGTGCCACAGTGTTTTGGAAGGAGAGACTGAAAACCACATGCAAAAGTAAAACTTGGAAAAAAAACTCCTTTCCCCTTAGACCTCTTACCCCCTCTTTAAAATAACAAGTTAAGTTAAGTTGTAGTCCTGGGGGAGGTTATCAGAATGAAAATCCTGGAGAATGAAGTCCTTGTTTAGTCTGGTAGAAAATAAAAAGTCCCGTCAACAAAACCAGTTCAGTTTATTCTGTGAAGTTACTCCCAAAGCATTCAGAGCTGCCATCAACAGCAGATCAGTTCTGCCAACGAGGAGCTCATGATAATTCTGGTGCAGAAGTTTTCTTGTCTAAAAATTTCTGCACTTAAAAATGTGGACTCTAGGATTTATCTCACACACTGCATAATTTTCTTCAGGTCATCAGGCTACTGTTTTCTGTCTGAGCATTTTTAATCGGGTTCTGCACATTTTTGAATGACGAGCCCTTTCCCAGGAAGAAGAAATGTTAAAACAAACTATTAGACATGTTTAAATTTTCTACAGACTCGGTTTCTTCTCCCTTCCCACTCCCTGAATTAAAAATAATTTTCAAAATAACAGTCTCTGTTGGATAAAATCTGTGTTCCTGAATTTTTGCCCCCACAACACTGCTATACCAGTGGAGTCTGCCTTTCATGGAAGTGCCCTGGAAGATATGCAGTCATTTCATTAAAAAAGTGGAAGTGACTTTGGTCATTTGAGGTCTGAAACAAAGCAAGAGAAATCCGAGCCAAGGGGACCATGGTGCAAGAGGGAACTTTGGAATTTTCTGGTGCAGAAAACAGATGAGAGGGTCAGATCATTATCACATGTGGTAGAAGTGTTTCTGTGGACCTTTCCCCCCCTTTTTCCCATTTTTAATTGTGTTTTCCTATAGTTTTAGGTATTGAATTAATTCCAGTTTTCTGAACCACATCTTCCACCCAAAGATGCTACTGGAAGCGTCATCTGTACAAGGATTAAATCCTGGGTAGTGATGGTGGTGATTAACCAGATCTATCTGGGATAGGGTTTTTTGGGGTAGGAGCTAAATATCAAGCTCATTATTATAATAATTTAATTCCTCACTATCAATGTGCAGGAGATCAGACACCTGTCCTTGTCCTGACAGGYTGTGACTGCTGAAGGCCACTAAAAAGCTCGGAGAAGACACTCAGTCTCCTGAGCAATTTGCATTTTGGTTCATTGCATGATATGCAGATAAATTCCCTCTGTAGTTATGCATAATGCATTGGACATGCACACACATCTTTCCCAGATGAAAACCCTGTAAAAAACCTTTGCAAAATCACAGGCATTGATATCAAAGCCAAAATTCACTGAGAAATTCTCTCTGCTTTCTCCCCAAAGTGACCATTCTGTGTCACGTATCAAAGCTCACAGATGACATAGCTTTATGTAATATAATCTACAAATGTGTGGGTCATTGTTGAGGTTTTTACAATCTTTATGTGTATCTGGCTTAATATTTTGCAAAAAATCTATGCAAAACCAGAACTTCCTGCTCCAGGTTTCTCTTCCAAAATTCTCAGTACTGTGAAAAATTGGTGCAAATGAATAAAGTTTTATCAAGTTATGTGTTAATTATTGAAAAACACCCTTACCTCAATTACTGTTGCAGTTAATTTATTGAGATAAATCAAGGATGCTTCAGTTACCCTATTTTTCCACACAATTTTGAAGCACATTAAAGGAGACAAACTTGGATCTAAAACTCTTACAGTAAAGCATCAGAACAAATTTACCTTCTGGAGGCAGCACTGTCCTTTCTATAATGAATATCTGCCTGAATTTTGGCAGGCAAATGACTGAAAGATGTCACTGAAGGCAGGTCTTTTTGAAGTCATGTTCTACTTCTCTATTTCATAGTTTACTTTAACAAATCTGGGGTTTTTTTTTGTTCTAAAGGACAYTGTCAGCTGTATAGTCTGAACTGAAAGGTCCTCTTACCTTTTATATAACTTAAAAATTTAAGTTCTCTTTATAATGTATTTGAAGACTATTGAATAGCAAGGGCTAATTGGCTGAGGAGGTTTCATTTCTCTCAGAACCAGAGATACCAAACTGTGAAAATTAGGAAATACAACTCATTCTGATCCAGCTGTTGGCCTGCCTGATGCTGCTCTTTAATTAAAACATTCATTACCAAGCTAGCAAAGGGCTCTGATGGCACATCCTCTTAAAGCATGACTCTTTAGTCACCCTTATCTTCCTGGCTCTGTGCCAGGTAATTTTAAGGGGACACAYGTGAATAATGTATATTTAAAACAGAGTTCTTCTCATACTCGATGCCATTTCTCAGAGTTATCACTGGACTGTTGAGACTTAATGTAATAATAATAATAATTGTCCAGCCCAAGAGAAAAAAAAAAGTAATTTCCTGCTCCTGGGGTAAATTACCATATTTAAAGTGAAACTAAATCTATTTGTGAGGAATAGATTAAAAAAAAAAAAAAAAAAAAGGCCATGTATGATAAGGAATAGGATAAGTGAGAGCCCAGTTGCAAAGGAAGGGGTTGTGTGTTGTTTGCACAGATGTTTTGTGCCTTTGAGATTACTCTGGGTTTTGCTGGTATGGTTGAAAACAATGAAGGAAACAAAAGAAAATCTTAATCAGGATTTGTTTACAGCAACTTAATTAATAACTTAAATAGGAGAAGGAAAACATCATGCATGTTTTTCTGAATAGCAGAACATTAGACAATCAAAGAGATGAGTAGAGGAAAAGCTAATTGTTCTTTCATCTGGACCCTGAAAAATTGCTTCTTAAAGTGCATTCCTGACCATTTTCAGAAACAATTTTTTTTAAGTGCCAGGTACTATTTTCTGCCATGGTTTCTCCTTGCAGTCTGCAGTGTCCCATCACTGTATTTCCCTCAGTTAATGCAGCACTCAGGTCTGAGTGGCATGGAATAGAACCTGACCCTTGGCAGTTCTGATTGGCTCAAATAAATCAGCTTGGACTGAATCTGTGGCACAGAACCACCAAAAATTTGATGAATTTGAGTACAAAAATTTGATTCTGCTTTCAATGAGATTCCAGCAGGAATCTGAAAATATGTCAGCAGTGAGTATCAGACAGTAAGAGAGTGAGACTGCTCTCAAAAGGAATCAGTGTTTGCTGGACACTGATTTTATTTAGTGAATAACATCAGGAAACATCAATCAAGAAATTTAAGTTTTTGGAAAGTTTGGTATTTTTGAATTAGACACTGACAAGTTTTTTAATTTTTCCTCCCAACATTATTGGTCATTTGAGAACTGTGTGACTACGAGCATTATTCAGACACTGACATCTGTGTGTCCTCACCTTCAGGCAAGGGATAATGCACAATTCTCATTTCAGATGCACTCAGGAATCTGATGTTGGGAAAAATGTAATTGTGATACTGAACTGTTAATAATGACCATGATTTAAGTCATCAATAGGGAGCATGGCTGTGTCTCYTAGCAAAGCCTTGCATTCTGAGATTGACCAAAATTGTACCTTCTTGGACTGAATTCAGGAATGAAATGCTTATTTAATAATGCCACCAAAAATTGAAAGTTCCAGGAGTAGAAAGTGCAGATTTATGTTAGCCTTGAAGGTTTCTAATATTCCATCACCCTTTGGAAATGCAGATTCATATTTCATTTGCTCTGGTGTAAATTAGGAGTAAATGACTGAAATCCCCATTAGATAAGAGTCCAGGCTGTGACCCTGGTCCAACATGCACCAAGTCTGATTTCACCATCAGCTTTGAGATCAGTGCCCCAAGCCCATCAGTGTTCAAGAAATATCTGGAAAATTCCCTTAACAACATCAACAACATCAGCCCTGAGTTTGTCAGGCTGTGGAACCAGATAACCAGGACAGGTCCCCTCCAAATGGAATATTCTGCTCTGTAACTTCATCCCCATGAGCTTCAGGGGTTTGAGAGGTGTAGGAAAAGAAATCACCACTGAAATCAAGGATGAACACATTTTTCCTAACAAGGCTGTGTCCTTACAGAAAATACTGTGTAAGACTGAGGATTCCTCTTGATTCCCATTGAATGCCCCCTCCTGAACTGCTCTGATAGAACAGAAATTTCAATCCCATTAAATGCATTTTGGCATATGAGGCTGGGGGAGATTAAGTCATTTATCACAGGATATCATCCATCGAACAATTCAAGGGTTCTCTCGGTCGTGAAGAGAAACTTGAAAGTGAATATTTCCTTCTACATGTTGTTTTTGTTTGCAATTTCACTTGTTTTCACATGCTAAATCTGGAAACTTTTCTTAATTCAGTAGAGATGATGGGGTCAACTTTTAAAGCTGAGACACAAATCCTCTTATATCTTCCTGGGATTCCACAATCCATTCCTTTGAGCACAGAGTGCCTCTTTGTATAAACAAACAAACCCMGAAAAAGAACTCACCTTCTACCGAAAAAAAAATACAAAACGAACAGAGCCTAATCTGTCCTGCATTTAGATATTTTACTGGTGTCAGGGGAAGGATGTGTGTGTTCAGCTTTGCTGCAGAGGGAGAAATGATAACTGTTAAATTCTGGCAGAGGGATTTGGACAGAGAATGCTGGAACACACAGCACTGAACTCCTATCAGTAGAAGCTGACTGATAAAACATGGGAAACACTAATTTTAAGCCATTAAACAGAGCCATAAACCCCTGTTTATCACTTGGGAAGCTGATTGTGAAATGTGCTCAGTTTTGCAGCAGGTTATGGATGCTTTGGACTCAAAATTCAAAAGTCTGAGCTCCCTGGGTGTCTGTGGAAACTGTCTGCATGTACCAAAAAGTGACAATTCACTTAATATTCAAAAATTGGTGGCACTTTCATGCTCAGGATGAGTCCTTTACATCCCTGTTTCCCCCTGAGTATCTTCACTAAGACAATTTGGGTTTGCCCCTGGCCAAAATGACACAGAACACGCCTGGCAACACCTGCCTCTTCCCTTTTCTGCTTGCCAACAGCCAAGGGCAAACTGATTCTTTCACTTTAATAAAAAAAACACCTCTGTTTTTAAGATATGAATGCAGACAGGGAGTGATTGTTTCTCTGCTGACTTGTTTGAAATCTTTGCTTTTTGCAGGAGTGCTGTGTGAAACGCACTTGACTCCACTTTAAACATTGTGTAAGCATAAAGCACAAAGTGAAAGAGTTTTGTTGAAAAAAATGGGGAAGATTACAGTGTTGTTTATAAAGTCAGAAACACATTTACATAAGAAACACATAAAACCAAATATTGTGTGCATACTGATATGGTAGTCTGYTTATAGCTGTGAATTTAGATATTTTCTGATGTGTCTAGCAGAAAGTTAAAGCTCCTGCTTGGTACGGATTTACTACCAAATAAAAAGAGCAGGTTTTTTCAGAGTAATTTTCAATCTCTGAATTTCCATCCCTCAGTTTTGTTTCACAGCTTTACTTTTATCTTGTCTGCTGCAGAATGTAAATTAAATTTCAGARCACGCCCCTCATTTTCTCTATTAATATCAGGGACCTTTCTTACCGTGTTCTGTTTTTTGGTTTTTCTTGTGGAGTGTCTAACAGAATAATAATAGCAACCTCTAGAATTTATCCATGGGAGAGTGTCTTACAGAAGTGGAGAGACCTTAGAGCACTTCTTCTTGTACACTTTATTTAATTCTAMTTTCAAAACAAGAAGCTGACTTGTACTTTTACAAAGTAACTCAGCACAAACCTCTGTGCAAATCAGTTGGTTTTGCTGAGATCTTTTGAAATCATGGCAACAGTTTGTTTTTTGAATCAACAAAATAATATTAAAACAAAAAAAAAAAATTAGATATTAGAATTAGATAACAAATAAATTGATTAGAAAACCAATAAAGAAACAAAAAAAATAGTACAAAAGAAAACCTAAGTTTGGACTAGGACAGGACCTCAAAGTTTTCCACAGTATCATTGAACCACATTGGTTTCCATGTGCAAGGTTTTATTCATCTAGAGAGTGGAATTGGGACCTTCTCACCCCAGCACAGACAAATATTCTCCATCAGTTATTCTGCATCTGCTGTAAGACACTCATGTACACACCTGAGCTTGGCACAGGGCAGAGGAACCTTCAGGCTGTTGTAGCTGATGTTTGTGAGCAGATGGATGCTCGGATGGGACCAAAATTAAATTAGCACACTACAGGTGGTGACAGAACAAATTATACCGAGCAGAAATTAGTGCAGAAATGTGGTGAACACCGACAGCAATTCAGCTGGAGCTCATGGTTCCACCAATGGCATTTGTAGATAACTCACAAATTGCTAAATACAGTTATTAAAGGTTGAGCTTGATATTTTTGTTATCAGATTTCTCTTGGGCATATATTTCAGTGGTTGCACAGCAAATAATTCCTCAGTTATTTTTAAAAAAGGTTGCAAATCTCAATCAATGTCATCCTTTGCAGTTTGTCAATATTTCCTCTTTCATGGTTGGGACACGCTGGCCATGAACAACTTCTGGAGGAGGAGGTTCAGAGAAGGGCACAGGCTCCTAAATCTTAATTTAAATGTCTCTGTGGACAAGAAACCTGCATGGGACTGACTGGTGAGGTGTCAGAAGAGCTGCAGGAGAGCTGAGGTACCCTGGTTTCCCCCTCCACATCGTGGTGCAGAGTATTCACGTGGARGTTTCAGTGAGGAATGGCTCAGACAGGGAATGTGGGAATGGGTCCTGGGAAGATGATGATGCCTTAGGATTTTTCGTTTCTGTATTTTCATGCATCTGTATTCTTGTATTCTCTAGTAAAGCACTAAAWCTCCTGTTCTCCCATCTTTAGGCAAAACAATCCCTCTCTGAGCCTCAATCCAAGGACACCTCGCTGCCTCAGAGCCCCAAAATATGGAAACAACAGCGAGTTGGGGAGAGGCAAGTTTGGGTTGGTTGACATCATGACCTGAAGATAACATTGGAGAATTAAGACCTCATATGTAATAAGGCAGAACTTATAAAAGGTGAAGATCTCATGACCCGGGGTCCATTTTGGGTGTAGCCTTAGGAGGAGGCTTTGTCTGCCCTGATGTACCAGGGGGCCTGTTAGGCCTGGATTAAAGTTGTCTATTCTCATTCTCTTAAGTTTGTCTGGTGTCTCTTTTAGAGTAGCCCGATCGATAAGGCATCAATGAAACCGAGGGACAAAGGGACAGGAGGACACTGGAGCTTCCTGCTGAGAGACATTGCTCTGAGGGAGGCAGAGCACAGTTTGTCTGAGGGATTGCACTTGTGAACTTGATGGGGATGAGACATCAAAACTGAATTCACATTATTTTTCTCCCAGTGAACCCTTTCTTTTTGGCAGAACTGAGGCAAATTTGTGTTTTTCATTAGTTCGGTGTCATGTAGGATCATGTGCATAGGAATGACCTTCAGGTAAAATATTCTCTTTCCAGTCATGAAGAAACARAATCTGCTAAGATCAAAAACACAGCAGGAAGAAAACCTGGGCAGTGTAAGTTTTGAGTGCTGTGTCTTTTTCACCCAAGAACAATTTCATTGTGCCTGATTTTGAAGCTCCTGCACTGAGGGCATAAGCAGGAGAGCCCTCATCATGGCAGGAACTCTGATAAAGTTRTTTTCTTCTACACAGGCCAACCCAGCTCAACTTTCAGAGAGATTTCTTCAATACCTGTTATTTAGATCCCCATATATGAGAGATCATAGCTGGAACAGACACAGAAAGAGGTTTCTGTGTCTGCCACTGCTGAGGTTATACAGGCAAGAAGTGTGGAAAACTTTGAGGTCCCTGTCCTAGTCCAAAACTAAGTTTTCTTTTGTGCTGGTTTTTTTTTTTTTTTTTTTTTTTTTTTTTTGTTGGTTGGTATTTTTTTTTTTTTTTTATTTTTTTTTTTGTAATCTTATTCTAATTTCTAATATTATCTAACTCTAATTAATCAATTTTCTAATTCATTTCTTCATAACCTGAAGAAATTCTGGATGCGTAATCATTTTTGTTTGGAGATCACCTCTTATTTTGGTGAAAYGAGCACAAAAAGAATGGAATAAACCTGAAAATTGTTAATTTGGCTATGGGAGCATTTTAAGCCCCATGTTTCCTCAGTGTGAGACCTCCAGCTCTGAAAGACTGAGTTATGCAAGGATTAAATTCTGATTTAGGGTGAGGTTGGACCAGATGACCCACAGTGGTCCCTTCCATCCTCATCCACTCTGTGACCCCAAAACTTAAAATTAGGGAAAAAAAGTAAACCAATATAAATATTTTGCAAACTTGCTTCCAAGGAAATGGTTTTCCCCACAACCCATTACATTTAAAAAAACATATCTTTAAAAGCATTCTGGACAGGAAATAAAATGTGTAACKAGCACCCCCTCATATCATTACTTAGAAATTTTTCCTGATAAACAACATTTGTGCTGCAATATTTTATTATCAAAATAGCTTCATAGGAATATTGTCAGTGTCAGAACACTTTTATCATCTAAATAATTTATTTGCATCCCTTATAGAGAATCCTTTAGGTTTGTAATTTTATATACACTCTTCCCATGTGTTCATCCTCTATGGATTTTTATTTGTATGCTTGGTTTTGGTGGGTTTTTTGTTCCCTTTAAGGGTTTCGTGGTATTTTAAATGCAAGATTTTCACTGAAATCTTTCTAATGGCTTCTTCTGTAGAGTGAGGCAAATTGAGCATTGGGTTGATGGGAGCTCCATTTCCTTCAGTGGAAGCTCTTACTATTTTAAAATCAAGGTTATTATTTCAAGTCCAATCTTTCTGACCACTACAATTGACTACAAGAGGGTTTTGGTCAAGGCCTGAAAGAAATMATGGGCACAAAGACTTTAGGAAATCATTATAAAACTATAAAACCTACTAAAACTACAATTTTTATATTGGTCACCCTGCATATTCCCCCAGTCCTTGGCATCTGGCTTTTTCATGCTGTGGGTGACTGAGTAGAGGGAAAATCTCCTTATGGACATGTTAATACCAAAATTTGCTATTTTTCAGAAGTTCTATAAAATAAAGCTGAAAACTGCCATGTGCACCAGCAAAGAAGGAATGTGGGACTGAGAAAGATTCCCTGGGTTATTAAATACAATCTTTTCCTTTCATATTCAATTTACAGTGTTTCTAAAGACCTTGTATTCAAAATAGAGGACAAGAGAAAAAGAATTGGGAGATCAGAGAGAGGCAGAGCATTACTGCTGAGTGTAATTTTATTTTTTTAGCTGTTTGTTATTAGCAGATGATAAAATTTTGTTGTGGTGGGTCTGGTTATCTGATTGGGGACACCTTGTTGGTCAGCACAAAGGTTCAAACCAAATGAGACCAACCAGATCCTGAGTACATTAGAAATAAAACCACCACCAAAGAAAATCCCATGTGTATCATTACAAAATCATCTGCCAAGCTGCCTCATTCAACTTTTAATAGGCAGAACAGAGCTTAGCAATTAATGTCACTATCTGTTATTTTCTTTGTAAATGATGGGTTTTTTTTCTTCAAATAATCCCTCCTATTCACTAATTTGCTTCAGTAATAACTAAATCCCTTTCCATTGGGATAAAGTTCAATTCAATTCCTTTGAATATGAAAAAATTCATTTTGGCAGAAGAGAAGAGTGTGCCAAGGTGCTTCCATCACTAGGTCTCCTAAAGCCAGAGCTGGGCATGTAAATGAAACTGGTGCCCTTTATCAAAAAGACATGAGATGCTCTGGCAAGGGTCATGTTCACCTGGCTTAAATTAGTAGACTGAAGCATAGTTTAATTCCCTCCTTCAAGATGTGTCTACTCTCAACATGCATCTCCAAATGCAAAATTACCTTTGTTCCTCTTCCTGACAAAATAAATAGAAATTTTGACATTCTGTTCAAGAATGTGGCTGTGACTTTTCTTCATCTGTGGAAGGCCTTGCTATGGAGAAAGGGCAGAGCTCAGCTAAGAAGCCATCACTCCCAGAGGTACAGAGTGCACTACACTCAATGAAAATGTTTCAAACTCAATATTAACAGTTTAAAGATTAAAAAAAAAAACAAACAAAACAAAACAAAACAAAAAAAACCTCCTTACTATTTTATCCATCCTTGAATTTCCTTCACCATTCAAAAAGGCTGTGTTCTAATAACCCTGCCTCCTGAGGTGCCAGATTTTCATTTGRATAAGTGATTTTCCAGGAACATACATGGTTTAAGACACAGCCAAGTGATCTAGATTGGTTGGTTCAAGACCTGTCAAGATCAAGTTCCTGATTAAGATGGGATGTAAGTCTACAAATGGATATTTTTAACTCATGATGATTGAGCWTAAGGGTATAATCAGAACATGTTCTGTGTCTCTTTCATCTCAGTACATGGTGCAAACCAAATTGAACGGCAGTTAAAATTTTAGAGAAAATGGAAATAGTGCAGCAAATCAGAAGGAGCAATCAAAGTGAGGATTTAATTTATTTCTGAACAAAAATAGGAAAAAGTATTATCTTCAGCATATATTGAAATTCCATCTGTGTTAAATCTCCACCTAGTTGCCAGAGGATCATTTTACTTTTCACTTTAAAACTGGCAGATTGTGACAATGTTCCTGAACTTGAAAGACACTGTGCTGTAGCACACTCTGCATACAATGGCTCAGGCCTCAGATGGTTTTAGAAACTGAAACTACAGCAAATTGCATGTCAGTTCTCCCTAAATGTCTCACAGGGTCTGCCTATTTTAGAAAATCCTTCTCTCTGTGTTAGGGGATAATTGGCAATCAGCTCATTATGAAACCTCTCAGTTATGAACACAAGGAGTTAAATGGTAAGAAAAATTGTTCATTTTTTCATCATGTTGCTATCCAGATTTTTGTCTGAGGAACAGGATGGGTTTGGCTTTTGAAAGATTTTGAAAGCTTTTGAAAACAGTGATGTGTGGTCACAACAGGTGTGTCCTCTCAGCATCCTCTCAGGATGATCCTTCCTTACTGACTTTATCAATTGCCTGGAGGTTTGCATGCAGATCATGCCCTGGAAGCCTCTGGCAGGCATTGTTTTAATATTCCACTCAGATCAGGAAGGCTTGTGATGATTATTTAAGCTCACACTGTGTGCAGCACTGATTTTTGCATACAGCTCTTCTAGCGCTACGATTATCTATAAAAAAATCTGCAAAATTAAGTAAATTATTTCTTGTACTGAGGAGCYSAGAACTGGATTGACAATTCAGAAATGTGTGACCTGACCCATACAAATTCTGTCCAGTCYRAGGAGGAGCAGAWTCRCAGAATYACAGGRTGRTTTGGGTTGGAAGGGGCCTCAAAGACCATCTGTCTCCAACCCCCTACTCTGCTTTATTCTGCTGTCCAGGCTGCTCTGAAAGTGGGAGATGGGAACAGAGGGCATGGCTAGGARCAGCCAAGGCATTGCACTGTAAATAGGTGGCAAATAAATCAATTAACACCTCCTCACACACATTTCTGCCTTTGTTCAAGCACCAGTTATAACCCAGTTAAGCTCAAAAGTTCACAGGYGTTCAGTGGAATCGATTACACAMAAACCTRCTTTTCACTTTAGGCTTCCTTAKTATTTTCATTTTTATTTRAGTTTCATGCATTAAGAAGAAAWAAAAAAATAGGAAAAAAATCCCATGGACTAAAGGCTGAAGTACAAATGAAGAAAAGTTTCCAGAGGAAGTCTGGGGGGATTTTTAAATTATCTCTGCACATTGCCCTATAGTACCTGCTGCACTACCCTGCAACTCKTAAAATTTAAGAAATCTTGTCTTATTAATTCAGATTGAAGAATCACTTAAGTAGAACATGTATTTAACAAAAGGAATTTGATCAAATTATATATAAATATATATACATTTTAAGGCAATTAAAAATATTTCTTTGTGATATGATAGCTTTCTCCTGATCTGTCTGTGCCAGAGGCATGGCAGGAGCTGGAATCCTTTTTCTGTCATTCCACTCTTGCATTCTCTCAATTATTGAATTATTGTTCTGTGGATGTTTCTTCACTTGCAGCTGTAACTGCTTATCTGGCTGCATGCATTTGTTAGAGAGTTACCTGCTCCCTGAATTTTTAACCTCATWTATTGAATGYTTCCCCTCACATGGAYGTGGTATYCTCTGCTGGCTGATGATGGGATCASTTTGGGGTGCACCAGTGTGGAGACAGCAAATGATCACAGGATGGTTTTGGATACCATATTATCCTGGAGAACATTTTCACCAAGCTTATTTAGGAGCCAATATCCTCAGGAATTCATTATCCTGTTTCAGCCACTGGAGAGTGATCATCAATTGCCTTCCAATAGATACAGAGGGCAAAACCAAAAAATTAGTTTCTAAAAAACAATTTATTTAAAACCATTTTTTCAGAGATATACTTCACCTAATTTTTGACTTCAGAAATTTAATTATCTAGAAAAACATATACTACTGAGATGATTTTTCTTTCCATGCAGCCTAGAGAGTTTTTTCTCAATKACTGAATTTCTCTGTCTGTAAGAARGAGCCCATATTTATGTGGTTTGTACTAGATGTTTATGGTTTTTTGACAGATTCAGATCAAATCCAGACCTTTGAGATAATCTTTGTGGTACAGACCATCATTCTATAGTTCTGATTTTACCCTGAGTCTCTGGAATCATTACAGGATTCTCTCACTGGGATAAATCATTCAGTCAATGTAGAAATGTCAGTCTAGATGATCATGACAGCACATTTGCCTTCTTCATCTTTAAATTTTATGAAGATAKAGAATTACCTGCTCTTTGTCTCCCCATAGCCATTGAGTCACTGACTGTAATTATAAAAGTAAAGAGAATTTATGGACTTTATGATCAAAGTTATTTTGTGTACATTAAGAATTTACATCTTCCACACTGAGAACCCTGAGGTGGTACCAGAGCACAAAGCACAGACGACAGCATATGAAGAATATGAAATTTCCAGTCTTTTTTTTTTTTTTTTTTCTGCATGTAATTTTGATTCAGGTTTGTAAATCAAATATGTTACCATGTTGACTCCTACTCTATTGTTTCATTTCATACTGTTCCCATTTTCACATATACCGCTGAGCTATTTATCTTCCTTCCTTTCCTTCCAGAGAAGGAAAATTGTCCTTCTGAATTTCTGAAAATATACACTTTTYAAAAATATGTTAGACTCACTGGGAAGAGAATGGCAGAAGGAGAAGTAACAAATTAAGAAAGCACTTCTGAATAAATTTTCAGATCTAGGTGCTGCTCCTTGGCAGCACAGACATTTGACAAGAAGCTTTCTTTTGAAGAGAACAGTGCTTTTTGTTGTTGATGTGCACCTAGAAAACAAAGCAAAACCATTTATAAATTTGATATTCATAAGAATCCTGATAAATAACACAACCCCCTTTTTAAAAATTGATACCTTCACTGCAGACAGAGTTTTTCCAGCAGATGATGGGAGGGGATTGTTCCCCTYTGCTCAGCACTGGTGAGGTGCACATGGATTCTGTGTCCATGCTGGGCTTCTCAGAACAAGAAAGATGTGGACATTCTTGAGTGAGTCCATGGAAGTTCCTCAAAGATGGTTAAAGGATGAGACATGAAAATCTACCAAAACCAGCCCAATTTATAGCAGAGTAATCTGAAAAGCCAAAACATCACTTCCAGATTTGTTTCTAATGGTATGTTCTACAGACTTTGCAATATTTCTAAACAAATCCATTCTTTCATCAGATACATAACTATAACAGGATTTGGAATGAAAAGACACATTTTTACACACAATATATCACAGTCCTTTACAAGCTCACCTGCTGTAAGAAAGGGAAGCAGCTCTGCTCWGTAGCTGAAGGCATGGCCAGCAGGCATCACTGTTTAAATAATTGTAGCCTTGAGCTTCGTTTTGCATCAGCTGTGAATTTACCCTTCCTTCTCCAGGTTCAGAGAAT
>NW_026623339.1:0-6994 GCF_030028575.1 Malurus melanocephalus | reverse complement strand
AAATAACATTGTATGAACGCTGTGGAGGGCAGAAGTTGTAGCTCTGCAAACTCGCTCCATAAAGAACAGATGTTGGATCTGTAACTTGTGTTGTGTACTTAAAATCTGTTTGGGTTTCTTTTCCTCCAGGTAAAAATAAACCAGCAACAAATTTGACCATGGAATTGATGCAGAAATTTCCATTGATGATAGRAGTTTAGCAACTGCACAAATGAGCACAATCAGGAGATTCAGTGATGAGTGTCACCCATGCAGAAGAGCAGGGAAATTCTGAAGTATCCATTTACAAAGGAGTTTTTCCTTATTTTCAGGTAAGTTTAACCCCTACCTGATGGATGTGAGTTAATTAATGGACCAARATGGAAATGCTGCATTTGTAAGATCCCTCCCTACAGAATCTCCATTGCTCCCTTTTGAATTCTGTAACTCATTGGGATCCCTCACACAGACATTGCTGAATGCCTGCCTGCATTTGGCCATTTGCACCTTGCTTTTTTACACCTTTTTTAGTTTTTCTTCATGGTTTCTGATGTAAGCAGGGAAGTGGTCAAGATGTGACCACTCTCAGAAGCTGCACAGTAGCTTTAAGGTATTTCCTCTTCGAGTTTCTATTTATTTCCCAATAACCCAGAATAATTTTGCTTTTTGTCTTACCACTGCATATAAATCTTTTCTCCGAGTTATCACAAGTGATTCTGAGATTCTTCTACAATGTTCTTCATTTATCAACATCTAATGTAATTTTTTATTTTCATTTTATTTTCAAAAATATCAGTTTTGTCACTCAGACCCATGACCTCCTTCAGCTGCTTTCACAGCCAAGCCTCTCTTTACTCCTTTGGMTAAATCTGAATAATCAGTAACATTTCTCAGCTCTACCTTTTCTAGATTACCCATGCTGGTAACTTCCCTTCACTGCAAAAATTTTAATTATTTCCTACCTTTTCCYCCATTCATTAATTAGTATCAATCCATGGGACAACTTTTCTTTTTAGCCCATGACAAAGAAGTTTCTTTTGAAGAAAAGTGTTTCCAAAAGCTCTTTGAAAATCCAGGTTTAGTACTTATACATGAGTTTAAGAAGTACACCTTAAAGGACATGTTTTACATATGAAAAAGTGATTTTCATGTCCTTGTTTTTTTTTTGGGTTTTTTTTTTTTTTTTTTTTTTTTTTTTTTTTTTTTTTTTTTTTTTTTTTTTTGGCTGTGATTACTTCTTTATGCTTTGTTTGACATTTTGATAATATTTCTATAAAACATCATGAAAATTATAATGTCTGAGGAATAAAATTTCATTAACATTCTACGCAATATAACAAAGCAATTCATTATATCTTGGAAGATAATTTCAYGGGGACCATTTTTGTGATCTTAATCATATATTTTATTAAACTTATGGCTAGAATATTTTCTTTAATCTTTATTTAATATTCCATCAAAATTTAAGAAGACATTTCCTGAGTGTTTCATGAACTATTTCATAATTTTTTTTTTTGAATGCTATAGAGGTTCACTTCTTTGTTTGGAAATATACCTGCATAACACTTTTTTTTTTAAGTATTCATAAAATCATAACTAATCTCATTGTAGTATAAGTACTAATATTTAATGTAAATTACTCTCATTCTGTCTTTATCATGGAATCACAGAATGATTTTGGTTGGAAGGGACCTTAAAGCCCATCCTGTTCCACCCCTGCCATGGGCAGGGACACCTTCCAGTATCCCAGGGTGCTCCAAGCCCCATCCAACCTGGTCTTGGGCACTTCCAGGGATCCACGGGCATCCACAGCTTCTCTGTGCCAGTGTCTCACCATTCTCACAACAAAGACCTTTTTCCTAACATCTAATCTAAATATCTTTCCATTTCAGACCATCCCCTCTTTTCTTATCATGATCTTCCTCTATAATAATTAATTATCCCTCTTTTTTACACTTCTGCAGCATTAAACTTAAGAACCTGAGTAGGATTTCTTGTGTTGTTGCCCTGAGTTGTATCCAGGGATGAAGATCCACCTATGGATTGATTTCCAGAAGTTAAACGTTCTCTCAGCTGAGTTTTCAGCAGCTCTGTTGCCAGATGCTGCCTGGAGATGGTGTGCTTCAGAGGTAAAAGGTTATCAGGAAAATCAAAGAATAAAAATGTGAACAGTTTTCTCCATCGATTCTGAAATTCTACTTTTACAGCTTGGTTTTTTTCTCACTAGGAACTGGGCAGAGTGGGGCTGAGAAAATGTTTTGTGTTGAGTGTTAAATTAGCCTACTGGGACAATGGCAGCTGGGACTGGCAGAGGAAAAGAAAAGCTGTCTAGACCTTTCTTATGGTGGCAGAGCAAATCCCTGAGCAGTGGAAATAAAGAAGATTTTAATTTTTTTTTTTTTTTTTTTTTTTTTTTAGGCATCCTGAGACATTACTAGAACTTACTGTGGCTGTCAGTTCCCAAAATGGTCCCTAATGAGAACCTACCAGGATACAGCTCATCTTTTTGATGACTCTTGAGGTCTTTTCAATCTTTAATGATTCTTTGATTCTGAGCTGGACAAACATCCAAAGAACTCTATTTTCTTTCATCTTTCTCACAGACAAATGGGTGCAATAAATGCTGTCAGCAGCAGAGGGGTTGGTGGTGTTTTCAGTGGTGATTCCTCTCTCATTTGTGCTCTGTTGCATTCCTGTACTCTCACATGTGTTCAAGCTTCCCCTCTGAAATATTTCTCCAGAAGAGTTTTCCYGCTGYTAAAAGGCTRCACTTTGTATTGGATGAAAAATCTACATAAATGACCTCAAAACATGCCCTTTGAACAGTGTGATAAAATCCTATAAAATACACCCCACACAGGGATGTGATGCAGCAGCCTGAAATGTACCTTATCCCATGCAAAGATAAAACAGCAGGGATGACATCTCACTCAGTTCTGTGATGGGGTGTTTTCAACAGCATTTCAAAGAGAAATTCTACCAAAYCTGTTACCTCGAGGAAAACACTGATCAAATGGCAAGATGAATTAATTTGGGTGGTGTCTGGTTTTTGCAGTGTTGAGTGGGAGTATTTCTGGTTATGTTTTCATCACTGGAATTTGCAGGGACAGTGGGGGACTGGGCAGTAGAATCCCAGAATGGTTTGGATTGGAAGGGACCTTTTTTCCCCCCACATTTTATCATACCAAGTTTTACCTGGCATAAAGCAGGATTTTAGCTGAAGTCACTGGAGTCAAGTTTTGATCCCATCAACTTTGAGAACCACTCTTTCCCTATAACCACCCACATGGATGGAATATGATAATATGGCCGCATGGATAATGAAGAAATAAAAATACCATTTTTCTTCTTCTCCAGGMCTCTAACAGAGCCTTATTCCTGATGGCAATGAAGTTGTGTTCATTAACAACTTCTCACATCCCATCTCACAGCCTGAGAAAACACCTCAGGAACTCCAGCAATTATCACACGATGGTGGAAGCTGATTTTCCACAACCCCATCAAACCCCTGGGTGATTTACCCACTGACAGCAGAGAAATTCTGACTAAATGCATGTCAGAATCTTCTTCAGGGTGATCTGGAGAGCTCTCTAACCCCCTCTGAGGGTACTACCAGGATACACTGCCTGTAGTAATCACCCAGCCCACATACTGCTCCCACACAGATTCCTGGATTCAGGCATTTCAAACAGCAAGCTGAATCCTGCTACTAAATTTTATGAAGCTGTCACGCAACTCTGCTGCCTAAAYAGAAGTTTAATTCTGATTAAGTTACTCTGTGCCCATCTAAGTGGAGCTGGCAGACATGACACTGATGTTTTAAAGAACTTTTCTCAGAAATTAGTTGGAGTTTCTAAAGATAAAAAAGAAATCCTGGTGCTGAATTCTGTTGCCCAGTTAGTGGCAGGGCCACTGAAGACTTTATAGGGAGTCTGAGGTTTTCAAATGGAGCTGACAAGATTCCTCTGTCTGTCTGGAGTGGCACCTGACACAACTAAGCACTTTAAATTACAGCTCACTGAACCACTGTGACACTTTTGTCTGCATAGGTATGTTCAATTTTTAATAATCGTGTAGGCTCCCAAATCCTGATTTCTGAAAATTTCATAGCGTTACAGGGAAAACAAGGTATTGAGAGTGTGCCCAGAGCAGCAAGAAAAACACTGTCATACACCTTCACAGTATGCACATAATACATACACCTAGCCAAACAATGCAATTATTATTTCAATTTTTGAAGTAATTACATTTAAAAGCTACCTGTAGCTGTCACTTTTTGAATGAATCAATCATTTTTGAAGTAGAACAGGTTTTGTCTTCCCCTTAAGTTACTCAAAACAGACATGGATGAAAATAAAATAAAAAATATTCCACGCCCCCTGAGATCTAAACAGCAGGAATTTATAAAACATGAACATGCCATCCACTGTGAAGCTAAGAAAGAGAGGTGTGTTTAGTTTTTGGAACTGATTATTAACTCAGTATCTGTCCTTTCTGCTTGTCACACTTAATCAAAAATAGCTCCCCAGCCCTTGGTTCACATAGTGACAGCTCATAGCACTATATTTCAGCACTTGCTGCTGTGATTTTTTACATGAAATATTCCTAAGATGGGTTGAAGGTGAAGCATCTCAGTTCTATGTTTTTGTGTCAGAATGTCAGGGCAGCGGTGACTGCTCAGATCTGCTCCCGTTTAGCTTTTATTATCCACCATCCCAGGCTTTAATTTGAAGCAGCCTGGTGAGACAGACAGATCCTGGCATTTTTGGAATGAATATTTATAGCCTTCCACTAGGCTGTGAGTCACCCCTGCAAAACAGAAATCTTTGGTTTGGAATAACATTCCCAGAGGAAAATGCCGGTTTTGGAGCGAGGGATGGGATGTTGGCACATCACGGCTCGTGGGCCAGCGCTGCTCATAGTCACAGGGCCCTCAGAGATTCTGCATTTCAGGGAAAGAAAAGCCACTGAGAGGCATTAAAGTACTTCTTTCAGGATGGTTGTGCTTGCCATCAGAGCCCATAAACTCATAAATGTTGGGTATCAGGGACAGAGTTTCCTGGAGGCTCTGGAACCTTGACCAACTCCATGGAAGTGCCTGCGTTTGTAAAGGTTTTAATGGCTTTCAAAAGCCTTTTTAAACACATCCTGACTGTGTTTAAATTTCACCACAAATGTTCTTCTTGTTCCACCTTTCTCCTCTGGCCAGGATTCTCCTATGCCTTAGGACTCCTCACACTGGGATATTTGTAATATCTTAATTTTTATCATGGAAACTTGATGTTACTGCTGTTATTTATGAAAACCTACACTCTGTCTCCTGTTTATAGGGCCAGGGAAGAGAAGGATCCACCAGCCTGCTGGTCATAACATTGGAATAGAACTAGATTTCAAAACCTGTCCCAGAGTATTTCCACAGAAACTGTGGCTTGGGGATCACAGAGAAACACCAGCTGAGGTGAACTCTGTGCTGTACCTTGGTAAAAAAAAATCCTTCCAGGATCTCCCCAGGGTCTGCCACTCCATCATGTCACTGCAAACTTCCCCAGCTTAAAGCTGCATTTTGTTCTGAGTGCTCCAGAAATTTCACAAAAAATTCCTCTGGCAGAAGCAGAAATAAGATGAGGAACTTGGAGAAAAAGCTTTCTTCAGCTTCCAGATGAAAATTTGCCTTCTAAACTGAAATCATCACATCACCTAAATGGAGGCAGGACCACAGAGTAAAATGCAACACAAAACAAGAACAAACAAGAGCACATCAATATATATTCCTCTGAGGTAAGATCTTTCATTGTGTATTTTATTTTCTGCATGCAGAAAATGTAAATACATAAGTAAAATAAAAAAAATGTTCAAAGAATATACTTTTTTGTAGTGGTCTACAAAGAAAAAGAAAGAAAAAAAAGAAAAAAAAAAGAAAAAAAGGCTATTAAAATGATAATAATAAAAGACTCTCCAATGAATTACTGCCTGGAAAAATAGATCTGCTAAAATAGTAAGTTATATACTTGTCTTCTAAACAATTGTAGTGCAGCAGTTAATGAACAGGGGACAAAAAGAGTGGTTTTTACTTTCTTTCATAGCTGTGGACCAGAAAAAAAAACAAAAAAACAAAAAAAACCAGACCATAAATGCAACTTGAATTTAATAAACTCTTGCTTAATTTATTGGATTAATTTTAAAATACACCTCATAATGACTTTATCCTCTGAGAAGTTTCAGAAGCTTTTAACGCCTAAAAGGCCAGATGCTGCAGTGTGTGGTGTGTGTTCAGGCATAGTGGGTCTCATCACATGAAGAAATAACATCCTTAAAAGGGTTTTGTGCCTCAGAAATGCGCACACGGGTAATTTGCCTGACATTTTAAAAATTTAATTTAGGATTCCAAAGAAAGAGACATAATCATCAAAAGCAGTTCACTTTCCCTCCACAGAAATTCCTTAATGGTTCGAAATATGTGCATACTCTGAAAAATTACTTGACTCACAACCATGAACTTTTAACACAATTAATTTAATTTGTAAATTGAACAATATGCATCATTAATGACTCACGATTTCCAGTTTTCTGAACGGTTTCTGCCTCATCTCTCAGCCATTTCCATCAAGCCATTTTCTGCAGTTTATGCCGCCTTTGGGTTCTGTGCAAATTTCCCACCTTAACTCTGCCCTGTCCAGTTGGGATTTTGCTGCTGAACACTGTTGGTGATTAGAGGAGCATTTTTAGGAGATATTCACACAGAATGAGGAGTCCTGCCTTCTTCTATCTCCTTCCAGGTGATGTGTGGAGTAAATCTTAACTGTGAAATTGCTCCTGGGATTCAGCATTCAGCTGTGGAAAGACATTCGCAAGTGAGATAGGTACCCACACAAAATACACCTGATTTTAACCAAAATCTTTATATTCTTGGAGTCTGGCCTGCTCCACCACTGACTGATCACTGAGTTTGGGATTCACGTTTGAATAATTAGAATCACAGAATCATGAAGGTTGGAAAAGAGTTCATAAATCATCA
>NW_026623338.1:2218403-2250204 GCF_030028575.1 Malurus melanocephalus | reverse complement strand
CCTCTTTTACTATCAAATAAAGTATATCAATCTTTTGGCATAGACATTTAATCTCATTTGGTTTTAATCTCATTTTTGAACTTCTTTTCGTTCGGTCCACTTTTTTCACAGACACTTAGTTTCCTTTGCTTTTTGTTACTTAAATCAGATTGTAACAGGCAGTCTTCCCCATCAGACTTCTTTAGCAGTTATCCCCASTTCTGAAACCAAGGTATCCTCTTTCCTCTCTGATCAAAGGCTTGAGACTTAGTGAAAATATTGGCTTATTCCTTCTTATACGAATCTTTTCCCTGATGGTTGAGCCAAGAGTCAAAAAAGCTGCTCATGACATGTGTTCTGCATAGGATCTGCTTTTTCTGCACAGGAACTGCCTGAGCAGCTGCTTGATGCAGATTGCCAGGTCGCCTCATAAAACTCCCTGGTAGCTGGAAATCGGGAGAAGTCCTACATAACCCTGGATTAGAACAGCTTTTGCAGATCTCATAAAAAACCCTTTATCCATTTCTTCTGCTTGTATGTCAAGAGAGTAATACCTAAAGGTCTGGTCAAAAAAGGCTTCCTAGCTTCTCTCCCAGATTTTTCCAGATATCCTCATTTTAATAATTCTTAGATACTCCAAAACCTTGGTTTGGAGTTTGGTGTGAAGCTGCATCAGGGGAAATTCACACTGGACCTCAAAAAGAAAGGTTCCTCACCAAAAATGTGGTCAATCACTGGGGTAGAATCCCCAGGAAAGGGGTCATGGCCCCAAGCCAGTCAGAGTTCAAGGGGTGCATGGACAATGCTCTTGGTCATGTGGTTTAATTTTAGGTAGTCCTGTGATGAGCAAGGAGTTGGACTTGGTGATCCTTATAGTGCCCTTTCAGCTCAAGATATTCCMTGATTCTATCAGGAAAAATTTAAAGCATGGTATTCCATTTTTGAGAGGCGTGGAGGAGGCAAACCAGAAACATCAAGACAAAAAAGGCTTTAAATTTGGTCTRTGAAGCCCTGAGTTGATGGAGAAAACAGCTGTAAGTTTTGAAGCACAGTGGTTAAAATGAGATGTTAAAAAAAGAAACTGTGCAATTCCAGTGAAATTCTTGTACAAAGGATTTGAAAAAAAAAAAAAAGATGTGTAGATACACTATGATTTATTAGGGTCAGGAAGATGATATCTAGTGTTTTCAAACCATAATATTTTTATCCTAACATTCAGACAAAATTCAAATATTTATTACAATAGAGAAATATTCCTATTGTAGTCASGAGCAGTCTGTTACATTTGGGTGTAGGCTGTGTTTTGAATGTTGTTTGTGTTTGATTGTAATATTGTGTTTTATTATGCAAGCCCATGAAACCAAAGCAATAAGGAACAGTTTTTGCCATTCTCCAATAACGGACAAAAACCAGAACAACTCATCTTAAGAGGAATTTTATTACTCTTAACTGAGCTCTAAATTATTTGTCATTGGTCAGGAAAAAATGTAGCTGCTGTGCACTCTCGACCCTTCAGCAGTAGCTTGCTGCCTTAATTGTTTACCCACTGAAAATATTTATTCAAGGAATAGGCGTGGAACAGAGGCTGAACAGAAACTTTGTGATGGGATAAGGGTAAATCTCATTCTTTCTTGRAATAATTTGTGAAGTAAGGAAAAGTTCAGATTTGTTTCATACTCTTGACCAACCAAAGGCTCTCCTTTCCCAACTTTTTCTCTTGTCTTTTCAAGCATGCAAACAGCACCGATCACTTTGGGTGTTCTTAGCAAACCTTCATCCCCTGCTGACAAGGTGGGATAAGCCTGATGCTAAGCCTCAGCTGACACACAGGAGAAGATTCTGTTYTGTTTATCATGCACATACCTTCTGCTGCAGCTTGCTAAACTCCACCTGTAAACTTCTTGTGGTTTGGGTTTTTAAACAAACATCACAATAAACTTCATATCTCTGAGCCCTGCAGAAGTCTCAGGAGGACACACAGGAGTTTGGCATTCATTAGAGCTTTTAATGCAAATGTCAGAAGGGGATGCAGCTACCCTGAAGCATAACACAAAGTTACCAGTCTTTTAAATGGCCATATTTCTCAACAGCAGGCTCTTTTTATGTTGAAAGACCACACAAAACAGATTGTACGACCAGGAAAAGAAAGGAACTCTACTGTTACTCTCAGATAGAGTCAATTTAAAACAAAGTTTTTGCAACATTTTTCCTGTGTTTGGGTTAAAGCTGTAACTTTTGGAAAGTAGCAAAAATGATAATTACTACATATTAAACAGAAAGTGCCAAATCACCTGCTTGCATTTTTAATAGTGACCCTTTCCAAGTGCTACACCAGTAATGATCATAGTAAAATATGTATTAAAGTCAAATAATGTAGTTGCAATTCAAAAATCAAATAAGCCTTTCTTACATAGTTATTTCAGGTTAAATGCAGGGGATTTTAAGTAAGAACAGAGGTCTTAAAAAAAAAAAAAAGATACTTTATTTCTTGTTTAAATGATTTCTTTCTGAGGCCAACTGAAACAGTACCCTTTTCCCATTGCAATAGTGCATGACACTTTGAAAATTTCCATTTCCATAAAGAATCTGCTTGTGGAGGGAGATAGTACCCAGTGTGAGAGTGGAGGACACATTAATCCTTTATGGGTACCCTGGTTGATTTTCCAAGGGCTGCCATTGGTGCAGTTTGAAGAGGATGGTCATGTAACACAGATAAAAATCCATGGCTGGGGTTAATATTATTTTAGGATGTTACTACATAGATATCTGCATCTGGACCACATGTGCTGATGCACTCTGTAGTCTGTGGAAAAAAACCTAGTCCTTTCAGAGAGTGATTAATCTCATCCAAAGGAGCACTGAATGTGGTGGGATGATCCATACCTTGGATCAATATCCAATATCACCCTTGGATCAATATCCAATATCTCTCGGTTGATGCAGGCACAATCCAAACAGTTGAGTGCAGGAGTGGACTTATGCAATGTGGACATCTAAACTGAGATTAATCCCAGTTCAACTGAGGACCTCACTGTTTTGCCTAGAGCTACTCAAACCTCACTTCCATTATTTTTCTCAAATGAGAGCTCTTGTTTCTAGGGCAATGTATCAAAGTAATTTTGGGGAAAAAATATACAACAGGTATGAGCTATGATTGCTACAAAACTGAATTACATGAAAGTAAACTCCTCTGCTATGACCAGGTATCTCTCTGAAATCTCTATGATATGAGCTCTGGAGGAGTAATAGTAGTGATCCCAGATAAATTCAACAATAATTTACTTTATGACAAGTTCTTTGAAATAATTGACTGTAGTGATTATTGCAACAGTTACCCAAATTGTCTGTTTTGGTTGCACGTGATGTTACCTGCAGACAGAGGTGATTAAGGTCCTAGTAATGGTACAACCCATGGTGGAAATGCAAAATAGTTTAATTTAATTCTGTTAGATATGCAGTGTTTGTGGATGGGTAAAAGTATCTGTCTACCACAGTATTTTGAGTCAAAGTAGGGTCAGCAGAAGGACCACCGGGAATCCAGTCTGTTTCACCTATTGAATATAAGTGTCTAAATAGCTGGAATATTTTAAAATAACTTTAGTAAACTTCAGTGGTAATTTTGGGTTCTCAGAAACTCCCATGAATTAGTGACACCACAATTCAGGCACCTCAGTAGTGCTGCATTGCAGGTACACTGTGGTGAGCTGTGAATCAGTAACAGCTTTGCTAATCTGGAGGTATAAAATAAAAACATCTCTGCCTCGAGAATTAGGGCATTAAATTCCTTGTTTGTTTGTGTGTGAATGTAGAACAGATGAAACACCAAAACCACTGAAAAAGGAAAGATAGAAATACATGATGAGCTTATCAGTCAATCTTCTTAATCAACCTCCTTTTCCAAAATACAGCCTTGGAAAGAAGTTCAGCTTCACCCCAAAATTTAAATCTGACTGATGGCTGGCCCTTGATTTGGGTACAGAACTACTTATTGCAGGTGCCTGGAGAGAAAAAATGTGTTGAAGATAGAATCAAAAGGTACAAAAAATAGGTTGATACAGATGAAATGCTGCATTCCAGTATTTTGGAAAAAAGGCTTGACACATTAGGAATCGAACTGATTTGTAAACATTTAATCTGATACAATGTCAAACTTTTAACTTCATATAATTGATAATAAATGTTTTTTAGCTATTTTATACTTCTTAATACCTTCTACGGCTCAGGTTGCCTAAAATAGAGGTTGATTTCCTTGAAAGCTTCTTCTTTTAAACCCATTCATCTTCCATAATTTCCTTTTTAATAAAGCTGTTTCTGACTCTTTACAAAGTACAAGACTGTATAAGGTTATCCTTGCATACAATTTTTGTCATGTTCAAAAATTAAAGAAAACATAAAAATATGTTTTGTTAAATTTGAAAAGGTATCTTAAAATGCACATGATAGAAATGTACAAGTATGGACAATTTAAAGCAAAATTAACACAACAGCTTGATTTTCAGACATAATATTATTCTGAGAGTCTAAAGAAACCTCTCAGTGGGGAGCAATACTATTTGCACCCATTTTAATTTGCTACCTTGCTGYAGTTTTATGTCAACATCATATCCTAAGGGTTTTTTTTCCTACCTGCCTCCTAGTCTTCAGCTCTTTTTCCTTCACTGTGTGATGTCATCTGGCAGGGAGCATAGAGAAATACTCATGTGTTTGTGTAATTAAGCAAATCACGCTCATATTCAGCATTTGTATATAGATAGGCATTAAAATGGCAAAACTTGGAAATACATTATGCTGCATAAAACATCTGAATAACTTGTATCACGTTATAAAACCCAGGGAACTTTCATTGCCCAAGAAAAATGGGAGATGTCTTTCAAGAACATTAGCAAATTACCTGCTTTTTTTTTGTTGTTATTATAGATAGATTTTTATTTATGCGGTCATACAGTCCAATTTTCAGCCCAAGCTTCCAGCTTTTACATCTGTAATCCTATCTGATTTTCTTCTGGCAATTTATTAGCAGTGTGAGACTGTGGACACAGTTCTCTGTGGGTGAAAAATTCCACCTACTAAAGAGTGGGCTGGGGAATCGAGGTTCCATGTGCATTGATTACTGCAGAGCACAATGGGGTATAATAGGTGAGAAGGAACTGTGGTTATAAGGATCAAGTCTATTGTAGGTCCAAAAGCCTATTTTATGTACATTAAAGAGCCTTGATTATTTAAAGGCATTTGTGCTGTTGGTTATTTTACACAGGTTATTTACACTGTTGATTAAATTGCTTGCAAAGCAGCCAGATTTCCATACACAAGTAGTCTAACAGAAATGTTATGCAGCCAGCAATTTGCCAGTTGTCTGTTGACAAAGACAGAGAGTAAGCCACTTACTACTGTTTTTATACAATGAATCATTTTTGTAAAAATGGAGCAGTCTAATGAAAATTCAAATGTATTGCTTTTCCCAATTCAAACAGAAATCCAAGCACTTCATACACTCTGCAAATAAGCCTCATTTGCCACTGTGTATCAACTAACAAGCAATTTCAGTTCTACATGCAGATTTTAAATAAAATTCCCTAAATTTAAACAGGTAGTTCCATTTTCCTTCCATAAACAGACACTTTCAAAATATTTAGGCATCTGTATACAATACTGTTTAAACTGTTTGTTCTAAAACATAAATATCTATCTCAGTGTTTGAGTTACCACCTGATGTCTTTCTCATTTAAGAGGAAAACATAAAAAATAATTGGGATAACTAGAGTTAGGAACAATGCTCACACAGCATGTCAGCATCTTTTATTGTGCCTTAATTGTAAGAACCCTTGGAGGGGAGCTGTGGGTGGGTTGGCCCTGCAGGACACGTGAAATGCTTGGTCTCAGGGATGTTTTGTGTCTTTGCTGAGGGTTTCACCAGGGCTGCTGTGCTCAGCTGACATAACCCAGAGCAGAGCTGCTTTGAGGGAAGGGCTCTCAGGGCTGGAAAGATGAGCATGAAACATCTGACCTTGCAGGGTACCAGGGGTCAGACCCACTGACAGGACTGAGCCCTGCTCCTTTTCTCTTTCTCAACATTCCAGACAGTTCTGCTTCACTGCCATTGCTGCCCCTACAAATGCATGGGATCCTTTGAACCTCTGGTCTGTGCTGCTGTTGCAGAACCCTTGGGATGATCTCCCCTATTCACCTTGGAGCCACACAGTGCCTTTCCCACCTGTGTGTGTGTGTGCTGCACGTCTGGTTTGCTGCATGTAGTGCACACATCTGCTACACTGAGTATTTAGATTGTTGAATTAGCACAAGCTGCTACATATTTTCTAATAGGTAGGCATTTATGACTAAAATTATGTTGTCTTTTCTGCACTACTTATGTAGAAAGTAGTCCAGCCCTCTGTGAAGTTCATAGAAACTGGATCAGGTTCTGATCATGAACATWTTTGCCACATGCCAGTTGGGAGAAACATCAAAGATAATCAGATTTCAGTCATATTGATGTATGAGTGAATTAGAAAATATTTCCATTATACTAAGAATCAAAATTTAGAAAGATGTAGTATTTTTTTTTATTTAGTTTGATCTACTTCCAAAAGAAAAAAAAATCTATCTGAAAAACAATTGTGTACTCAAAATTATTGTTTTAAAATTTTCCCCAAGACTGTCTGTAATCTACTCTATATTATGAAAAATCATTCTTTTCCCTCACTTTCACAAGGTCTTTCACTCAGCATGAAAAATACAAAGACTTTGAAAAGTGTTATAGGATATGAGAATTATGATTGAAAGTTCAAAGAATCTGGCACAAACATTCAGACATAGGTATAATATATGTGAATCTGCCTTTGAATCAGTAATGGTAATTGACTGTAGTATCAATTGAGTGTGTCTTTTTTTTCAAAAATAAGTTATGTATATTCATTATATTCAGGAAAATTTTAAATATGAGGAAGTTGCTTCATCATTGTCATGACCCTCCTTTGGCAAAACTTTCACTGAACTGGAGTACGATGTATTTTCATCTATGTAGTATGTATTAATACTAATTAATACATATWACATAGATGTATAACAATAATTAGATCCTCTAATGCCAACTCTGTGCCATGAGCAGGGACAGCTTCCACTATCCCAGGCTGCTCAGAACCTCACCCAACCTGGCCTTGAACACTGACRGAGATGGGGCACCCACAGCTTCTYTGGACAAYTTGTGCCASTGCCTCACCACTCTCAGTAAAGCATCTTTTCCTGATATCCAATTTAAACCTGCCCTCTTTCAGTTTGAAGCCATTCCCCATCGTCCTGTCACTGCCTGCTCTTGTAAATAGCTTCTTTCCCTTTCTCTTGCAGGCTCCCTTCAGGTATTGGAGGGCTGCAATTAGGTCACTCTGAAGCCTTCAATAATAATAATATATAGTAGTATAACATTTATTTGTATTTATGTGAAAAGTTTTATGTTGGAAGATAAGCACTGCTACCTTCCACAGAAATATTAGGAATGGGAGAGCCCTCTGGAAAGAGTTTAGGAGCTGGAATATTCACCTCATATGCCTAATATGAAAATTGCTCTGAAAACTTTCTAGTAATGTTACTGGTTTTTAAGGTAATGCTTTTTAGTCATCTTAACATAGCACTTGGCTGGTGGAATCCCTCTGTGGGTTATCATGAAAATTAATTCTTTTATTAACCCCAAAACTGATGTAAATCATGTGCCAGGAAAAAATGGCTTTTATATTAACCATTAGTGCTTTGCAACAGCACAGAAACATCCATCTGAACAGAATTGCTTTTTGTGTATCTGTTGCTTATTTKCTTTGACACTATGGCAGCAACATTTCAATAGAGTCTGTAGGAAAAAACCCTCTCATTTGTGGCTGCCTAAGAAATACTTAATTTATTTTTTAATGAAGTTCATTACTTAAGACTTTATACGCTACCGTATTGCTGGAAGCTGGAACCTGACCCCACTTTGCTTTTTCTTTCTTCACATATTTGCTTTTATCATGTCATTTTTACTCAAGTGACACTGAAATATGCAGATTTTTTTTTCCCTTTTTTCCCCCTTTTTCCCCTTTTTTTTTCCTCTTCTTCTTCTTCTTTTTTTTTTTTTTTTTTTTTTTTTTTTTTTCTCCAGAAGGAGCTTATCAGTTGCAAGGCCTAGATCGTGAATGTGAGCTTTAATGTTAACAGCCCCAGTGCCTTTCTTTTTTTATTTGGGGCATTAAGTTCAATTACATATTCAAAGTATCTGTTGAATGCTTTTGCTGGAATGCTTCAATAATTAAAATAACTGAGTTTTTAAAAGTACACTTTCCTCAGTGTTTTGATTTTAGTACAGATGTGACTCAGACCAAATCCTGTTCTTTCTACTAACTCCACTGATTTCAGATGTCTCTGTTGGTGTTCATAGGCCAATGTGTTCCAAAAGCAGCACTTTAGGAAGTTGCCTGAAAAACACAACATCCAAAAGAATATTGACTGTCTTTTCTTCTCTACTGAAAAAAAAAAAAACATACACTGATAAAGAAATGCAGTTTAGAAATAATTTGTGAAAAATATACAAGTTCATCCTGATTGTTACATGCCATGAGAAACAAGTTACAAGTCAGTGTTTCAAAGATGATGTGTCCTATGGAAAAACAACAATTACTTCATATGTGCTAAGAGTGGGGGAAAAAATCAAACTGAAAAAATGCAACCAAATGAACACAAAACCCCACCCAGAAGCCAACCAAACCCAAACCAAATATCGAAATAATTTTAACTGCATTTGTCCACTAAACCTTGTAACAACTTTTGAGATCCATTCACAGAAGTCCCCTTACATGATAAGATAGCTCATTTCAAAAAGAAATTTCAAAGTAGATTCAAGAGCTGAGTCTTCAGATACTCTATTTCAAGCTCTCCAAGCAAACTCAAAGCCTGTCCAGCTTTACTCTAAAGTCCCCAGCTGAAAAAATAAGGTCTTGAAAAAGTTAAGTCTCCTGTTGTTACAGACAGACAGATGTTTTTTAAACTTAGAAAGGATTATAAACCTTCATTTAAATCTTTCGGGATGATAAAAGGGAACACAGGGAAAAATAGGAAATATTCACAGGAAAAACAAAGTAAAAAACAGAGGTGGTTAGAAGATGCAGAGAGGCTGCAAGATGCATGAGAAGTATATAATGAGAAATATTAGAGATGGTGAGAAGCTGAACATTACAGTGACACCCTCTAGTCCCAGTTTCAGTGAGTCAGAACACCTGAACATGAACTCTGTGTTTCATCTTGGTTTGTAAAACAACAAAGTCCTACTAATGCAGTTTTACAAAGCTAAATCCCTGACTTTCTCAGTTTATTTTTTTCTTAAAAAAAAAAAAAAAAAAAAAAGAAAAAAAAGAAAAGAAAAAAGCCTGTAATATGGAAAGTACTGTTACGTCTAGAGTAAGCAGGTGAATATTCAGTTGTAACTAGAAAGTCAGGAAACAAAGCAGGCAACAGAAAAAGGAAGTATTTTGAGAAGAGGAGATAATACATTCAACAACTTAATTGAAAATCAATGTTTTTGTCACTACAGAACAAGAGCTTTTCAGCTAATATACCGTGAATTAATATGACTGCTCATCCTATGACATTGTGTGAATGCTTTCCATGCCTTTYGAGTGATTGTTTCAAGTAAGCTGGAAATCCTACAGAAATTGTGTCTCAGCCTGAACCAGTGTTTTTGTGTTTTGAGGGAGTATAGGGGGTTAAAATTATCTCGGCAGGAGAGTGCAAAGTGTCGTTTGGCTTTTATCCTAAGGATGTGCGGTGGCATCAACAGGGAAGGATGAAATGGCAGCAGCTTTTAGGACATCAAGTGTCAGCATCACAAACAGAAGCAGCATGAGCAGACTGCGCTGGTGGTGCTTCTTTCTTCCTCTGCCATTAGAAAGTTGGCACGTGCCAGCAGCTCTCACAAAGCACCATCCAAATTGCCACAGTTATTTCCAGCCCTAAATTTCAGAAAGGGCTGCCCAGTGTTGACAGAGACTGGAACACATCTTTCTGGGCACTAGCTCAGAGCCCCAGCCGTCCTGGATCAGCACAGCAGCAGGGACTTCAGGAGAATGGCATCAGTTCATGCCAGCTAGGGATCTGTCCCCATGCTGCATCATCCCCTACTCAAACTGTCCCCAAACACTAAACCAGGCCCCCTCCAGCCACGATCAGACACCAACACGGTGACAGCTCAGCTCAATCTAACTCTCTGCCTTAAATATTGGGCTTCAGGCTGTGAAAGGCAAAGGAAAAAAGGTATGGAGTTGTCTACTGTCTTCTATTATGAGAGATAAAATAGATTGGGAACATCCTCTTTCTGTGGAAAATTTTATTTAGGAAGAGAAAAACCTGGTAAAATCTTGGTTGGCGTTTTTTTGCTTGGAAAAAAGAAATCCCCAAAGTATTAGAGAGGATGGCTGCAATTAACAAATAATTTTTATTTGCTAAATATTGCATAGCTCTTCCCTGAAGAGTCTTGAGAAACTTATCTTCTATTAACCATTTTGAAAAAGAAAAAATATTCTTTTGCTACTTAAAATAAGTTTGATTACAATGTTTGTCACCACTTTTCTTATAAACTTTTATGACTACTTTTAACCTACAAGTTGCTAAGGTAAATACATCCAGAGACAACCGAGATACTGCAATTTAACTCACTATCTCACAGTAGACTGCATACTTTAGCTTTTAGCAAATTAAAAATAGGTAATTTGTGTACATTTTCTATAGATACATGGAAACTCAGCAGGGTAAAAAGCCTGCATCTCTGGGCCTCAAGTCTTTGTGCATGTATAAGCTGTCACTAGTAAAATTACTTTTGTGATTAGTCTGATAGTCCTCAGTGAGCTGCATAAGCTGTGGGAGCAGTCAGTGCACAAAACCTCACATATCGTTTAGTTATGTAGCTAACAGTGTGTGTTAACAGCTTGTGCCCAGTTAAACCAATGGAACTGGAATAAGAAAACACAGTACTGCAGAAATAGAAGATAACATTCTGGAAATAAGGAGATTTGTAATTCTATGGTGGCACTGCTCAGACACTTCTCAATTTTGGTAGCCAAGAATAATAATATGTACCGGTCCTAGTAGCATATGTACCTTCTTTTTCTCTCTTTTCAGATGTGTCCCAGTAAAAAAGTGTGGGTTTTTTTGTTTTGTTTTGTTTTTTTTACTAGAATTACATTCATTTTACCAGATGGAAAATTCCAAGATTTTTGTCATGGGTGAAGGGTAAAGTAGTAAAATCAGCAYACCACTGGATGGTGGATCTGACTGATATAAAGTGGCTTTTGCAATAACCTGTAATGTGGCTGTAGAAGGAGTTTTAAACTCAGTGAGTTAATGTGAAACCCTCAAACATCAGCAAAGTAAAAATGTTTTTATAATTCCTCTAAATGTCATTGAAATCAGACACTTTGTATGGCTTTCAAAAATTATTCTGACACCATAAACTTCTTTGGTAAAGATGTGTATCTGTAGCATCTATAAATCCTTTCAGTGCATATTGATTTTAGGTGAAAACTGATAGCTTAAGGTGCAGGTAATTAAATTGGTAATATTGACAACAAATTCTTATTATTGGTCTCTTGATCCTTCRATGTTTTTCAGCTTCTTTGCATATGTAGGCCTGTTTATGAATATATTTTGTCAAATACCTGCAAGATTAGCCCAGTATTAACGAGGTGACAAGTAGATCTTTTATTTGGATTGGTAGGCTCCCATTTTGAGCCAATTGTAATTCAGTCTTTCTGATGATGCATCATTGTTTAACCCCAGCTGGCAACTGAACCCCACACAGCAACGCAGCCACTCCCCCTCAGAGGGATGACAGAGAGAATTGGAAGGGTAAAAGCTACAAAACTCCTTATGGGTTGGCATAAAAGCAGTTTAATATGTAAAACCAAAACCGTGCTCTCAAGCAAAGCAAAAGAAGGAATTTATTCAGCACTTCCCGTGGGCAGGCAGGCGTTCAGGAAAGCAGGACCCCATTACATGTAACTGACCTGGGAAGACAAACTCCATCGCTCCAAACATYGCCCCTTCCTCCTTCTTCCCCAGCTCTGTGTGCTGAGCGTGATGCCATGTGCTGTGGGATATCCCTCGGGTCACTTGGGGTCAGCAGCCTCAGCTCTGTCTCTTCCCAATTCTGTGTGCACCCTCGGCCTCCTCACTGGTGGGATGAGAGGCTAAAAAGGCCTTGACTCTGTGCAAATGCTGCTCAGCAAGAATGAAAACATCTTCACATGATAAAGCCTGTTCTCAGTGTTTTCAAATCCGAAACAGCCCTGTGCTGGCTACAATGAGGAAAATTAACTCTACCCCAGCCAAAAGCAGCACAGAGGTGAGCTGCAAAGCTGTCACTGTGAGAGTAATGAGTGGGTTCATAGAATTTAGTGCCTCTCCAATCTCACTTATTAGCAGCTTGGAAAAGAGAAAGGGAATATAACAAAATTTAGGCTTTTGTTCAACTCTATTCCCAACACAAGTCCTTAAGTATTTAAAAGACAATGTGAGGATAACAGAGGAATAAAACATAAGGAGTTTGTAATGCAGTAGCACAACTCAAAACCCTCACTCAGTCACTTTGAGAAAGGCCAGCACCAGCTCAGTACAGAGGGTTCTCTTGCCCAAAGGAATCAGCCTTTCACAGGGGTTTGAAGAGTGGGAAGGACGGGCAGGACAGCTGGCACACGGTGACAGCAGGACAACCATGGGACCCTGTTCATGAACAGCAGTGACTGCAGTGAGAGGGACTCCATGGCTGGGTGTGGTTTGAATTCAGAACTCAGGAAAAAGTTCTTACCAGGTTCAGACACAGTCATAGCATGGGCACCTTCTTGGAGCTGCAGTAAGTTGATGCAGAAACAGAAGTCACTTACTGCTAATGCAATTACTGAAAATTTAGCAGGAGAGACAATATATTTGGATAAACTTTATATCATTTCACCATCCAACAATTTTTTTCTGTTATTTCTACAAGCAATGCTCTATATACAGTATATACAGCCCCTCTTAAAAAAAAAAAAAAAAAAAGTAAGGAAATCATTCCTGGCTGACCTTTTTCTTACCTGCTCTAAAGACACAAGAATCTGACGCAAATATCACATTTGCACTAACCAAATCAACACTAAATGCTCTGTGAAGTGAATTGAATGTGTTTTTTGTAGCTGAATACAGCTTTCTTTCAGTTTTTTTGAGGCTGTTGGCTAGACAGAGCACAAGCCTTGATTTTTGCCAGGGTATTTTGTGATTCTGAAGTTCCCTTTGAAGACAGTGTCCAGTCTGTCCACTTCTAAGCAAAAAGAAAAAAAAAAAAAAAAAAAAAAAAACAAAACCAGGACACACTATATTAAAACCATGAATGTAGCCCACCTCTGAAACAGAGAAAAGTTTACATGGAGTTGGCTGCTGCAATTGCCTTTCTGCGATGTTTGGAATGTGAATGTGAGTTTAACAAGATAAGCATTTTACTTCCTCAAGAAAAAAAAATAAAAAGGAAAAATAATAACTGACCTTCCACAAAAGTGTCTGGAGCCATTTTAGGCTGTAAACTGACCTTAGAGACAGGGGTACTTTGTGATCAGGGACYCTCTGAATTACACTGATTCCTCCAGTGCAGCACAGGAGCAGGCATTCAGGGTCTGGAATAACAGGAACACGCACACTGAGCAGCATTCCTCTGAGCAGCAGCAACCCCCGATGAGGGTGTGTCTGTCCAGGATGTCAGCACTTCTGGTTGTCTTTTGGATAAAAAAAAAAAGAAACATGGGAGGGTCAATACCTCGGGGAGCTGTGCTTATAAATGGATGTGCTGTGCATCTGCATAGCTCTGCTGCATAGGAAATGGGAAAGTCTGATATCCCAACCAGTGTTAAGAGGGCAGGACWCGGGGAGGAGGAGAAGAATTTATCAGATGTGGCCCTTTCTTCCTCAATCATCATGAATTTATGCCTGATTTTTTTGACCAAACACCCTCCTTTATTGAGTATGTTAAATTTTGAATAATACGAGACTAAAAATGTGTACTTGGGCAGCAGGTGTCAAACTTCACTGATTCCCTTCACATATTATTTTAATATAATTTTTGGAGCCAACTGATGTCTGTAGTTGTAACAACAGAATTGRCTTTAAATAGTTACCTTTGCAATATCAGCTTCATGCTGGTTCATTTTTATGGAGATACTCTTATTATTAAMATTAATCTTGCATTTTCAAATAGACTGATAAGTAGTGAAATKACAATTGTGTGGTAAGCCCACCAGATATTGTGAAAAAATTATTGTATCCTGGCATTATATAAAATTCCATGCAGACAGACATAAACTGTAGTCAACACTTAATCATTATATACAATTTTTTTCTATACCTCTCTAGGTAAAAACTCATCATCAAGGCACAATGAGCTTGGATAAGATTGGGTATCAGTGTTTTGATCAAAGTGAGGTTTTGCAATGCCCCTTCTCAGGTCACATTCCTGCTTTTGCAGTCGTTTATTCAAGGACTGAATTATATCTCAAACCACATCTTTGATCAGTATTGATGCATCCAGAATATCTTCAAATTTTCACTACTGTCATCAACAAAAATTACTGTTTCACCACCCTGGACACCTCCAGTTAGGAAAATACAAGCCTAAAGTTATATTTCATAACACCATAAGGGCTGCTAGCATCAGTACACACAGAACCTTCCCTTTCACATGTTAGACCCCATAAAATTCTCATACTTTAACAATTATTGTGGGTCAGCAACAATAGATGAATATTGTGATTTTCCTTAGGAACTTTATACTTCTGTATTAAGCACAAGTATTTTCAGATTAATTACGTACTAGAATTATAAATGCATTTAGGATCAATATTGTGAGGTACCTTATCTGACACAGCCCTGATAAATGTTTTTACATATAGTTCCACTAATATAATGAGGAAACTTGAACTCAAGTGTTTGAAATAGGTAGCAAGGCAAATCAGAGATTCTTAATTCTAACAAAAACATTTTGTTATAGTCAGTTACTTCTTGGGTCCTAATGAAAATGCCTGGACAGAAGTAGAAGCTTTTCCCTTCAGTTCACCCAGCATAAAGGAAATGGAATCAAGAAGAAGCAGATTGCACGGTAATTCTTGGATTGAAATTTGAGGAGCAATATTTACAGCTTAGCCAGTTTGGGGTTGGAAATTTTGGTTGGTTTGTTTGTTTGTTTTCCCCATAGAATTACTCTCTTTTCAGGTTGTTCTGTGGAGACAGCATTCACAACTCTTTGGGTTTTTTAAAAATGGGCAGAATTTCCACCTTGAGGTGCATTATTCTTTCTTACTTATTCAAATGGACATCTAGCTAGATTTCTAATTGCCTAGAAAATTTGGGGTTAATTTAATAATTTCTAAACTGACCTTAATAATTGCATACTAGTCTCTTCCACCATGTCTCCAACTTTCCTTGTGTGGCTCAGATACCCTAAAATATTCAGATGGAGAGATTATTACCTAAAATATGCTGAACAAGAAAAGTTTTGTGGAAAACTCTGAAAGATTATTATCTCAAGTGTTATCCCACTTGGCATAAATACTTTATGTGGTACAACACATTCAATTTCTGGTTAAAAATTAAGAGAACAAACCTGCATGGATTTTATTATAAAGAGTATGTGTGTCAATGCTGCATAAACCAGGTTTTTGTGAATTATTATGATTATATCAAAGCCCCTATTTTTTTACAATAACTAAGAACTTGTTCTGAGCCATTCCCAGATAAAGTTACCATGAAATGYTGTTATAAGAACATTCTAGTAAGATGTAACAGCCACAGTGTTCCATCCATTACCTCAACAGCAGATTTTTGTAGGTGGTAATGCTTGTTACATCAAGCAATGGGAATGATGGATCTGCTGATTCAAGGRGGTTAATGTTGACAATGAGCAATTATTATTTTTGACAAGAAAACCAAAGGGTTTCAAGATGACTCCTCTAACTGAAAGCAGATTATGACTTCAGTTTTATTAYTAAATGTGAAGCATAGATGTCAAGCATATAAAAGTGTGATGTAGAGGAAGATCTTTCTATTATTGTAAGAGACAAAGCAGGGATCGAATGATGACCTTTTTTGTGGGTTTTTTTTCAGTTACCCACAGGAAGGAGGAGGCAGAGTCCTCAGCATCTTAAAAAGGGAAATGGGGGAAGAAAACWTCCGGAGAGGACACTTTCCTACAGATAAAAAACTGAGGGAAAAAAAAAGCACAATATGATTTTAATGAAGTCAATATTTGCGGATGTYTGTGGGTACTGGTGTGTGACTTCCGTGTCTTTCTTGTAGATAGAATGTAATCGTAGGGGGGTGGGACAATGAGCCTCAAGACGGTTCCAGAGAGCAGTTCTCTGGCTGTCTGATAATCACAGCTACAAGGGATTTTTCTGTTTGGTCTTTAAATGAGGTATTCTYCCCTCTGGCCTGTTGGTATGTGTTGCAGTCTTGATCTTAGACATGCTGGTCTTTGTCAGAGCTGTTATTCAGACCACAGTTCTCTGATGAAAGACRGAAAATATTTATTAGAGGCAGCTCCACCTCTCATTTGTTTTATGTGTGACTGTGACAATAGCTGGTAAGTTTAKTTTCTGCTGAGAATTAACACTTGAGCAGGGCTCAAGTATTTCTTTGGCTCCTTATTTATCACATTTACTGGAACACCAAAGGCACTTCTGATCCAAACACTTGAACTCAAATAATCTAGAACTGTATGAACATTTGAATTTATAACCAAATTTTACTGCTGGCCTTAGCTGTAGAATGGAGGGCAAGTAGGATCCCTTGTTAAAAAAGCTTTTGCAATTGTTGAAAGGCACTGCTTTGTTACTTTCTCAACTTATTTTTACAAGGAAGGGAAGTTATCTRTGCTTTTCTGTCTATGGATTTGACCAGTTAAAGGTTGCAAGAAGTCAGGGGTGGAACACCAAAGAGYGTTAGAACTTCTTTGAATGGATACAATGATTAAATTGGTCATGCCAGAGATTGTGATGACAGTTTTTGATTCTATTCCATTATTCTGCTGGAGACACCAAATATCATCTTTCCTATATTTTTTTCTCTTTTTTTTTCCCCTCTAAACAGATAAAAAAAACAGCCTATAAAAATTCCTTTCACATAATTAGCAATTGTTCTGATATTTAAAGAGATTTTTCCTARCTATGGAAAATTTCTCTAATCGGGTAAAGCAAGCCAAAAAAMCACCAGATATGGCATTTTATAGTGTAGTGGGTTGATCCTACACAAGCATTTATACTGAAGTTAGGCTTTCAAATTTGCAAGAGTTAATGTAATGTGTTTGGAGGATGCCAGATTCTTCATGAATGTTTTTTTTAGGAAATCAAGGAGGTGCATTGTCTGCTATTACTGAGATTATGTTTGAAAGCATTCATGAACTGTTCAAAAAAACCTGCTTTTATGACACCATCAGGTGATAAATATCTGTTATGATCCTTGCATGCTGATTGTTTCATCAAATCCTTCCTTGAAAAAATTGCTCAGGACCACTTTGCTTATCCATCTCCATAGTCGTGCAAGCCAGCACTCTATGCAAACTGGAACGTGGAGCATAACCACATTTCCAAGTGCTAGATGATGAATAAAAAACCAGCTCAGAAGGGTTAATATTTTTAGAGGGTTACATGGTTTCAAAGCAAGAAAGCAAGAGATAATAAATTGTCTTTTGCCCATAGATCTGTAATTAAAAAAAAGGAGCTCTGATGTTTCAGGGTGGAWGGTGGTCAGGTGTCTTTAGTTCTTCCTGGACACTGTAGTGTTCATTTTGCATGTCTCGGAGACATCACTGATCATCTGCTTGGAAGTTTCTGGTCAAAACAGAGAATATTTCTAAGTTTTTCCATCTCTTGTCACGTGGAGCGTATTCTTGCCAGGCAAGGCAGKCTTTAGATGTCTCAGTGTTATCTTTCTCAGGTTTTAGGACTTTGCAGGGGGCTGTAAGCAGGTTTCAATTGTGCACAGAGGGAAATGGCAAGGACCATACTGAGTGGGTTCAGAAGAGCACAGTCTCATGCTATATGAAGGCAGAATCATGTGATGGTCTGTCTACGTCAGGCARGAGAGCAGAGGAAGAATGAATTTTTGCTGCATTTCCTGGGTAAGGTGACATATTTACCCTTTTTGGATAGTGAAAGGTCTGATCAGACAGGCTCTGCAGAGCCTCATTATAGGTGATCCTGTATTCCTGATTATTCCAAAGATCCTTTCAAGAAGGCACACCACTTGATCAAACTAAATGGGAGAAGTTTCCCAGCTCTGAACACTGTGGTCTTTTTGACTTTTGCCCAATAGTCCATTTCATGAAAAAGCTGCAGAACAGAGGAAAAATTCCTCAGGTTTTGAAACACGAATGTTTGCTGTCCCTTTCCCTCAGCCCACATCCACGTGGGCATGCACACACACAGACAACACAGACACATCTATCTGTCTATATATAATCTGCAGCGGAAGCTCATGTGCAGGGAAATCCTGGCAATAATTAAGGAAAGGATACTGCATGCTCCAGCAGACGGAATACATCTTTTTCATTTAAAGCAGTTTTCTTTTTTTTCCCTTTACCACCAACTTGCTGCAATTAGGAGGTTGCTGGAGAGATATCAATTGAGATTTGGGAACTGTTTTCTGGAAATGTTTTGAATTAAAATCTAATTGGTAGCTTTCTTTGATAACTATTTTATTGTTGGGTGCAGCTAAATGGAAATCAACCACAAAGGGAACTCAATTTTGTTTGTGATTAATTTTAACTTGATTTCACAAATTATTTACATATATGGTATTTTCCCTATTTGTTCTGTACCATTCCTGAACAGCATTTAGACTGATGTAGTGTCATTTTCCCATTTATTTATGTTACTTTAAAATATCCTGCCTTACTTCAAGCATGGCTATCAACAAAATTGTGAAGAAGGAGTAAGTGGACCAAAGTGAAATTTCACTTTGGAGAAGYTGGTGAAAAACTGCAGGAATTTGTGGAATTAGCAACTGAGAACTAAATTTCGTTGGTTTACTTAAGACTTGTTTGGGTATTTCAATCAAAGGAAAGTAGACCTGCACTGCAAACAGCTGACCATAATTTTGAAGAGCACTMTTTTAAAGAGATCAAATTGCACAGTAACAATGAGAAAAGTCAAGGGTYACATTCAGGTTGTCCTGGCTAAACATTTCACCAGGAGGATGCAAACTGAACCATGGCCAATGTGTGAGCACTAAACAAATGTAAATGTGAGCTAATTCCATGCACCATGTGAAAAAGGTGAAAGATAACTGCAAATTAGCACTGGAAAGATTAATGCTTAATTTTATGGAGGGGAGATGGAGTACAGGGATGACAGCAGAGGTGTAATTTTACCAACAAAGAATGCCAAATAAGCTGGGCATGCAGGACCCCAGCCAAAACACACTTGMCCAATTCCAATTGGCTCCATGGACTTTGGACCTTGCCCATGGAATGTAAGAGAAAACAGCCACTTGTGGAGGCCAAAATCCTTAGCAGGGAGACAGAGTTGATATTTGCCTGGAATTAATTAGGACTGTCATTAGTACCAGACACAGGCAGGTATATAAGGGTTTGCTTATTGTGAAAGCACAAATGTTGAAAGCTTTTTCTCTTGAAAATTGWGTTAACAGGCAAAAATACAATAGGGGTTTCTCTGAGTGCTTGCAGCTGACATGCATTTCTACTTAGCAGCAAAGAGAAGGATAACATCTTGCTAAATCTCTGCATGGGACCCTAGCATTCCCCCTCTACTGATCAATTTAGGAATAAAATAGAGTTCCCTAAATGGGGCATGACAGCTGCAGAGGTGTACCTTTCCCAGGAGTACCTCAGCAGAATGCCAATCCTGCTGCCCAGAGCACTCCATCAATCCAGGAAAGCTGGCAGGGAGCAGAGATGACTCTGTGCATTACTATTTCTTAAGTRACAAACCAGTCACACCTCCACTCCTCACTGCAGTGGAGAGCCTGCTTGCAGTTGTAGTTTAGTTCTTTCTGTCATACACTTTTGGCTCTGCAGGACTTTAATTCATGTTARGTTGTCTCCCTGCTTTGTTTGGAGTTATTTGCAATGTAGTTCCACTCCAAAAAAAAGTGTTTATATAAAAGGGCAATCCCACTCTTGGCAGATGTGCCTTGCAAGTGCTTTAAGTCAAAGATGTTAGGGACTTTGGTGACTCAAATGTTTCCCAAATTCTTTTTAACTGTGGTTGCATTGCAAAGGGAGATTTGATTTCTGTTTTCTATACATTGTCAGTATACGAGGCTTGTGTACATGAATAAAAGGCTAAAAGTTGACCATGAAACTGAGGCTAAAAGTTGACCATGAAACCTCTCTTTTACATTTTTAATACTGATAGTAATGTATAAGAAAAGAGACAAGTGGTTTGAAAATAAACTTCTTCACTTCTTAAATAAGAAGCTATAATTGGGAAATTGCTGTGAGACTGTAACTATGAACAGCAGTCATATGGTTTTTATACTTCTCAGATGGAAATTATACATATCAATGTTGCCTTGYATTAACTTTAAAAATATTTGTCTTTTGCAAAATATTTTTTCAGGATGTTTAATTAAATTGAAATGGATTTGGTCCAAAAAAAGAGATTCCTTTGATAGTTTTATAAATTCCTCACTGTGAACTTCAGAATTAGGAAGATCTTGAGAGTTTTGAGATTGGCATTTAAATTGCATTAACACATGATTTTTTGCTTATTTTGCCTGTGCTTAGGAAGCATTTTGCCAATATTTACTGGCATCTAYGTTTGTTTGTCCAGTGCCTCTTTTGCCATAATCACAGGTTAGAAAGGCAGTATTTGGTTAAAAGGGTCACACTGCCAATGAATATCCAGGCTCCTCTCATCAGTTTCTGAATGGAGGCTGTTTGCAGCAGGAGGATGTGATTAGTGAACATCTGAACATTTTCTCATGGAAAGGTGCCACTTAGGTGACAAAACCTGGGGCTGGGATTGCCTTTGTTGTAGGAAATTTTATGCAGCAGAGAAGGCCGCTGGACAGGTGCCCATAGCCAAGAGGTTCTCCCTGAGATTTCTGAGYTTAGACAGCTTTGCAATTCAGACTGTCACGGCCAGAGTAGGAATAATTCTGGAAACGTGCACAAATGCCAGGAATCTGATGGGATGTAATTGTATCTTTTAGTAAAGAGTATTGCTGACAGTTTGGTCAGCAATGAGAAAGAGAAGGCATTTCTAAACAACATTGGAAAAGGTAAAAAAAAGTAAAATCAGTTATTGGGCTATTTTGATGATCTGAGATCTATTCTAGAAATCTGAGTAAGGTTCTTTAAGCTATTTTACCTTGGTCTGTGAAGGACAATCACACTTGGTACAGGTGATGGTTCCATACCTCTGAAAAAACTTTGGGAAGGGTAGAAAGGACTAATCTTTGCAGAGCTTTATCACAGAGAGCTTTTCAGAACGAGAGAGAAATTCATCAACAGCCCCACCAATCCCTCTCTGTGTGGGAGGGATGGGCAAAATCTCCATGGAAGAGCTCCACCCAGGGCTGGTGAGTTATCACAGGTGGCTGGGATATCAGAAGGTTTTTTCTGTCCTCCTCACAGTGCCATATTTACAGGATCAAGCCTGAAGTTAAGCTCGGTTTGCTATCATGCTTCCTTCCACCAGGGAGTGCCAACTAAACAGCCTGTGCTCTGCTGCACGGGGATACTACACAGGAGTGGAGAGTATAAAATATGCACTTCATCCTCAATGCTTTTTTTGCTTAATTCATTTATGAAAGACGATTTTAAGGCCAGTAAAATAATATTGAGCATGCACATGATGGAGGAAAAAAAAAATCTGTATCCAGAGTATTTTTAAGTAAAGGGTTTTTAGAAAATCTGTGCAGACATTCTGGCTTTTTACCTCCTCTTGTTTTAACCTATGACTGATTCATCAGTTGAAGTGTAAAGAAACAGATCTTCTTATGGTAATTGATTCTCAGGGGCTATTAGTGTAAACGTAAATGCTCAACATAGATGTTACGTAGGTGGGTGATAGAGGGAAAACATAAATTGTCAGCAATGTACAGCAGTCTGTTCATACCACAGGGCGAGAAAGGGAAGAAAGTTGGAAATCTGAGGCTCAGAAATACCTCCCAGAGTTGGCTGTCGGTGCAGCCTCCCATTGTGAGTAATTATAAGAAACACACTGTGCAAGAGTCGATTCTGGTCCTTCAGCTCAACAGGCAAAACACTTAAATATAACAGAGGTTTCAGGTAAGATTTGCAAAAGAGCTTAGAAGAGCTAAACACCTGGCTGCCACTGACCTTCTAAGGGATATAGGCTCCTACATTTTCAGGTATTCCTGAAAACCATTGAAACTTTACATTCTTCTGTAGCCCTGGACTAGAATTCATTTATCTTCAAAGCAACTCTAATTTTTAAACCACAGAGAATAGGAGTACAGCACAGATTGAAAGGACAAAACGATATTCTAGTTGACCTAGCCCTGGTAAGATTAACTCCAAAGAGTTCTACTAGAAGAAAGAATAAAAACTGTTGGTTCTTGCCTTTTTTGGTTTGGAACCCTTAGAGTTAATGCTTTACACATCTTTGAAAGTCTAAGAGTTTTATAACAAACTTTCTTTTTTTTTTTTTTTTTTTTTTTTTTTTTTTTTTCGATGAAGATTTTATATTATCACATGACTTCAGAAATCAGATCTTCCAGGGGGAAGAAGTAAATAAATTTTAGGAGTTGTGATAAAATTAGGAGACTAAAACATAGTGCATTTATCTGAATAGTCTGGAGAATATAATGCACTATGGTTGTATTTGTCAGCTTCTCCTCTGTGCTACACCTGTCTGGACGGTGCCAGCAGGGGACACCCTGCAGGAGGTCAGGACCTCCAGGAGGATGTTGATGAATTTTCAGTGTGTGCCCCTCGACACCGGCCATGCCAGRATGAGCAGGCTCAGCCCCTGCATCAGGGGATAACAGGAGGAAATAATCTTTTCAAACTCTCTTCCCCATCTTGTGTACAATTCCCAGTCCTCCTCACAAAGACCCTCAGGCAAAACTCCCAGGCACTACAGGATCAAACCTGTACTTAGCAGGAGACGTTTTCCTTCCTTATTAATTGTGAAGTGCCAGTTCCCAGCAGCAAGCACATTCTAGTATCTGCCTTTTTATGAAGATGTGAGAACCACAAGGAGTCTGGGATTCTAAATTCCTTTCAGATCCTTTATACCAAAAAAAAAAAAAAGTCCAGATGTTGCACAAAACTTTTAAGGAACTTTATTTGAAAAACATTTTCTTTCTAAATGGGAGTTTATGCACAGTACAATTAAACATGTTTTTCTAACTAAACATCCTAGTTTGTATCTTGTGGCAGGGAAAAATAAATATGTAAAAATAAAAACCATCTGAGACTYGCAGTTAGTTGTAGTGTACCAGCTTGAATCAGATCCCCCAATGAAAAGAGATGCATTTTCCCCTGCTGTAATCCCAAACTCCTAGATGTGCCCCCAGGACCAAGGTCTTCAAGTTGAAGATTCAATCCTGCATTTGGGAGGGAATACATCTCAAGTTTCTTAAATTCTGCTGGTCTTCACTCTTGCAATTTGTACTGTGCCAATCAAATCACATTGAAAGTACCAAGAGAAAATTCTAATTCTTGTGCATCCAGTAATTTCAAGGTGCAACTTTCAGAATTGAAAGTTGATTTCTGTGCATTTACCTTAGGGCACATTATGTTTTCCTGGCTTTTTGAGGCAGGTGCCTCTCTAAAAGCCAGTCTGCTYCAAAGTCCTTTCTCCTCTCTTTTAAAGACAGTTTCCAGTTTTACGGTTCTGAGGGACTTTCCCCAGCTTTCTACATTCTTGAAAATAATAATTTCTGGTCTAGAGATTACCGTGTCTTGCTTTAGAACAAGTTTAAGGTGAATTTTCCATCAGGGCCTGCAATGCATCTCACATATCTGAGCACATTTTAACTCACATGTTTAACATTGCAGACTACACTTCTCTGTATATTAACATGAAAAATCTAGTTGTGAAGCTAAAATTTCTGATGAAGAATGAATTTAAAAGGGCAGAAAATACCTTAGTCTATTCCATGACACCTACTTTCCCCCTTTTTTTTTTTCATGTTCAGGAATGGATGTTTCCTTCTTTATTTCTTCATTAGCCATGAATTAACATTTTCTATCCTAATCACTCTTTATTTGTTTTGACACTGATAAGGAATTTTTTACTTCAAAAATTTTTATCTAAACCTTATATGTCAACTTATTCTTTACACAAATCTTTCATCAACCCTGTTTCTGTTTTTCTAATCTTTATTTTGTCTTATATTATAAAGGTCTTGAAGCTTTTATATTGCTTTGCTACATAGCCTTTTTCCACTCAATTGAGACAAGTGGCAAGTGTGCCTTTAATATTTAATGGAATAATCACCACTTTCTCCAAAGCCCTATTTTTCATACAATTTTTTCTTTAAAGAATCTATCTATCAGATCCCTCAATTTGCTGTCTTAATGCTGTTATTTCCAACACCTTTTTTCTTGCATACCATGACCTCTTTTGGTTTACTTCTGGAAATCACTGGGAGAACCAAATGTTTTATAAAGATGGAAAAACTCAGACTGCTCATGTCCAGCTGTGTGTATCTGCCCCACACACAGTGCCACAGTGGTACAATTTTGGATATACTTGGTACCAGTTTCGGGCACACTTTTGATTTTAGCTACAGTGGTGAATACATTTCTGTAATCAGACACAGTTTAATTTAGCTATCACTTGTTCTCACATTAAATAGTTTCATGTACTAGTATTAACTGTGGGTCGTCTGATACATCATGACAATAACAGTGGGAAGGTTTTGTTGAGGCCATTTTGCTTATTGGATTTAAATCTTGCAAATATCACTTAATCTCTTTCAGCATAAGGCTGGATGCAGGTGTAATTTTTTCAATCTGCTAAGAAACACTCTGGATCTATGGATGATCGGATGATCATCAATCTGGAAGTGTATTTTATCTCCACAAGATTTCTATATGTAACACCAACAGCGGGAAAGAGTTTTAAGCAGTTAGGAAAATTTAAATATGTGACATCTTTAATCAATTAATGTACCAATCTGATGGGAAAGAGCTTTGTTCTATCTTAACTCCTCCGCACTTCTGTTTTCATTAGAACCCCTCTTATTATAACAACAATATTTTTATGTTTGGTCCCTGAGATGATGATGGGGAGAGGATGAAGTACAGAAATACACATGCAGTTTTCATGTTCCGGTTTCTTTGTCAATTATTTTTTTAATCTTATTTGCATTCTTTCTGTTCAARCATCCCTTGTAACCGATGCTTCCTTTTATTGGATTCTATTGTGCTGTCAAGCCTGGTTTAAAACACAGTAATCTCATAGATACTCACAATTATGAATATCTTCTGAATTCACAAACATATTAAAGATGCGTAGGTAGCAAATTAGCTGAGAATCCCTACAAACTGCACTTACAGTAAATATCCTCCTTTTAGAGAAGTAGGATGCCTTTAAAAGTCAACAGTTGTTTTGGAAGTACTTTGTCACATTTACGAAGCATTGCATCACATTTACAGCACACAATGTCATGATTAGTTGTCCAAAGTGCCTGTCAGCTTGCCTTACAAACTGAAAAAAATGGACAGCTCAAAAAGATTACCTTAAAGAGTAACAAGCAGCCTTCAGAGGTTAGCTTTTTTTTGCCTTTTTCCATGAGGTTCAAGTCATCCCATTAAACTTGCTGTTTCTCTTGTTTAATTTTTTATTTCAGTGTAAATTAATGGAAATAGACTATTTTAATTTTCAACTGTGAAAAGTTATAAATAATGGCATTTTTAGAAGAAAATAAATTTTAGGAGCTTTTTTTTAAAGCATGCAGCTGYTCTAACACAAGAGATCCTAGTTAGATTTTTTTTTTATACAAACCACAAAGAGGTCAAAGAATTCAGATTTTTTTTTTTACTACCCATTCACATTTAATGCAAATTCCAGCAATATATTCATGTTATTTCTTTAGGCGCCTTCAGAGTGCCAGCAGGTAATTGAGTAATCTGAGCCAAGGCTGCTTATGTCAGGAGCCTAAAGAAATACCCTGAGGATGACATTTGGAGCTGACTTATCCTGTACTCCTGTTTCACAGCTAAGAGGGAGATGAAACTGTCAAAATGTAACAAACAATGGGAAAAGTTCTAATAAACACATTTTCTTACTAAGGATTCTGTTAATTGTGAATCCTCCAAAGGAATTTATTTTAATTTTACCCATATATTGTTAATGTGTACCACAAACAGAGTGTAACAGGCAAKAAGATGGCATTTCACAGCATCAAGGAAACATACTTATTGGGACTGTAAGTTCCCAGAATCATATCTCTATTTTTTWATTTTGTTGATGAAAATATCTTCAGGGTTGAAAAAGAGTTTTAATGATAGACTCCAACATTAGAAGTGATGGACAGGAGAAAAATAGTGATCTCTGGGCCAGTGTTAGAAAATTTGGACATGTGAATTATTCCTCCTTTAGTGGGTAACTTGCCAGAGCAATGATGCCATCAACAATAAACCTTGTTTGATTATTGTTTGCAAAGGCAAATGAAAAAGATAAAAGGGGGTTTATCTCCCAGGGTAGGAATAAGAGAGGTCACAGACAGTTTTAGTAGCAAAGATTAGTGATTTATTTTGCTGAAAGAGGTCTTCAACTTTCTAAGTTCAGGCCAATTCTCTTCTAGAGTGTGTACATTATGGACACTTGTGGTGTGGCCACCCCTGAMAGTTGCTGATTACATTATCAGTTGTTATCCACTCCAAAAATGTTGTTTCTTATAATTTGAGAACATCTGAGTCAGTTCCTACCTTAAAATATGGGTTTTATCTGAGGAGCTCTGCCTCTCCCTGGCACTCAGTCTGGATACTTGAGGTTGCTTGGTTTTAACCTTTCTTATTGCTAYTTCACTTAACTTCACAGTTTAAGGCCCTTGCTGTCAATATCTGTTTTTTTTTTTTTTTTCCTAGAAGGGAATGTAATTAAATGTTTTCCATACAAAGCAGGTGGAGATATGACCCCCTCATGCATGCCTGTGTGCCAAGCCACATGTGCCAAGTTAGGGACCAGTCATTAATCCGGGAAAAACTTTCCACAGCATTTCCTAGCAAAGGTCATTTGGCCAAATCCATAAAGAAACAAGAGTTGTCTTTGGAGCTTTCCTAGTGCCAGCCTCTTCCATGGAAGGAGTAACAACACAGAATGTTTTACTCCAGATATGAAGCCTTTTAGAATATTTTACTCCAGATATGGAATCTTTTGGGCCTGAGGTGCCAGTATCAAAGACCACGGGGCAATTAGCGCTTAACTCTGTAAGTGCTCTTAGTGGTCACCCTGGCCTGCCCTCTCTCCTGGCTGTTCCTGTGCCCTCCTGCTCTGCATTTACATGCACCTGTCTCCCCGTTAACACCTCGTTAAGGCACACACCTGCTGTGGTTTCACTTAAACCACTGCACTGCAGCCATTAACCCTGTGTGTTTCATTATGAGGCACTCAGCACAATAGGAGCACTGAGTAAGGTTCACTAATGAGTCACCAGCCAACAAAAATTGGATTTKTAGGGGTGACTCCTTTTGGTTCAATTTCTTCACACCCCTCTTATTTAATAATTGATTATGTATTAAATATATTTTCAGGAAAAAAAAAATACATAAGTACACATACATTAAATCCAGCTGAAACAGCACAGTTTTGAGACAAAATACTAATGGATAGAAACCAAATACATATTTATAAGTGGTAAGAAAGGCAACAGTGAAACCACAGCTTTAGGGTGTATAAGACCTTAGTTCTACTCCAAAGTTTGTCAAACATCTGCAGATTCACCAGGAAGTTATATCACCTACCTGTGCTACTTCCAATGAAAGGAAGAGTTACCAGTGTATGTGSTTAGACCAGGACAATCACACAAAGCTCATCAAAAAAGCAATACAAGGCAAAATACAAACCTCTGCAKTTTCAACTGTGCTTAAACAAAATCCCAGAGTAGAATGTTCATTAGTATTTGTAGCAAAAGAAAACTGTCATGGGAGCAGCTAGTGTGATTGATATAAAGTTCAGAATCAAAACTGTCATGACAATTTCTCCAGCAGTTGCATGGAATTTGTTTCAAAATCTTTAATTACAGTGTGGCTTGATTAGGAAAATAAACTAGATAAGCAAACATGGCAGGTGATTGCTCCCTAACTGTGTAATCAAGAAATACCACAATCTATTATTTGATCATAATTCTATGGATCTACCGCAAGGAAAACGTAAGCTCTGAGGCTTATTTTGTGTCAAAAGTTCACTTCTTGTTAGACRGCTAAAGAAAACTGTTAAATATGCTACTTCAATTGCACAGTAAGAGGGACCCTCAGATGTATCCATACATTTGATCAATGATTTGATTTGCTGCAAGTTGCATTATGGATCAGTATTTCTTACTAAACACCCACATGGAAGGGTRATTTGCTGTGTAATTGCTTTTCATCGCTTCTTTATCATGGGCTGTTGCTTTCCTTGTCCAGTCTCTGATACTTACACCACAGAAGACACAAGAGTTGCTCTTTCAAATTTCATAGTGCTTGTGTTGCTTAGTAATATGGGTCTGTGTATATACACGAACTTACTGTGCGGGGAAACTCAGAGGATCTCTAAGTCACTTGCATTGCAATTTCAATTCTCATTTAAAGATGAACTTTAGTATGAGGCCTGAATTTCACAGAGATCAGATCATAGAGATTAAAACTCCTAAAACAAACTGTATCAAATTTAATATTTGCATTTAAATGCATAAGGCACCCRTTTGTTCCACTGTCTCCTGATAACAGTTTTCCCTTTGGTATCTTATTCTCTCATGGAAATCTCCTTTTGATTGTTTCTGTTCACTTGACTGGTACCAGTTTTGCTGGTGATCCTGGATGTTTTTGCAGCATCAAAATATACAGAAAAGCCACCTTACTATACAGAAATGGTGGTTTTTCGTGCCCTACCCTTTCCAAACATTTACTTGTAATCGGGATGATAATCCTTGTAAATATTAAAAGTACTGACATGCAGTGTAAGGTGATCCACGTATAAACTAACCCATTAAATGTGGCCGTAGAGTTTWCATATTTCTTCACCAGGGAAGCCCACCAATGGGGTGTGTTTAACAGGCATTGAAAGCTACAGTTTATTATTCACTGAGTAGAACTGGCATTGGACTCCATTCAGTAAGGAGCACTAACTGCCTAAACAGATGTCACCTGCTATTTGGTCTGGTGGCCATGGACTGGAGAAATAAATGGAAAATCTAACAAGGAGCACAGAGGTAAAGACAGGGATCTTCTTCAAATGACAGGAGGATGAGTTTGCYAGCAAACTGTCCAGCTCAGTGTCTTTCAGTGTGTATCTGAAAAGAAGAAAATGGAGGGTGGCCTTCTCTCTGTAAAGCAGAAATAGAACAGCAGTTCACCACTCTCTAGCTGTTTCTGAGAAACACATCATCCCSTTTTCCTGTATCATAGTCAGTATTTATTGGTATTCATCAAAGAATACTGTGTAGGTTGCCACACTCAGCTGCCTGGAACAGAAACAGATCCCACTGAAGCAAGTGGGAAAAGTTCTGTTGGATTCTGTGGGCTAAACATCTCTGCCTACCTACATTGGGCAACAGGGGCAGAGTCTGACAGGTTGGCAGTGAAATGTGCAATCCATTTGCTTCTACTGGCAGCTGTGTCTACAAAATGTTTTTTTCCATCATAACTCCATATTGAATATTAGCATGCAAACCTCTGTCTGACTACAGCAGCAAAGGTTGTGCCCCATTCTACCAAGCCTCCTATAAATATGTTGAATGACAAAATCTTCCCCAAGTTGCTCAGTCCTAGGCTTCTTCCTGAATGCTGATCCTTTTCTTTGGTGGCAGAGAGAGAGATATCACATATCGGGCAGGATTAWCCCCTGCAGAACATTCTCTGTGGTGGAAATCTAACGCAGAGCCAAGGCAGTGCTGATGTCAGGAGCAGGGAAGGGAGGCTGGACATTCGAGGTTAGCTGCTGGAGGAGACAGTCAGACCCAGTGCAGTYTGGGGTAGAGTTTCACACTCTACCTAGCCTGGTGCAGCTCTTGCTGGGAGCAGCAGCCCTGCTCTCCCCTCTCTCCATCCTCCCCAGCTGCAGGCTCTGCCTGTTCTCTCATATTGGACTGGGTTGCACAGGCTCCTGACTGCCCAGCAATTCAGCCCAAATGAGTGATCTAATTGAAAGTGATGGGAGGAGGGCAGGGGGAAATGAAAAAAACAATAAAAATCACCAAGCTGGCAGTTGTAATGACTTATGTTGCAGCCACAGTTATTTGACCTCACGCAAGAGGAGGGGAAGCCTGTTGTCTGGGAGCAGTCAGGAGGGTGGGATGGTGCAGACCTGTTCCTTTCAGGAGCCACTCACAGCTCCACCAGAAGAGGAGGAACCTGAACCAGCAGTCTTTTATTTATKCTATGGGAGCAGCAGACCAGGGCAGAGCCCTCACAACTCCGAAAAAGCATTACAAAACCCGGTAGTTTAAAGAGAGCTTTACAATCACTCATGGCCCCGACTCTCATACAAGGGGAGCATAGTCACCAAGACATGCAGTCTTTTCTTTCACTTTTGCTCACTCCCTGAGTCTGGAAGATCATGAGCCAAACTTCTATTGAATTAAGGAGAAGCTAATGACATGCATATTATTGGGACTTACAAGCTTTAAAGCTTATTCTTACTATAAAATACTCTACCTGTAACCAAATATATTTATCATTATTGGGAATTATGTAAATGAAATCCAAACCACCCGTCAGACAGTTTTATACTGGGGAAATTGAGTCTCAATTTTAAATAGCATTTTAGAATTTATGCAATTTAATAAAACAATAAATTTCAATTTTTTTCTGCTTTTATCAAAGCTTAAAGCCAGTTCCATGTGTGGCACCTACTTGCATTTCACTCACGGGTTTATTACAATGAGCATCACTTTAAATTAAAACCTTCACATTTTCAAAGGAAAAGAAATAGTTAATGGTTTCAGAATTATTATTCTTTTCCTCACAATCTCATAAAAATTTCCCAATGAAAAAGCTAATAAACCAATGGCGAGACACTTGCATATGCAAATACATTTCCGTGAAAGAGTTAAAGTGCTTTATAATATAAATTTGCTTTCAGTGCCAATATAATTAGATTGTAACAAGCAAACCCCTGCAACATAACACAGTGAAAATTTGAAAATTTGATTCTCCCTGGCAAACAACCAAGTCCCTGCGTGTGCACAAACCTGACATTAATAAGCTACAAGAGATTACATGATTTAGAAAAGAAGCACTTGGTGTTACAAAATCAAATAATAGATCTCTAGGCTATAATTAGGAGAATTGGGATTCAACAATGAAGTCATAATAATGTAATTTAGCTGTAAGTAACAGAGCCATGGAGTCACATTAGGAGGTGTGATCACATCTTTCAGCAAAAGCTCTGCTGTGTAGACTTATTGCTGTTCAGTTTAGTCTGGTACACAGCAACCTGTTGGCACAGAGCTCAGGCTGACAGCCTCTTGTTCTCTAGGTGCAGCGTGGCAAAGTGCCACCCATGCATTTTTAATTCAGTCCTGTGACTTTTAAGTCAAAACAATAAAATTATATATACTGAGTGTAGAGTTGCCTGTGAATATTTGTATAAATTACTGCACAGCGTGGGTTTAGGGGCCATTTAAGAACAAATATATTAGAAAATAA
>NW_026623338.1:2204244-2218388 GCF_030028575.1 Malurus melanocephalus | reverse complement strand
AAAAAAAAAAAAAAAAAAAAAAGGCAAAATAAGCTGCTGAAGCACGGTGTTAGGTTTCTAGTAGCCTTGATGAACATAGACTGTTTAGCTGCTTAATTCATCTATTGCTGTGGTTAGGAAATTACTCCTTATCTGCAACTTATTGCAGCTGCAGTCCTGAGTCAAGCACTTGGCCACAGCTATTTCTTTGTTATTCATTTGTCACAACTAATAAAATAGACATAGCACGCTAATTTGCTGATTTTCTCTTTTAGGCGCTGATATGGGGTTAGAAGTGAAATCCTACATGTTCAATCATATATTAGCTGATTGCTTTCCTTTCTCCATGCACTCCTCCTGGATCTTGTGTTCTCATCTTGGGGCCATGTCATCCTACCTGTCTCCCCCATCCTGCCTTCCAGGGGCTTTTTAGGAGCATCTGAACTAAACCCTGATCTCACTCAGCAGCACGAGCAGGGCATCTCCTGCAGCCCAGTTTGTGTCCAGGCTTGAAATCCAACTTCACTCACAAAAGACAAGCACAGAACTTTAGCTGCTTGTTGGCTTAGGAGGTGTTTGAATCACCTCGGGGTGAGGGATGTGGGGGAATTGATTTACTTCTTTTTAACGGTGCAACCTACTAAAMAGTGGGGGAAACAGGCGTCTACTTTGCATCCAGACTGTCAGAAAATTCAAACATTTTTGGAGTAAAACTTTAAGATGTGTTGATTCTCATGATCTCACAAACTAGGCCCACTGGCCCAACACCCTTCCTATCTTTTGGAGAAATCCAAAAGCTTTTGCTTCCCCCCTCAGTGCTCAGTGCAACATGAGCAGCCACCTGTTGCTTCTGTTAGTTCCATTTTATTTTTATTTGCAATTTCTTCCAATTACTGCTTATTTTATTAGTTCTTTATGGTTTTGCCATTTTTTGTTTTGATGACATTTTGATTTGTTTCAAACTGCCCTTTATTTTAATTTTCTTTCCCAAGCATGTTGATTTATGGCTGTTTCTTTTATTTCTTTTATGCTTTAAATGATCTGTTTGTTTTATTTCCTTTATTTGCATAGCACTTAGTTTTCATGACCTTTTTGTTGCTGCAGCTGCTGCTGCTTCTGGACTGCTAGTGTTTTTCTCTTACTTATCAGAGTAAAAGTAAACCAAATCCCGCTGAAGAACAGTATCCAAACACAAAATATTTTCTGATGTTCATTTACTTTATTATTCCACAATCTCCTAAACGTGTTATGAATTCTCAAAAAGTAGAATCTAAAAAGGTGGGKTTTTTTTTAAAGACACATGCTATAGGAACTCTTTATGTTCTTATTTAAAGATCTCATCTGAGCAGCCTCCTTTGGGCTGGTCTAATATTTTGGCAGCTGTTGAAGGAGCAAAGATCTTTGTAATGGAGGCAACGTGAAGAAAATTCTTACCTGTCTATCTACAGCTAAAGCTGTCTATCTACAGCTAAAGCTGTCTATCTACAGCTTTAGGTAGAATCCTCATGGCTAGTGTAAAATACAGTGTGGGCAGTTAAAAATGAGTATGCTTGCAGGTAGTGAAATGTCTCACAGGAAATGTCATTTATGTTTCATCCTGGCTAATGAGTGTGTGCTGACAGGTGCATTTGCAGATTGCACACACATGGRGCTTTTGGGTGTCTCCATGTCAGTGTCCCTGCCTACAGACTGGGTTTGTGTGTTAATTTTTATACACATGCACTCATACTTTTTTGCAGGTTTCCAGTGACCTGTTGAATCAACAACATGCTTCTCRGAATCCCTCCCTGCCCCCTGAAAAATGTTCTTATTGCGCCTTCCAGCATCGATGTTTGCRCTATTGTATGTCTTTATGTGTCTAATAGAAAATGTATATATTTATACATCCACACACGTCTGTAATGAGCCAAAACCAGAAGAGCCTCTGCCTCAGCTTGTTTGCACATTATGCACATTCTAGGGAATGAAATCTGAATGCTGTTCAAAGAGAAAGCATGACTTAGCCCAAGGGCAGAAAAAAGTCATGTGCAGCAGGTTACATGATTTTACATAACTTTCAGTGAAAAAAGAAGCTCCTCATGTCAATGCAGGAATTATGTTAGAGTATTTATGGAATAAACTGAATGTTTTTCCTCACTGCTTCAAGCGTGTACTCCAGGGTACTGCAGTACAGTATATTGTTGTTTTCACCATCATTAATGCAGTGTACTTCTCACTTTCCCTAATATAATTCATCACGCACACACACACACACAAAAAAAAACAAAAAAAAAAAAAAAAAAAAAAAATAGAGAGAGAACCTTTTATTTTTGGTAGTTTTCTTAGCTTTACTGCTCTCTTCATTTCCAGGGTTGGCATGGGAAAGCTTTGAGCTAACAGCTCCTTGCCATTGGACTCATGAGGATCCTGAGAGCAAAGGTCTTACATCTTAAATAGGGTCAGCAGAAAATGAATGTTGTCCTTGGTAGGGTGGACAAGGGGACAATGTTCCTGGATTCTTTTCTTTGCTCACCGAAGAGAAGCTAGCAGTGATGATGGTGGTTCTCTGAACACCGAGCAGGGTCCTGACAGGGTCTCATAAGAGCAGCAAAACCTTCCAATTCCTGGTGCCCCAGAGAGAGCATTCTGTTACCAGCCCCTGCTGCACCAATGTGGATCAGGCCCAATCACCTAATTCATGGAATTATGGTCTCTTGTACTTATCAGTTTGCGTACTTACAAAAGTTAAAACACATCTATTTCAACACAATTTTCCACTCCCAGTTGGGGCTTCTACACTGAGAGTGTGTCCTGTTTGTGAAGAAAGTCTTTATGCAAAGCTCAGACTAAGTTCACTGCTGGTTTGCATTTGTTTTTGGGCTTTTTTTTTCAGCATAAGAAGGGTTTCAGAATACAGTAAAATATTCTGATATACAGTAAAACTGCTGTATAACTAAATGAACTCCTATACCATTAGGCAAATTAATTTTACATATGAATTATTTAAATTTAATCTGTGATTAGTTCTCCGCAGGAGCAGTGATATCACCATTGAAAAGTATTTTCCTTTTTAGAGAATTGCAGCATGATAAATAAATGAATAAAGACTTACAGCAACATATTTCAGCAGATACGCTGAGAAACATTCTTACCAGAAATCTTGGAAATCACAATATTCCCTATGGTCCCCCTAGTCTGCATTAAAAATAACCAAAGACTGTAAGCTTTTTTTTTTTTTCTTCTTTTTTTCAAAACATGAAATGCATTTTATGCAACAATGCCTCAGATGACACACAAACTCAACAGAGTTTACAAATATTAGACATTAGCTCTTTGCATAGCCTTGCTTCAGCTAACAAGCCCTATTGGTGACTGTAGATGCACTGAAACCCAATTTTTAGATTCAAATTCATGAAAGATATCTCACATTTTTCACTGAAATGTCTATTGGTGGCTTTCTGATAGTGGTGAGGGAGGAGGAAAGAGAGAAGAAATGAAGAAATGTGAGTAGTGTGATTCCATTTCCCTCAGAAGAGCAAGAAGATTTTGTCATCTTCTGTAAACAGATATAATATCTCATCTTGAAGTCAGTGGTGTCTGTCCTGGCTCTTGATTCCTGAACACACCTCAGCCTGATAAAAATGAGATCATATTTATTTCATATTTATATTACCACTCATCATGGCCACTGAAAATTGCTTCCTTTTGGCCCTACTCACTTTTAGGAATATGTATGTGTTTATAGGGGCTTAGGGTACACTTAGTAACCTGCACAAAGACAAGTGACTGCCATGCAGAGTTGTATGGAGGACTCACTAGAAATAGCAATTGGTGGTTGTTGCTCAGGCTTTTTTTTCATTCTTCAGTTACTTGTAAAGAGTCAAAATGTTCTTTAGAGTGAAGGTCCTGGTTTAAAGACATCCACAACAGGAACAAATAGATAAAACAGCTAACTTAACCAGTCTGGTTTATGAATAGTCAGAATAAAAGTTCACTTTTAAAGGCCTACCTGTGCTATTCTCATTCATGGCCACTTTGCTGCTTGTGTTTTTTAGTATCAGAAAAGAAAGTACTGACAGTCAACAGTCACACAGGAAATAAGGAAAATTAAACCCCAAAATCTCTGGATTTCTTCTTAATTTTATTAATCACCTCAGAAGTCTACTGAAGTGTTTCAGTGTTTGCAAACAATAACAAACAGGAAAAAATGGGGTTTGTATTTGCTCATGAATAAATATTCATAAGCGTCTTTCATGCAGGGTGATCCCATTAACTTGTTCAGTTGATAACCTCAAATAACCCAGCAAGTCATCACAGAATGACTCCCTGGTTTGTTTTTATTTTTTTTCTTCCTCCTCTGTGTCAGTGGTTTCCTGATTCCTTCTCCAGTAGAGCTGCCTTATTCAGAAAAACAGACTGTGTCAACTGTAAGCCTATTACTTGCACATCTGCTTAACAAAGTATATACGACAAGAGGATTGTTGATTTTTTTCTTTTTTTTTTTTCTGAGGGGAAGGGTCAGACTGGGGTGTTAAGGATTTTTGTTTCAGAGTTTTTACTTCTGCTTTTCTAATAAGAATTTATCAACAATAATTTGGAAAAAAAGAACCTGTTGAAAAGAAAAGATTATAAACTGAGATTAGTAGAAATGATATAATTTCTATGCAATTCAAAGCCATCCTGCAATGGGTGTTTGCTATAGGCAATACATTTCTATCAGCAGGACCAGTCCACTCTGTAGTAAGTGAAAGCACTTATTCTGTAGTAAGCCTGTGAATTAACTGGGAAAAATTCTGAGAAATTGTCTTCTGTGCAAGCACGCCTCATTGCCTCTGCAAACTTGCCTACAAGTAGTAGACTGGTAGCCTTTAAATAATTTTTTATTTTCTAAAAGAAAAGAAGAATGTTCGCTGGGTTTTTTTTAAGTGAAAATTAACATGTCAAAGAGATGGAATGTTCATCCTTAGGTGGAAAAATGACAGAGAGAGGTAGAATTATAATTTCAGGCATATATCTTGCATTTATAGTGGCTGTCAGGCACCTGAGGGCATTTCTTGATTCCCATAGCCTAAGCAAACTTTTTGACCAGTGGCCTGCTACTGCAGAGGAAAGGTGTGAACTTTTCAGGCAAATCTCTCCATGACTGTGCTCCAAATCTAAAGCAATTAGGGAAGAGCCTGTGGAAGAACATTATATGCCATCTAGAAGTTACTGTGCCKTCTGTCATGAGAGCAAAAGGATCCATTCACAGGTCATAAAAATGTTTGTGTTTATTAAGGCAGCTAGTAGTTTGTCATCATCCCATCGTGTTCACAAGCATCAGGACAGTTGCAAAGGTCTTTACTTGGTCATTGCATTAAAGAGAGAAAGGAACCAAATTCTTCTCTGATGCAATTAATTACAGGTGCATCACTATGTCCCCTCACTAATGACACTAGGTAATTTCAACTGAGATTATTAGTTTGCAGGTGATACTTATTAAAGTCATACTTGTTGAGTTTATTAAAGCAGAACTCAAAATTAGTATAACTATACCCATTTAAAATTAATAATTAGCCATATTCATAATAAAATCTCTGATCCATAAAAAGTCCAACCATCAGATCTAGAGGCCGTGCTTTTTTTTATCACAGAATCACAGATTAAGCTGGGTTGGAAGGGACACACCAGGATCATCAAGTGCAGCTCCTGACCCTGCCACAGGACACTCCAAAAGTCACACCATGAGCCCGAGAGCATTGTCCAGATTCTTGAACTCTGTCCAGGTCAGTGCTTTCACCACTGCCCTGGGGAGCTGTTTCAGTGTCCAACCATCCTCTGGATGAAAAACCTTTTTCCTGATGTCCAGTCTAACCCTCCCCTGCCTCAGCTTCATGCTGCAATGATGAGAGGTTTCTGTGCCTGGTCCCATGGGCTGTCTGCCTGTGAACCATATTACAGAAAATGATAGATAAGTGTATACAAAGCACCAAGAATAGAAAGCTACCCTYTTGTATAGAAATGATATTCTATAATCTAATTTTCTTCTAGCATGTGTTTCTCAGAAGAGGATTTCATGGGAGGTAGGGGGGGAAAAAAGAGTCAAACAAGGTATCAGTATTCACCAAACTAAAATTTCTGAGTCTGAAAGGTGAGCATGAATGAACAGCTGTGTTGTGTGCACCACAGCCTGGCACTAATGAACAGCATTGCCAAYAACACTGACAGCATTACACTGATTTCCTGTGCTCAGTGTAGCTATTGAGAAGCTAATGCATTAATRGTGGACTACTAATAAAAATTAAAAACTAAAGGCATACAGCTGTCACTCTGCCTTTCCTTCTGTCACTTATTTTGCACTGCCTGAATGAACTATTACCTTCTTGCTTCTCTGTGATGTTGGTTCACAAAAGTAGAGTGAGCAGACTCAGTTTCACTGAACGTAATGGAGTGAGATTATCCGGAATTATTTCCAGTGGGCTGAGTTTGTTGCATTCCTTCTGTTGCGAGAATTTAAGTAAACAACTAAACACCTTTACTGAAAACTGAGAATGTTCATACTCATCACCTCTTCCTATTTCCTTGGATTAGTCCAGCATTTTGGGTTTAGCCATGCTCAATTAACTCATCCAGGAATTGGTCCAGTCAGAAACAGTTGATTTAAGTGAGATAAAATGGGCATCTGTTTGGGAAAAAAAATGATTATCCAAAATATGCCTTCATCATGAGAAAATGAACTGTGCTATCTCCATATTTTAAAACATATGCTTCTAAATAGATTCCCTTCCTTTGAAAGCTTAAGAAATAGAAAATAGTGGCATTGAATCTGAAACTGAAACAAGCAGGTACGAAGTAAAAATTTAGTAACCAGAGTGTTAACATTTTAATGTACTGGAACTGGAACTTGGTACTAGCACCTTCATCAAACCACTATATAAACTGCATTGAATTAAAGCGATTAAACCCAGCAATAAAACCAACCGCTGCAGAAATGATTGAAATATGTAGGGTGCTTGCATGTGTTTGTACTGGGGGTAATAAAAATGCTGCCATATTTAGTCACTGATTTGCTTTAGGAAAGAAATAAAATCAGCTGACAACGCTCGCCTGTTTTGTTTCAATTACTAAAGATTTTTCTCTTAAAAATAGATCTAAAATTAGAGACATGATTAATAATTAAGAGGGAACATCCATGGAATTGGAGAATACATGGTAATAAACATCTTTGGCGGGTGATTAAATGCTGAATTGAAACTGAAGCTGTTGGTAACCTCAGAAGCTCTTTATTGCAAGGGAGCATCAATACTTCAGACACTGTTGCTGTGGTACTGGAATAGGAATCAAGATGATAACAGTGAAAAAAAAAATTATTTCAGATTTTTTTTCTGAATCTCAACCTTGTTTGAAAGTATTTTTCTATTATTTTTCAGGTTGATGAGACATTAGCTGATTAATCTGCAGTTAACAGCTGAAATAAAATTTTGTATTTTCAAATGGACTTCATTCCAAAACAGGCWAACATGGGTACAGTTAATAGATTTTAAGTTTCTATATGTAGCACCTCAGTTACTGATCTCCCTGCAGTTCAGCTTTCAACATTTAAGAAGTCAAGATCTGCCTCTATGCTCCAAATGAGGCCAGTGATGGAAAGCCATGTTGCAGATTTAACTATTTATAGCACTTATAAACACCTGTTGACAGATGTGAAAAAAGGTTTTATTTTTTGGGGTGGTCAAATGATCATATTGTAAAATACATCTTCATGTAATCCCATTTTAATATACCTGTTGGAAATGGTTTAGGCCTTAACTGAATCTCTCACGCTGCTCAAAGTACCCATTTGAAAGTAATAAAGGAAAATTTGCCAATAATCTGTGGTAAAATATGAACGCTACTGCTAATACAAGTAGCACAGATGCAGCATGTGCCAATTTAGAAAATATGTAAAGCCAAAAGGCTACCAGAATCAATCCAATTTGTGCTGAAATCATGGAACTGTTGGCTTGAGACGTAGCAGAGATATGTACAGTTTGCAAAAGAAAATAGGAGCTAACCAATCCATCAGGACCAGACATGCAAAATGGTCCTTAAAGCTTCTCATGGAATCCAGATTCAGGAGAGCTAAGAAGAAAAAAAGGAATTAAAAAGAAGAAAAAGGATGTAGTAATAGATGTACAGTAAACCAAATAAATTTCAAAATGACTAGAGAGCAAGAGTAACTGAAAAATGCCTTTGGGTACACCATCTGTTTATCCATTCCCTATTATACCTTTTCATCACAATTAGTTAAAGTGGTATATTTGTGTTTCTGTAATGTATGGAATTCATTACATAGTTTTGCAATGAAATTATCACACTGTGGCTGGGACATCTGCACCCTGTCATATATCATTCTATTCATTTCTAGTTAATTTAATCCTAATATCTGCCTACATGACAAGACAGATGTTCAGCTATAGTGTATCTTCCATAGTTTTCTGCCTTGAAGAAACTTTAAGTCACTGAAAGAACTGACATCTTTCAAACAGACATCTCACGGGTTTGGGAAGTATGTGTGTGCAGATGTGTGTGTGTATGTTTGTGTTTATATGACATGTTCTTTTTTTTGAGAAATGTGTTTTACAAAACAAAAACCTTCCACAGCAASTTTTAAATATAAACATTTTTCATCTCATGCACATAAGTTTCTTTTGAAAAATGAGCCTTACTAATACTTTGGTGTGTTTGTTGAATAATGTTCATAAATACAGAGTATTTATTTTAAATTTCTTTTTTTTGCTCGAATAAGACAGATCTTTAATTTGCTCTCAGGTGATTAGAAGTTTTGGGCCAGCATTCCTCTTTGTGTTGGACTCCTCGTGTGCTGAAGTGTTCACGGCATCCCAGGGATGGATCCAGGCCAAGGTCACGGGTGGAGTGTGCAGAACTTGGAGCGCTCTCACGAGGGATAAGGTGTGTGACCACAGTCGTAAAGTGCAGGCTTTTCATCACTCCTCTCACACTCCTCTTCAAGTGGCGCTGTCAAGGCTGCCAAAGAGCTCTGCTGTGCCTTCCCCTTACAGCACAACATCTTCAGACCAGATTTGAAGAAGGTCTTAGGCAGACTTTGATATCCATTCCCCACTCAGCTCCCCATTTGCCACTTCTCAGCCCAACMTTTTAAATTCCTTTGAACAAAACAGCACCTAACAGTGTTTCCTCACTTTGACTTAACTGAAGTCACACTTTGTGGTTTATGGATCTACAGTTTTGTCAGCCAAATCCCTCTCTAACGTACCCTCATGTTCCCAAAATCCCAGCTCTATCCTATAAAGCTGCTAGCTGAGTAAATATTGAGAATATCAGTATTTACATAACACATTTTGCTGTTCTACAACTACACAGGTGTTTACAGTCTCCTAGATTGAGTAAAAAAGATACAAGAAATTCGACACAGCTCAGACAAAACAGAACCCTCTGCTGAAAGGGGACACTTTCTTGGTAACTCTTTCCCAACACTTTTTAAAGAATACATAAGTTTAAATTCTGTGCCTGTAAGCTTCCAGATAAGTCAGAAATAAATTATACTCAGTTGTTTTGTTGGATAACAGGAGCAGATTGTGTAATGGGCACCCAGATAAAAACAAACATGAATTGATTTAGACTATTAATTATCTAGAAATGGCTCTTCAAGCTGATGATGCAAAGGGTGAAATAATTCAGATAGCTTTTATTCACCTGTGGCATGAAGGGAATTTAAGAGAAAAAAAGCTCTGAAATTGCATTTATCCCTTGGAATGGATTCTTTTAGTGTCCTCACAATTTAGGACCATGGTATCATGATRCAATTTAAAGCAGGAATATGTTAAACAGGCTATCAGGCTAGAGACTGGCTAACATTTGCYAACACCCATTCGTATTCTAAAATGGAAAGTTTGCTTCACCTATATGAATCAGTAGACACTACTTTTCCCCTGAAGTCTCTGAAATTCGGAAGACAAAAATCACTGCTTGCTTTGTGTGTTGATGGCGTTGCAAAATCATTTTCAAAGCTTCATAAAGATAAGATTGAGTTTAAAAAGGCAAACAGGTGCTGAGGCGCTTCAAAGTAACAATAATGCAGTGAGCACCAGCATCTCTGGACTGCTCATTAATTGTGTAAACCTCTCTGCAAACAGCGCAGAACACAACATTTGCTAACAATTATCATTTGTGTCTATTTCCATGGGCTTAGCAAAGGAAATAACTGTGGTATATGCTGGGSATCGAGCATGTCCTGCCTCTGTGGCATCAGACCTGCAGTTTCTCAGTAGTGACCGCCACAGTTTGGATGGCAAAAAACACGGCCTCAATAACAGCTTTAGTGTCACCAAAAATCTCAGCAGTTACCAATGAAAAGTTCTTAAGAAGCCAAACCTTCTCCCCTTCTGAAGAAGTGCAAAGGGATGATTATCAGGAATTAAGCCAAATTCCAGCACTGAAGGGCTGAGTGTTGGTAGGCTGCCTAAACATCTGAGAGGTTTTAGATTTCTAATATGGAATGGATTAACATTGGCAGTGGGCCTAACACCCTCGTGTGATATGAAACAGTAGCATAAACCCTGGGACTTCTTGGGGATTGTAAGATTATTTGTTTGCTGAAGTACACTTATATAGGGTTTCTTTAAAAAAAAATTAAGAAGAAAAACCCTTAAAGAAATGGGAATTTCTGACTAAGACTGCTGCTTGCAATTCCCAGAATGGTGACAGCCTTCTTCCTTTGGGTCAGTTTGGTCTCTTTGGGGACACCAGGTAACAAGGTTGCTCAGTCAAAAATATACATACTTAAATGAAAGGTGAGATATAATGGAATGAAAAAATAGTTTAGTCTTTGCACAAAATAGAAGTATTGAGTATGAGATTAAATTTTTAGGAAACTGAACAAACAAAATGATTAAACAGTAAATTTCTCTGAAGATCATGCAGGGAGACCTCAGAGAAATAAGCAATTGAATTTGTTAGACTGGATTAATTTGCAAATAAGACCATAAACAGTGAAGAACACTAAGGTTATCTCTTACCTGAAGAACTTATAAATGTCTTTTCAAGAATGRTTCATTTATCTTACTGCACTCCTTTTAGGGGTGATGGTTGTGCTTGTTTGCYAAAATAGGTCAAGATTGTTACTGTGTTCCAGCTGATTTTGGTTATAGAGCAGCTGCTTTAATCAGAGCCCAGGAGCTTTTATATATCTCCTACAGAAGTGTGCCTTCAGTGATAGACATCAGTTATTTTTACTCAAATTACTCAGTGACAGTGCAGGTTTTTGACATGAGGGATGTCTGTGATGGCAATATTTTGAGAAAGTTTTAGAAGTCCCTAAAAATCGTGAGTAAGAAGATTTCTATGGGATCTTTTTACAAGACACAAAAATATTTTCTTTTTTTTTTTTTTTTTTTTTTTTAAATCCCAGCTTCAAATTGTTTCTTCTTTAAATCAGAGAAAGAAAGGAATAAAAGATCATGTTTTGCAGTGTTGAGAACAGTTCTTATTTTTGGTAAAAACTAAAGAAAGAAGAAAGAACTAAGAACTAGAAAGCTAGAAACCAAACTTCCAAAATTCAAGTGCCAGAAATGAAATCAACCCATTGTGCAATCTTACCTGAACACTTTTTAACAATATATATTTAGGGGCTTTATTGGACAGCAATCAAGGAGCTGTGAACCTTAGCTGGCTCTAGGGTGAGCAGACAACTAAGCAGGGATTTAGAAGAGATTTGAAACAGAAACAGTAAATTAGATACCATGTTTCCTGTGGATAAAGCCTTAAATGTCTTTCAAGTCTGTTCCAAAGAATATAAAAATGTACCCGAACMAAACTCTACTATTTAGACAAGTCCTAAAGACTGGTAAGATAAAATGAGAATAATCAAATGCATACAGAGGAAGGTTGTGGTGTCTAAACCTGATATATAACAATATAACAGATTTGACCTGCAAAATTTAGAAATTGCAGCAGAACAAGGTTCACATTCAGCCTCCTTCATTGCCTTGCTGAAACACTGGAAAATTAAAATTTTAAAAATATATTATATAAAGCAAATCACTAGATTAAATAATCCTGAATGRATATAACCACCCTGATTATATTTTTTACATGTTCCTGTATAGATAAAGGASATCAGTTTTTTTTTTTATTTTCATCATTTATTTTAGAAAATAATCACAGAAGTAATAMAAAACAAACTTTCTTCCAGTACATGCAGTTGTGAAGGCCCATGTGTAATTTGACAGTGATTTTAAGTGTCTCCTTCTGCGCTCAAACCCTGTGTGCAAGGATYATTGAACCCTATGCAAATGCAGGTCTCATAATTTTAAATAACGCCAGTTGGAAATGAGCTCCCATTCCTTTAACGATCTAAGCATACTCCAGGATAAAAAATATAAATAAATCCACAATGATTGCATCTAACATGGTGAGAAACATTTGCCATAAAACTCATCTGGTTTCAAACCCTTTTGTGCCAGAACAAGGCTTCAAGCTCTGACAAGATTCAAGCGAGCTGTTGTCAATGGATGGCTTTGGTATATTACATGWAAAGCACATGGTTATGTTTGTCCCCTCTCATGGCCAAGTACACTTTTAATGGCAAGGGACAACCTGGAGTGGCTTTGTTTCTTTTAAAAATTTATAAAGCAAATAGTGAAATGTAACCCCAGTGCTCACTGGGACTCTACAGAGCTGTCATACTATCACTATATAAAAATACAGAATCATGCTAAAAAACTTCTTTTGACTATTGAGCTTTTTCACAGCTGAAGAACTCAACACAAACCAGTTGAAGAGGATAAACAGAAGAAAAATAGACCAAAACTGGATGTTATCCTTGATTCAGCATAGATTGTTTGCTTAGGGCAGTAGTACAAAGTTGAAATGTCATACAGCATCCTGTATGGACAATCTGCAATTCTTTGTGGAAAGCCTTGGATTTTAGTCTTTGTTTTTAAAACGCCCAAAGTAGCAAGATAACCCATGTTTTAAAAATGTTATTCTAAATATTAAATACAGGCAGGACTTGCCCCCTCTCTTGATTCCTTGAAGGTCTCATTCACAACACCTGCAGATTATTTTAGCTACCTCTGTTTAGCTACAAAGGTGATCCCACTGACTGACTGGACACTCTTGGGTCACACTCCATTTGCAGCTTTCTTGAGCCAGTGGGAAGCTCTAAAAAGTGCCCTAAAAAAAAGAGGTTGAGGTTTCATCCTGACAACATGCAGCACTATTTTTYCCTGTTAGTTTTTATATATTTAAGTCATTAGGGAACTCTGAATGTATCAATTTGTTGCCTCAATAGCATGAGGTAGCTGCTAAATTTATTTGGTTTATACTTGGTGATTAAGGGAGACCGATTCTCTTTTCCTGCCCTTTGAGGGAGCTTATGGTGTTATGGGGGGCATGTCAGCAATAATTAAGAGATATCCTGGTACAAATCCCAAAAGATACATATTTTTATAAGTAATTCCCCATGGAAAAACTTTAAAAATGATGCACTTGTTCTGAAAATGCTTCAGGCCTTCTCTAAATAGATTATATTGCTGGTTTTTTTAAGAGTGCGTGACTTGAGGTGCACATTTTGCTTGCAACTCATAAAATCATAGAACAGTTATGTGAAGGAAAACACAGGAATAATCAGCAGTGAACTTCAATGCCTCACAAAGGATTTATCATTCAGACAATAACCCAGCTTATTTTATTCAATTGTAATGCATGATGGTTTCTTAGGTCACAACCAAAAATATATTTTATTGGTTTCACGCTTACCACTTTTTTTAAAAAAAAAAAATTCCTTATGCAGTGTTTACTCTCATTTGGACTCCATGGATTGAATTTTTTACTTTAGATGTTAGACATTTAGTGTGGTGCATATTCCAAAATGTTTTTACACAGCACAATGCCTTAAGCCTTATGGTGGGTGTGCTCTACACTGGAGTTTTCCCAACTTCATGTGGAATAATTGCATCACTTATCAGGATATTCACCACAGATGCAGTCCTCATAGCAATAACCTGTGTGTCAGCTGATTTAAAGATGCTTCCATTTCTTGGTTGCAATAAGTATTGCCTAATTGAAAAGAACTGAACATCAGATATTAAAAATACAGGTCCAAACAACTGAACCTGTTCCATCTCCGGCTCAAAAGCCAGTGACAGGAAAAAGAGATGGGGAAAGAAAAGAGGGTATGCTCT
>NW_026623338.1:2202799-2204200 GCF_030028575.1 Malurus melanocephalus | reverse complement strand
AGAGAAGAGGCTAAAGGCTAGAAAAGCAAACTTTGAATAAAGACAATAATTCAGTAAACCTGCAAACATGAATTGACACTTTGTTTTTGCATGCCAGTGTGGGGTTCTGCAGGGATAATAACAGTCCATMCATGGAATTTATTTGGATACAAACTTCTTTAAAACCCTCTAGTCTTTAGATACCCAGCTTAGGAACTCGGACTCCAAGAAGTATCCCTATTATCCATCACAGTAGCTGTGACCTATTTTTCTTATGGTCCACTRCCTTTTTGAACTGAAGYTACACGTTCCCAAAAGGAAGCTCACAGCAATGTGCCTCTGCRGAGGTTTGGGTAAAGGTTTTCAGTCAGGATCACTTTGAGTAGTGGCAACATGCTGTGTGCACTCCTGAGCAGTTTAGGGGCATCAGCTCAACTGATATCACCATTTTATCAGGCAAACTCATAACTGTGAAGTGATTCATCCTATTATCACACACAAAATCTATGGCTGACTCAGAACTGGATTCCATATTCTCGAAATATGAAGATATATTTCACCAAACTATATATCTTATCTTGAAGAGCTATAGTTTATTTCATTTACTTCTAATCACGCATTAAAGTTTGTGCATGTCCATCTTCTCCCTGCACATCACAACAAAGGCAATAAAACAATGCACATTGGTTATTTAAACAGCTGTTTATGGCACTCGTGATACATATCAAAGCTAAATGGGAAGGCAGAGGTTGAAAGAAACACATTCAAGAACAAAACTCGTCCTTCAGGCAGTGAAGGTCAGGGCACATAATGGAGCAGTCACACCAACCCTCCCAAGGGAGCTGCATTTGACACACCACATTTTGGTGCTATTTTCTGGTCCGTCATGGAGTGGTACAAAGCACTGAGCACAGTTAAGAGGCTGCCTTTTGCACAAATTTCAAGAGGGAGATAAAAGATGTAATCACAAAGATGATTATATTTTACATGCAGTGTCCTTCTGATTAATATTGATCTATCCATAAACAGCAAGAGCTCAAACAGCTGAGCAAGCCTGGCTGCAGGACCCTTTGCCCCATCACCCTTTCAAAGGTAATTATATTTAAAAATAATCTTCTGCCCTCATGAGATACCCTGGGCTATAGGAAGATAACTAAATGTGAAATCTGGAACAGGGTTCTATGAAATCTACCTCAGTGGGTAGTAGCCCAATCCTCTTCTGCTCCTTCCACGTGGATAAAGCCAGAAAGACTGGGCATGAGAGAAAGTGCCTGCTAGAAAGCAGCTGATGCTTCTCTCTCCCTCTGATCTTCCCACAATCTTCCATTCTCACTTCCATGCATTATTGCAGTGATGATGTAGTAAAACTCAAATTAAGCTGATGCTGTAGAAAACTAGGCTGGAAGGCTACCATGTGTTTAA
>NW_026623338.1:2201156-2202384 GCF_030028575.1 Malurus melanocephalus | reverse complement strand
AAAAGGAACATTAAGGTTTGAAAAAAATTTTTTATAATGTCAGCACTGTGCTTGAAACCTTGACCTGGAGTTTTAGATCTTATTTTTTAATTTTCTGAAGTCTGGGTTGGTTTTTTTCAGTTTATGAAGAAACTGAGACATGAAAATGGGATTTTTTAGCCAGTAACCCATACATTTAGATTTCTGGGTTTAGGTTTTGGAAAAAATGCACCTAGTTGTTTTCTTATTACAATACTGCTGGTTTCGTTCACCGGTCCATGTTTTTCTTGGAATGTGGTAATGTGGAATGTTTTAAATTAGGGGTTTTACTTTTTACTATCCAATGTCTACTAAATAAGTCCATCATCTAATTCTAAAATTGTGAAGCAGCAAACATACACTGGTAGCCAGCAATACATATATTTTTACTCCAGAGAACTGCTCTTCTGTTCTAAATTTACTGCAGAAAGTTTCAGAGACAAAAGAAAGACTCCTTGCCAAACCTAGCTTTGGTTCTTTATAATAATCCTTTAGGTCTCTTCAAATATCCTAACTAAATATTGTAAAGTGCTGAGAAGTTTCCAGCAAGACTGTAAGAGATAAATAACAGTTGCTAAGCTTCAGCTGACATAACATTTTGTGCACAGAATTGTTTCAAATGAAACTACAGAACAAATGAAGGCATTAGATTGGATGCAAATATTAATCAGTCATATTTTATACCCTAATTTTAATTATAATCAGTTTTTKAAACAAGAGCCATACATTATATTAAAAATATATTGAATATGWTCCCTGCTACTGCAACCCACTGCATATTTTGCCTCCCACCACAACAATCCCTGTTGTCTGCTGAACATACATGCTGCTTGGAATGTGCACTGACGGGTGCATTAGCAGTGTTGAGAGTTCCTCAAGGGGTTTGGATTTGGGRTTTGGTTTAAATRAGAAATTTAAAGCTGGAATTACAATCTGATACTCGTTTGAAGCTCTAGAAGGTTACCCATATAATTCCTTCTCTTAAAATCAGAACAATGGACCTTGTGATTCATGCATGGTGTTGGCTCTGGTTCCCAGATCTGACACACATGTCATCTGTTGAGAGATTTYCAATCCTAAAACTTGGGCTAATAACTCAGTGCTTCATTATCCTACTTTGTGTTACTCTCTGATTATTCTATTGTATCTGAGCAGGAGCAGCCTCTTATTATATGTATAAAATTATGGTTTTACACTGCACAAAATTATG
>NW_026623338.1:2192280-2200977 GCF_030028575.1 Malurus melanocephalus | reverse complement strand
TTTTTTTTTTTTTTTTTTTAGGAATAAAAACTTCCACCCACACCCTACTAATCAAACAGTTTTGGAGTCCACAGCTTGATCTCATATTTCCAAAATAAAAGGSAGAACAGGAATTTTAAAGTTTCAGTGTCTCCTTAGCCAGACATTTTGCCCAATGTAAGAAATCCATTCTGCCTAATGCAGACTGAGAGTATAGTGAAAGGCTTCCTAGATGGCCTTTTCAAACATCACTSAACCTGGCACTCCCTGCCTGAAAAAAAACAACAAACAATCCAGCACTTGGAATTGCAAAGGACATCTCAGAACCACAAACTCCGATCGCTTTCAGTTTGATTTGAGTGCCCTTTGATTGTCATTGATAGTGGTTTTGAAGCAGATTTACTGAGAACCAAAATTTTGTCCTTTTAGAAACAATTCACTTGGAGATCCACAGTCCAAGCTTATGTGGTAGCTGTGAAGGCACAGGCATTGTCCTCAATATTTCATAAGCCATGAGTSCAAGAGGACCCAAATTTAGTGAAGGAAAAGGAAATTATTCCCCCTCTAGCCACCCAGAATACAGACCCAGATATTGTCCAAAGATCACAGACTTGCACATTTCAGATTATGCTGAAAAATTCAAGATGSCCCCTCAATCTCATCCCTTCCACTACTGTTCCCATGCAAAATTTTCTAACAGTTTGCCTGAAAGTCTCCAATAATTCCTCTATGTAGTGTGGGTGTTGAGCAGGTGTGAAGGACAGGATGTTTCCCATCCAGGTGGTGTAGAGTGATGAGTTTAGGAATTGATGCCAATGCACTCTCAGGGTCATAAGAAATATGGACACTTTGTGGAGAGCAATTCTTATGTTTTTTGTTTTATCTAATAAGGATCAACACTTGTACAGCTCAGCTAACAGGATTGGGGTCAAAGCCCWTAACTCCCATCTGGAGCAATGGTGTTTTATAACTCAAGATAAGACAAATTCTGCCCTTTAAAATCCTGTGCAGAAAACTTAACGAAATTACTTGGCATGTAATAACTTTTCATTAGAAACTTTTTATTCTCTAAGCAACTTTGTGTCAAACCAAATCACCTCTTCTCCCCTTTCCCTACTTACAGCAATATTGTATTTGTAGGTTTGAAAATATTTAGATTTAAGGTTTCGGGTTGTTTATAACATACAGCAGACCAGTCAGGAATAACAGACACAGGAATAATAGTTTGACTTCTGGGGGGAACATCAGTCTGCTGGGKCTATAAATAGGATTAATCTTACCTGGATGTGCTCTTGGATGGGATCTGTACCAGGCAGACCTAGATTTGCTGCAAGGGCTGAGATATGGAATTTRGGAAACCAAAGGAGCAGGTTAAGATAGTGCTACCATTCTGCTCTTTGTCATGTTTATTCTTCAGTTTCTAGTCAGCTTGTATAACAAGGAACAGCTGCAGAACAGGCAGGRTCTATAAATGAAAACAGAAACAACAAAATGTCACATTTTGATAGTATTAACTAGTATTTTCATGTGTTTTCACACTGGAGATTGTGCCAAACTATTCTGAATGTTCTATGAACATTCACACTTCCAAAAACTTTGACAAAAACTGGATTTCGGTTATGGTTCACACACGTACTCTTGCAGGAGGCAAGATTTTCATCACGTTCAACAGAATGCCACTAACTGAAGGAAATGCAATAAACTGAAATAAAAACTGAAAAGAAACAATTCAAGCTTTATTTGTAATAACATTGACAGTAGACAATGTTTTTCCTCCCACAAAATGAGTTATTCTTTTTGTTTAATAAATCTGTTCCCWGAAGGGCTCTGGAACAGATATTTGTGTTCAGTACTATGTGAAACTARCATATGCAGCAGACTCACAGCTCCCATTCATAGAATTCATTATTACATCCAAAAAAAGTGCCTCTCACTAAGACACTTTACGGATCAGGGATGCACGAGGTATTTTATTTCTTTAACAGAGCACATCTTTGTGTTCACTTCCATGGTAGCACTAGAACAGTGTTGAACAGCACCCCTGTGGGTAACAGTCCTGAGATCAGTTCTTTGGCTTCAGCAGATTKCATAAAAGGTGTCTTTTTCTTCCTTGGAACCAGATTTTAGGGTGAGAGTCTCTCTCAGTGCACACAGTTAAATGTGTTCTGGTTCTATACTRAGAGCCACACAGGAGGACTTCAACACCTTATCTGTGAAAAAACTGCTCAATAAAGGTTTCTGTCTCCAGAGAAAGGTTATATTTCAATGCCAGTGAAGTTGAAAATTAATTTGATGAGTGRCTTCTTCATTCCAGTGTCATTTGAAGAGAACTATATAGATACAATGGAAGAATCTGCTACAATCTGTGCAAGGAAGAAAGTTTGGCAAAGGTATTTCCCTTGATAAATGCACAGTCTCAGCATTCCAAAATTACACTCAGGTGGACTTGTTTTTTCCTTCTAGAAAGCAGCATGGTAGCTGAAAGGTGTTTTATCATCAGCCGACTCAGTGGAGGTGAGACTCCATATTTTGCTATTTTTGTTCTCYGTGTAACAGGGTATTTTGCAAAAGCTCAAAGAACACATGGTTTTCGCTATGCACTGTGCAASAAAAGAGCCAGAGAAAATATGAAAGGAGGAATGTTGTCCATTGTTTTGGTAAGGATGTAGAAAAATTATCTAGGCTCCACTTTAATAAATAATTAGTTCTGCAAAATTGAATAGGCAGGTGAGTAAGCACTGCTCCCTTATTGGCTTTCTGAGAAAATTCTATCCHTGGAGCACCTAACTGTAGATTTAGGAACTTCAGTTCAAGGGGCAGGACTAAAACCATAATCCTTCCTTGCTATTTTACATTAACTGCTCTGGCCAATTTGGTCYACCTTCCTTTCCTTCTTCCCTCAAGTCAATGAACCTCTTTGTGAATTTTTCTCTTTGGTACTTAACTCAGTTCTTGCATTGCATAGAGATTCTGGATTCTAAATGTGATCTGAATTCTCCAGGCTGGCAAAGTGTCTGCAAAAACTGTGTTACCATACAATGAGATGTGACAATTCTTGGTCGACTTTGTGATTCTCTCCGTGATTACTAGCTAAATGTAACTTGGTTCTAGGCTTTTTAATCACTATTTACAATTTTGCATGCTCCAAAGTAGAGCAAAGATCCCCCAAATACTCTGTGTCGGTTTTTTGTGCTAAGCACTGCACAAACACACACGGAAGCAGTTCTCACTTTAACAAACCCTGTATGCATGCAAGGAAAACCATGAAGAGAAGCTTGTACTGAATAGTTCACTGTTAAAACCCCCTACTTTTTTTCTTTCTTTTTTTTTTTTTTTTTTTACTGGAGTCTTAGTGCTAAGATATTGTATCATCACAGTAACTTAAAAATTATTTCTCAGGTACACATGCAGATGGTATTTCACTGTCTCCTTTCACAGATTTCAGTGGCAACCATTCACACATATTATACATGTACTTAATTTTTTATACTGTGATTTCAAGATGAGGCTCGAGCCCCAAGGTGTCTTCATTAAATAAATGTATCATTTTAAATCACACACACACACACACACACACACACACACACACACAAAACCTCACTTGGAACACTGCTGTTTCTGTGTGTGCAACTCCAGAACTGAAAAAGGAGAAAGTGGGAGGAGAGAGAGAAGTTAAGTTTTACAGTGGCTTTATTTTAAAAATGCAAGTGAAGAAATCAAAGAGAGATTGTGTCAAATTGTACTCACCAGTTCTGTTGTGGTCTAAGGAAATTTCAGTTTTTGAAGGTTATCTTGGGCTGTGGTTTGGACTTATTCCCACAAGGACTGGGGTCCAACTTGCAAAGTCTCAGGGTTTTGCACTAGAGAGAGTCTCAGAGAGGAAGAAAAAGAGGGGACTGTTGTCAAAGAATAAACCTATATGAGGTATCAAATTAATCACTGCACATTTTCCTTGCTGATATCCTAAGTGAAAAGTTTGGTTATTTCCTCTTGTATAGTAGTATGTTTGAATGTTTATGTCAGATTGGGTCCTTCTTCAGGTTCCCATGCTAGGATTCTGTCAAGGTAAAGATCATTGTGAAGTTACTGGGTCAGAATATGAAGCTGCTGGTCAAATGTGCAGATGTAAGCCTATTTAACACCAGGYAGTCCTTGTGGAAGTCTTTAATGTTGGGAAAAGAAAATGGTCTTCAGTAGCTTCTATTCTCATCAAATGGTGGTTCTGTGTGTGATGTTAACTCCTTGGTCACTGGAATGATAGGAAAAATGAGCACTTCTGCAGTGAATAGTATAAAGAACACTATTTTAGTCCTGTCTCACTCATTTGCTATGCCTCCTGTACCCTGTAGCCCTTTGAGATTTGTTACAGAAGGAAAAGTCCAGAAAATCTCCAGACTWCCTTGCCAGTAACTTCGTGAAATTCTTGCCTCCTCTTCCACCCTCCTTCTCACTTTAAGGATGGAAATCACTGAGAGCAAACAAAGAAAAAAAAAGAAAAAAAAAACCAACAAGGTTAAGGCATTCAAAGGATTTTCAAAGACAGTTGTCTTATGAAACTAAAAAGTGACTATATTACTTGAGTAGGTCACAGCAAGAGCAGAGGGTTATCATCACAATGAGTTTTAGAGGCATAACCATCCATGGAGACTTTTACCAGACTCAGGCTGGTGCACCAGGTAGGAGGCAGTGTAAACCTGAGTAAGCACCAAAGTCTTAATCTCCTCCCAGGCCCATTTATTGATGGTAATATTGCTGTTAAAGAAACATAGAAYAGATGAGGTTGAAAAGCACCTCTGCAGATTCTTTAATCCAAYTCCCTGCCCAAAGCAGGGCCAGCTGCAAATGGTTGACCAGGACCATGCCTAGCTGGGCTCTAAAATTCTCCACGGGTAGAGAATCCACAACCTCCCTAGACAACCTGTGTCAGTGTCTGAGCACCCTCATAGTCAGAGCATTTTTTCTTATATTTAATTAGAATTTTCTGTATTTCAGTTTGTGCTCACTGYCTCTGATCTTCTCACTGGATGCCAYATTTCTTAGTGATTGCCARTAACTAAAATTTCTCTTTCAATTTAAATTCAGCTCTGACCTCCATCTCAGGAGCCATAAAGAAGAACAACAGCAAGCATTGCCTTATTCTAACATGGAACGAAATATTCACTAAGGATATGAAGTCTCCTCTTCTTTGTCATGCTTCTCAGCCCAGCTTTCTCTGCTTATCTTCCAGCAGCATTTTTTGGTGACAGGAAATAAACAACAYAAAGCACAACATTCAGTGAGAAGGCTGTGCTCTGATCACTAGCTCTCTCTGTGAAGAGTTATCCCAGGCTTCCATTCTCCCTGCTAACTAACAAGTAGCTGAACTATTTAAAAATTAAAATATTTTTTTTTAAGTCTCTGCTAAGCTGAGATCTTTTCCCGACAAGTTCACRGCTGGAATCAATTTCTATAGCCACATTACCAAACAAACTAAAAATACAGGGCTTAATAATGAAAAAACCTGGTCCTACCTGAAGTATAATGGAGCAGGCATGCTGCTGTAATAATTCCTTTAGGCCTACAGAAACTAAGCAATGTTAATTATTAATCAAAAGCAAAGCACCCATTTTTAAACATTTTTCAGGGAACCGTGCTCATTTAATTTCTTGCTACTATATATTATTTTGAATCCGTAAAGTAGCTGCATTCGAAGCCAGCAACACTTACACWACTGTGGGGACAATGATCAGGAATTATACCCACAACCCACACCACACAAGGCCTTAGGGAACCATGGAACTAATCAGCAACTCTTCCTCTTCATGGCTGTGTTCAGAAAATGAGCAGCCCTAACAGAATCCCAGAATCATTAAGGTTGGAAAAGACCTCCAAGATCRTKGAGGCCGAACATGGCCATGGCACTAACAGTCCACATGGTTTAATCACTGCAGCAAAGAGTATCTAAAAAYATATGTACAGGGCCAAAAGCAAATTATGTTTGTTTCAAAACCATGGATATCAAGGACATTTCTCTAAAAGCCATTTGGTTCCATAATATTTTCGCCCCATAGCCTTTTCTGTGGAATACAAAAAGGTTAATYTTCTTTTGTTTCTTGACAACCTCTTAAATAGAAGAGGTGAAGAAAATCTGTTTTCTTGATAATTGCTTAATTCTGTCTTRGAAGGACAAGTAAAAATAAACTGAATGTAGTGAAAACTGCAATCAAAAAAAAAACTAATGTGGATTTTAAAATGACACACAATCAAACAAAGGCTTTATAATCCAGACTTTAAAAGTTCTTCCTTCAGTCTTTTCATATTCATTTGTCATTTTCTCWTATGCTGCTCTTGGTCATGAGTCTGGAATGATGCACTATTTTCTCACTACAACCTTAAGGTTGCTGTGAATTAATTGTGTGCTTCTTTCAGTCCTCATTACAGTCTTYGACACAAGGATGAGTTTTCACAGAAGTGAGTGTCAGGATGTTCTGACATTCATTGAATATTCTCATTAATCCATTCTTAGGACAAAGACTAATGATAAAGAATAAGCACAGATATTAATTATTTTATTTCTCATGGCAATTTTGGGGATGTAATGAGAATGGAATGATCACCCCTTTTTGGTTCTTAAAGTAAGAGGGGTTTTTAAGTATATAAAAATATTCAAAATTAATTTATTCTTGTAATTAAACCATGATAAGACCAGAAGCTTAAAACACATCACATTAATTCACTTTTTGTGCCAGTTTTAAGGGCCCAGACCTSTAAGTGCCAATTAGAGTGAACAGAAGTAGAAGATACAGGTCAGTGGAGAGCAGAGTACCACAATTTTTTTTTCAGAATATTTATATGTAGAAAATATACAAAAGTATAGTCTTAAGATATCAACAGGATGTGGTAACATTATATGTTTGTATTTCTAGTAATTTCAGATTGATTTTCTATATTAGTGGCTTTGCATTAGCACAATTTCTTAGTTATCAATGTCTTTCACCTCAGTGTAGATGGCACATTAACTCATGGTATRTCATGCCAGAAAACGATGAATCGTTGAACTGTACCTCATCATACAAACATCCTCTTTTTTTTGTTTTTTTTTCAAACATCTAAACCTACCATGGTTATTTTTGAGAGACTTATTACAGAGTAAAATCCATATGAATTTCATGATGCCCCCATCTTTGACAGAACAAATTTTTCCTTTCCTGGRAAAGGAAAAATATTTCCCATATGGGAAATTCAGGGGAGAAATCTACGCTGTTTGAATTGTTCTGAGCAGCACAAGRTCCTCAAGAGTTTCATCTGCTGGCCCTTTCTAGAAAGTCAAGAAACAAAAAGGTTGGAGAAYAAATTTCTCTTGCATTCCATTCAAACTCCAAACATCACGCTTATTTCAGGAGTCAGATGGGATGTTGTAACTACTTAGAGGATTAGGGAAATATTTGTGATCCTGTAATTTACACTGGGACAGGAGAAGAGTGTGAAGAATCCTAGCAAGGCACATCATTACTTCCAAGCAATTTTTTGAGTGAAGTTTTATGTCAATTCTTTTTTTTTTTTTTTTTTTTTTTTTTTTTTAGCATCTTCAGTTTATACCACGGCTTTCATGGGTTTGAAGCTATATCATAGACACGTTTTCATTTAGAGCAGAAAGAACACATGGCTAGTCTTAAAATAATCCCATTAATTTGAAAGTATTGCATTACAGAGAGAAAGTGATAGAAATATTACGAAGGGGTAAATACGTGGTGTAATAATGCATCAGTGAATAGGATGAAAGCAGTACCTTGCCTGTGTGCTCAACCCATTCTCTGACAATTCCACTCATCCTCCTCACTCATTTATTCCACTGTGTCTGCCAGTCATCCTACTCACCTTCCAAATGCCCAGCTCAAGAACAGCCCTGTTGTTGACCCACTCAGGCATCCTTGAATAAATACAAGGAATTACATMCCTGCATTACAACTTCTGAGCATTCAGTGACAGTGGCATGTTTTGCTGAGCCACCAAACAGATCTCAAAACCCGAAACAGAAATGGCAAACAGGTTTCTCTGGGAATATCTGCATTAATTTGGAAATTTTCTCTCGTGTTGAAACTCCCATAACTGTATGACTTCAGTATTTGTTACGGCCTTGTTTCTGAACAGCACAGTGCCTGTGGAATATAATCTATTTTCTAAACATTACCCAAATGTAGTCTATACAGACTGCATTAAACTTGARGAGCAAGACCCATGCACAAACAATTCTTATCCCAGCTGGATTCAGCAGCCACAGATTGGAATAACAGATATGCAGGGAAGCCATCTGCAGTCTTCAAAYCTAAACCAATCTAAACCTGATGTTTCTAAACCAATTACTGTTTGTGTTTTGTTTGGTTTTGGGGGTTTCTCAAGTGTTAATCATCTGTATGAGTATCTGTTGGACAGGAATTTCTCTCTTTTACTGCAGGTTCTCAAATGAAAAATGTRAAAATGATAGAATCATGGAATRGTTTGTGTTGGAAGGCACCTTGAAGACCCCACAGTTCCAACCCCTCTGCCATGGTTAGGGACACCTTCCACWAGACCAKGTTRCTCAAAGCCCCATCCATCCTGTCCTTGAACATTCCCAAGGATGGAGTGTCCACATCTTCCCTGGGAAACTTGTTCCAGTATCTCACCACCCTCACAGAAGATAACTTCTGTATAGAAGGGAAAAATCACATAAATACATCAAATTTCTAGAGGATACTG
>NW_026623338.1:2174058-2192220 GCF_030028575.1 Malurus melanocephalus | reverse complement strand
TTAGAGAGTTTATTTCTTAAGTAATGAAGTTTTAAAAATCCTAAATCTAGAGAATCTCCTATGTAAGATCAGAGGGAGACAATACGGGTTCACAATTAATTTGAAAGTTTTTTAAACAATTTGATYTATTTCTCTCAGTAGCAGCACCCTACTGGGCACTGGGAATAAGCAAGAGAGCAAGGGAAATRTCTGGTCTACCTGCTTACAGTTTTTCTATTGCAAAATGAGAGACAGAACASTAACCAGGAGATGCTGAAATCCAGTACAGGATCCTCTGGACAGTGCTCCACGTGTAACTCATCTTAATTCTGAGGGTTTTTTGCATCTGGTTGGGAAACAGAATTGTARCATCTGACCCATTTCTTTACTCAAAACAGCTTAAATATTGATTTGCCCAGGCTAGATAATTGTAATGAATAAATCACAGAACAAAAATTTACTCTGAAAATCATTTCTGATTACAAAGAAAATCATACTTCACAGTACAAGAGAGGTGGAGACTGACAGAATAAAGTCCTGCTTACAGTCCCTTCTCCCAACATTATATCCATGTCAGAAATTTCCTAAAACAGTACATTGCATGAAATGAATTTATCTGTGTTGTTGCCTCATTGACTGCCATTTGAATTGCCTTCCATGTCATTACACCAAAGGTGAATGTAGCCTTCTGTCTTTTCATATCTTCTATTCCTTGTCAAAATACCATGGGAAGGCATTAAGCAAAGTGCTTTCCCACAGCACTGCAGCACTGACTAGGGGAGGCCAGAGGAAGGGAAAACATGCCTTTGGGACTTGGCAAAGAATACACTGGGACAGGTAAAAGCTTAGAAGATTTTGCAAGAGTAGAAGCCATAGACTGTGAAAACTTTTTTTTGTTTGTAAGTACTGTTTTAAATAAAAATTTCAGACTAGAAATTAAAATTTAAACAATGTAAGTGCCTCAGAGAACCAGGCTCTAAAGCAGTCCCTTAATGGGATTCCAGCACAGCCTTTATTTTTTAATGTGAAGAAGGGAAAAGATTTGTCATTAAACTTTAAAAATAATCAAAATAAAAATCCTTTTTGTTTTTGTGGGCTGACAGTGCTACTAACCACAATTGTGTTCACTTAATGGGTGTCCATTGGTAAGGAAGGAGAACCTTCTTCTGTGTAACAGGGATTAGATTCAAATTTAAGTTTGTCTTGCATGTTCAGTAATCTGTATTTTTCCAATCAAGTGTGCAGAATGTCATGTCTGCAATGTCTGCACTTTAACAATTATCTCTCAAACATTAGTATGTGCACAAGGTTTAAGGACTCACTGGTTTTAGGATATGATATAAGAAATGCCATGTGAGAAAACTGTATTAAGTAGATGTGATCTGAAAGACTAATAATTRCTGTCTTTTCTATTATTTGATGGGAGAATACAAAAAAAAAAACATATTTAGCATCACACTGAAAAATTTCATGCAAGAGAATGACCCAAAATTCAGCAAAACCTTCCAGACAACAGAATTACTGTCTTCCAGGTCTGCAATCCAAACAACACCACTTTCTATAATGCAGAGAAAGACAGGCATTACCCATTCTTTACTCTGATTTTCTTCAGCCTTCCTCAGAAGCTGGTGACTGTAATAAGYCAGAATCATACAGAATATAAGCAGRAGATGCTRCTGTGGAGGAAACAAGCACATTTGCAAAGGACAAACACAGACTCTAGGAGGAAATCTTGGCACTGGAGATCCTAAACTGCAAGRAGGAATCTGTTAAGAGTTTTAATACAGTAAGCTGCCTCTTAAACTGAGTCTTCAGGCCCTGCTATTACATCTGTGTCAGTAATGAATAGTAAATGAAAATAAATGCACAAGCAATGYTCCTTGATCCACACAAGGTTTAATATACGCTCATTAGTATATATTTCCAACAACAAAATTATGGTTTTAAACTCATCAGTGGTGGACCTTGTTCTCACAATATTGCTGCTTATTGTGGTACTGAAAGTCGTTTGAAAGTTGAATCTGCGAGTGAATGCACTGTGGTGTACACGGTGCATAGTTCCCATAAATTTAGCACACAGGAATTTATTTCAGCAGCTGCAGCTTTCAGTAGTTCATCAGTTTTGTTTTGCATGAATGTGATTTACCTTTCAGCCGCCAAAGGCTTACAGTGCAGGTCTTGTGTTGGAACAAAACTGGTACTGTAGCAGCACTCACATCATGCTATTGGAGGGGTGGGGGAACTCTCATATTTATTCCAAAGATTTCCAAGCAGTTAAACTCAGACGTGGACGTAGATATCTGCACATTTTTAGAGTGGTGTTAAGATTCTGGTTGCACAAGGCTAGTGAAATTACAGTTTCACTGATGCAGCTGTAATTATTTCTGTAATACAAKGATGCATATTCTCTTGCTTTTTAACATCTTAGAGAAAGAAACCACGAGAAGAAAAAAGGCTGTTGAAATGCTGTCGTATTGTACAGTCACAGTTCCAAGGGAAAGAGAACTGCTGTGTTTCAAATGAAATTAATTACTGAGCCTCTGAGATCCTCCCATCCACTGGAAATAGCCACAAATTAAGGTAAAGACAAAGAGACATTTCAGACTTTGAAAGTGTAGAGATTTGCAATGTTCAGTTTATCAGTTTTCAGGARGAATGACCATTTCTTTAGAGGAAATTTTACCTTACTAAAACATAGAGAATTTAGCCAACTTTCTGCTTTGCATTTTAACCTCTTKTATAAAATATGGGCCAGCCTGGCTTTTGTTGAAGTCATTGGGATTTTTGGCATGGATTTCAAGATGAATAGCCACTGGGTCCCAAGCAGAGATGACAGAAAAGGCAAACCCCCTTATCCTAAAGTACATTTCGGATAAAATGCTATGAGCTTCAAGGGTGTATTTCCTGATGCTTCCTTCATGCGTTAAGCACTCCTGCTCACAATAACCAACTTCTTCTTTAGTCAATTTTACGACTTCAGTTGTGTTTTAGAGAGGAAATCTAATACTAACCAAGGAATCCTGCCAGGAATTCAGTAAATCAAGTGACTTTTTATGGCATTTCACAAGAAAGAAAACTATTCAGGTAAACTGACAAGTCCAGATAGGAATGGGACACTCCAACTTGGTGCATGTTATGAATCACAGACTACTACCCCTACTGGGACTGAGAATCTCCAACCCAAAATGAATCCAAACCAGTTCACAGRGATTCTTTAATTTCTGCTAAAAAGGGAAGCCAAAATGCTGACAGCTTTATTAGAGTGTGTAAATCAAAATAAGGACCAATTCATTTTAAGTCTTCAAGAGTACCTTTCAATATGAATCCAACTCCCTTTAAGATACTGTTGCAGTTCTTAAAAAGTACTCCATCTTCCTAAAATGTCAAAGGGTTTATATTTTCATCAGAAAGGTATTTTGCCAGCTGGGCTAAAGATGCCTCTTCAATAAGTTTTCCAGCAATTTCAGATGAGTSCCAACACCTTTTTGTCCATTTAGGAGTGCTACAAGCCTTGATATTAAAGTGCTCAGGATCACCTGAGAGTGAAGGAGCTATGAGAACTTGGTGCTGKGATACCTTGTTGTGGTTTAAGCCCACTTATCAGCCAAGGCCCTTGCAGCCACTCGCTCACTCCCCCAGGGACAGAATCAGAAGGGCAGAAACTGCAAAAGTCATGGGTTGACGTAAAGACAGATTAATAAGGAAAGCAAAGGCTKCTCACTCAAGCAAAGCAAAAGAAAGAATTAATCCTTGTTTCCCATGGGAGGTGTTCAACCTGCTCCAGGGGAGCAGGGCCCCGTTACAGTAAAAGTGACTTGGGAAGACAAATGCCATCMCTTCAAAAGTTCCCTTTTTCTCCTTCTTTCTCCACTTTATATACTGAGCATGATGCYGCATGGTCTGGAATGTCCCTTTGGTCAGTTTGGGTCAYCAGTCCTGGCTGTGTCTCCTCCAYCTCTCATGCATCCCCAAATTCCTCATGAGTATGGCTCTACAAAAGCCAGAGAAGGTCTTGGCTCTGTGTCACACCTAGAACAACATTTTGTTGGCTGTATGGAAAATGAAATGTCAGAAGTTTAAATGTTGTGGAAGAGAAAACAGAAGAGGAGAGCAAGTGGAAATGGAGATGAGAGTTGCAGACCTATCAAAAAACATTCACTATTATGCARTGAAAACAATAAATATTATTATTTTTCTTCAACAGTTTTGTGTAACAAGATACCTGTTACAGATTTCCCAAAATATATCAAAAAGTTTTTATAGATAATTGTGTTTCACTTTATGTTCAGTGAAATATTACTTTAAAATATCCAACACAGACATACAAACTGTACCCTGCAGCAGCAGAAACCACCTAAAACCCCACCAGCTGATACAAGGAAGTCAGTTAGAAACAAAACTTATAGAGAGAACATCATGTCCATTTTCATGCCAATTCCTCCTATTGTCTCCSATATTGCCAGGATTGCATTGAACTGGTCTTAAAACTATTTCCCTGTCCCTCTTCATCTGCCCCAGAAGTCTCAAAATTTGTAATATATCAAAGGTACAGGCAAAGTGCTGCTGAGCTTTCTCCCTTAACAGGYCTTTAATCCAGTACAGATGAATTTGCCTCTATGAGCTATTCTGAAGTGGCTCCAGTTTGTKCTACAAAACAAACTACTGTCAGCAGCCTAAGAATTGCCATTTTTCACAATTTTATCTTTGACAGAATATAGCTGAGCTTAACTTAAAACCAAGTGCTCTATGGAATCTAATGAGAAGCTTTTGATTAAACAAATATTCTGTTTAAAAATGAATGTTTTTCAATAAATAACCATCCTATTGAATAGTTCTAATAGGAACTTTCATATGAGAAAAAATGTTTTCATTTGTAAATTTATTTTTTTCTCTATAACAYTCAACTGTCAGCAAGCTCATTCATCACAAAAATTCAAGTTATCATCTAAAAATGCCAGAAACATTACTATWTTTCTTCTTTTCAATCAAAGTTTTGCATGAGGGTTAAAGGAATTTTTTCCAACTCTGGTAGAAGATTTTTCAGTTTTGTTTTCTTCCTACAGTCTAGATAGCTAGCGATTGTTGGCAATTGCAGTTCGATTTTATATAACCAAGGAGAAATGCAGTCAAGTGTTCTATCTCCTGGGTTTGTTACACAGTTTATTCCTTACAAATGTCTTGTTTCATCTGCATTATCTGCACTGGTGTTAATGCATTTCCATTTAATTTTAATGTTATAGATAGAACATTTTTGTATTTGTCTACCTGAGATCCTCCCAGGTTTTTTTTTTTTTTTTTTTTTTTTTTTTTTTTTTTTTTTTTTTTTTTTTTTTTTTTTTTCCTGTTCCTGTGGTCTGAAAATTTTTTTTTTTTTTTTTTCCTGTTCCTGTGGTCTGAAAACTTGCACTTCACTTCTGCTAACTTCCTGCCCAAAGCAGAATCAATGCAGCCAGGGTTGGATCTGTCATGTAGCCCACAGCAAAGGATGTAGTTCAGGTCCCTTTCTGATCTTACTTTTAATGAGTATTAATGGCTGCACACACACTGCTCACTCCCTGGYATTAAAGGGGCTATAATTTCATATCCACTGGCTGGGGTGTAATTAACAACAGAAAGCAGGGCCCAGTGTGATATCAGAAACAGCCCRAAGTGAGCAGAGTGCTCTGTCAGGCTCTGCGTTGAGTGCCCCACTCAGCTTCCACTACCAACTAAATTATTYCAGAAATCCCCAACGCACATTCAGAAAGACATGAGCATCTAAATCTGATTGACAGCAACTTCTCTTGCCGAAACTTTGATACATTTTTGGCCCAATGGTAATTTTTTGAGATTTCTTCATGGTTGCATCAGTTTTTSAGCGGACTCTCTCTGCTTTCTATACACTAGTTTTGAGTGTGTGCTTATAAAAAAACATAAATTCTCAGTCTAATAGCAGACCCAAAAGTTGCTTATCATATTACAGTGAAACCTCACAGCTTCCTGCTAGAACCAAGGCTTTGTGTCCTCTTGGTTTATTCCTCCTGCATTGAACAGACTCAAAGCTTTGTTTCAGATTTCCAAATGGYAAGAGAATATGAGCCATCATGAGTGAAAAGATTGGATTTTCCTACTTGATAAATGCTTCCAAAATAAATTTTAGTGTTGTTTCCATGTCTCCTGTATAAGGAAAAACCATGAGCTTCTTTTGATTGAAATTCATTTGAAAAATCTAAGAGAGTCCATCCTGCTTCTCSACACTCAGCATAAAAACCACAAGATCAAACAATTAGAATGGAATGCCAAATACATGTATTTACTAAATGAATATAAATGTAACCCGATTGTCTCCTCCTGACTCTATGCAAATGTGCTTCGATCAGGGCATGAAATGTGCCAATTTCATCCTGCCTTTAGTGAAATRATTACAACCCTACCAATTTAAAGAGTAAAATAAAGTGCATTGTTTCCATACTTGGTGTTTTACTCTTTCATTGTGTCACAACTAACAGCACAATTCTGTGTTATCTCACACAAATCTGATTGCTAAAGTCGAAAGGACTTGTGCACTTCTAACAATTGCCTCAAAGGCATTTTTATTTAATGCTTGTAAAAGATTACCTGGGCTTTGAAAACTTGGTGCCACTAGACAAAGTTAGTTATTTACATTCTTACTTAAAATTAAATTATATTTGCATATGAAAATGCACTGTAGGGGAGGGTTAAAAAAACTGGCAAGTAGATCCTAGTGCACTCAGAGGTGGAAATTATTATCCATTTATCCATAATGATTAACAGTTAAAATGCACTCTGCTGTTCCCTGTGTCTTAGGAAGAAGAGAAGCTTTTGTTTTCCCGAAATAAAAAGCCACAYCTCTTTTTACAGTAATGCCTTAAAAGGGGGACACGTCACTCTCATGGCAAAAAGCCAAAGAAATTTAAAATGCACCCATCGCATATTAAACAGTTACTTAAATCCATGAGACTTGTTTATGAGACATTAAAAGGAATAAAGGTTAAAAAAATAAGAAATTATACTTTTCCCATATGTATTAATTTACAGAGAGTATTGCAGAGGGTGTACTTTAATAAACACCTCAAAATTTCTCAATCCTGAAAAAAGAGCATGATAGATCCTTTCAAAGATGGGGACAGCTTTGATAAGATGGCTCAGCACCGCATATTTTACGATTTTTTCTTTGGCCAATATGCAAAAAGAAACAAAAAAAAGTGGCCTGAAAAATGCAACCCGATGACTTTGGAAACATCTAACCACCCATAAGAAAAACAAAAAAAAAATCCCATTACAAGTGAAAAATGATCATCAGACAATGTTAGGACATGTACACTTGCCCAGCTGATGATATACGGATCTCTTGGCACCAGCAAGGAAGAGAGGATGGGTTTGATTTTATTTTCTTTTTTTTTTTTTTTTTTTTTTTTTTAACAGAAAGATTTTTCCTCTTCTTATTTAGGCTTCACACTTTTCCTGGGGCCTCTGGGCTCCTGTCCAGGCCGAGATACTTCACAATTGACTTTCATTTTCTGAGGTAAGTGATCTGCCACTTTCAGAGCAGTTATAGGAGGGGTCAAGAGTGAGGTGGCACGGTATGGCCTCACTCTGGCTCCTGCCTCTCTGACATTGTACATGCTAATGCAACGTGAAGTAGCACGTCTAAATAGCCTGTCAAACTTTTTTGATGTTAGCAAATCCACAGATGGGATTCATTTCCACACTGTTCAAAAAACGTAAACGATACAAGGACATTAAAGAGCATTAAACTACTTGATGACATTTTGGTCACATTAATGAAAAGTGGCATTTATAAACTACTAGAAAAAGTGGGGGGGGTGGGGGAAGAGAAGAGAAAGAGAGAGGAATGGAGAAGTAAGGAGGGGAAAAGGAATTAAAATCAATCCAAAAAAAACCAAACCCCAAAGGGACTCGSACAGTCTCTGGACATCATCAAAGAAATTAAGACCTTCAAAAATCAAATAAAACCCAGAGTGCAATTTTCCCTACATGTGTGCACATGAGCATGTGTTTGTGCTGTTGAGGTGTAAAGGTTGTGCCCAAGGACCCAATCAGGAAGTATAAGTGCCTGTTTAGGTCTACATTTATATCTGTTCACTCACAGCCTTTAATAGCTTCCTACTTACACCATCCCATCCGTTCCAGTGACCAGACTGCTGTGGAATACAAGGAAGGGTATCAAAATCCAGCCTAATATCATCCAGGAGCATTAGATCACTCTACAGCCTGTAAAATCTCTAGTAGGCAGATCAAGAGGGTGAAAAAACCTTTGACTACAGAAATTTCTGAGATCTGTTTCTGTCACTTCCACTACCGGCCAGGCATGCTCGGAAAAGGCCTTGGTGAAAGAGTTGAATGGTTGCTGGTTGATCTGCTGGAGCAGCAGAGGTCTGGGAGCTGCCCCAGGATGCCAGGCTTGCTGGGAAGAAGGGCAGACGGGAGACGTGCTGCACTGGCTGTGCCACCGCCACTCGCAGACGCAGCGCGTTCTTTTTTTCTTTTTCTCATGGTTACATTAATTGTTAATGACAAAGGCAACCTTCACTCTGTGTGGTTTCCTGCCTGTATTTGGATCCTTTACAAGGCCCCCCTTTTTTCTTCCTCTCCTCCCCCTCCCATCATCCCTTCCCTTTCCCTGATAGGAAATGCAACCCGAGATGTGCAAAAAAACAGTGCGCATATTGTCATTTAATTGGCCCCTTGCTCGGGCGCATCGGGCCTCAGCGCGTGTGCTGTAGGGTGTCTGCTCCACAACAGGAAAGAATAAACCCAGACTCAAATCATAGGAAATTCATCAAATATGCTTCTTAGAGCTCTGTCTTTCAAGGTCTGTTTCCCTGCCATATGATCTCTATAAACCAAATTACTGCTGGCCTGAGTACAAGACTGGAGGCGCCTGGGGCTAACATATAATGAATGCCAAATGCATGTGACAATAGACTGATCATGGAGAAGAATTGAAAATTTTTTAAGTAGTTCTTTTATTTCATTTATAAAAAGCAAACTGACTACACTTAATACATTTAAAAGAAGCCAATCACTTCCCTGCAGCTCCAGACCTGTGTAACAAACGTTTTTTATCAAGCCAATTAAACAGCGAGGACACAAGATACTTTTGAATAAAGTAGAAAATATAAAATAAATTTAAAATACCTCATTCTAGTTTGGGAGGAATGTATACATTATTGAATCAACTCAATTTTTCCTTTTACAAGCTTTTGCACATAAATATTCTACCCTTCAGTTGCAAGAAGGTAAACTCCTTCTGCTGGGAATGTATAATCTCAGAATTGCTAGATCCAAAAAAAAGTAAGAAAGCTGCTTAAAGGCTAGAGTGATGTAAGATGAATTATTTTTATTAATTTGTGCAATTAGCAGTCAACCAGAATTTTTTATCCCTGTGTTGCCAATTATTCTAAATAACCTAACAAGTTCAAGTATTGCCATTGCAGGATCACAGGAAATGTGAAATCTCCAGAAGAAAATATATTATACTCTCTAATACAGACAGAGGGTAATTAATAATGCTTTTTAGGTTTTAGAAAATATTGCACTTAGAATTGCAAGTCGACTAACGGACCGTCTATAACCTCTAAATGCTTCCATATTCAGAGACATCAGCAGTCAGAGTTACAAAAAAGTAATAATGCATACATATTAATAGATCACATTTTGCCCTTTGGGGAGTATATATTTTAAAAGGGCTAAGGCAGCAATAGTAGCTTTACAGAAAACTCTAAATGCTATAATTGTTTTATATAAATTACAGTGCTCTTATTAATTAATTAATGTTTTCTATATGTAAGTATTTGATAAATACAGACCAAGAAAAAAAGGAACCCATCTTTTAAGCTGACTTAAAAAAAAAAAAAAAAAAAAAAAAAAGCCAAACACATTGCTGTTTGAAGGTTTGGAACCAGTTAAGTACAAGATTATTTTAACCACATTTCAATGAGAAATGTGAAATATGGTCCATGAAGTCATGCAATTCAGCAGAACATTTTTTCCCCTTCTTTTTTTCTTTTTTTTGTCCTGGTTAAATAGAAACAAAAGCAAAATTGCTGATATACCTCTTTAGTCATATTTTGATCAAAGTTCTTAAGAAAGCTGCCTGCAGCTAATGAAAAGTTGCATCCCCTAGGGAAATCTGTTGAAAGAATTAAAAGAGRCATTGGCCCACTCTTGGTAGCAGTAGCTGTGTTGGACATGCCAGGAACACACATGGACACTTAGTCCTTATTCTGGGGAGCTGCTGAGGAGTTGAGAAACAGGGGAAAGAAGAGCTWGCAGGAACAGGACTGTAATTCCAGAGCCTAAACCTGCTGTCACATCATTAGGTGGAGTAAGCAGAATTCATTTTCACAGGTATTGGTTATAACTCCGTTGCTGTTTTCCTGTCAGTGTAAATATGTTGGAAATAGCTCTAGTGACTTTTGCTACAACTAAGTGATAAGAAGTCACCAGCATGAAATGTGGATCAGGGACAGAATATCCATTTGTGGTGTCCTCTCAAAGCCCTATGAAAAATGCCTGCTTTGGTGTGTGTGAGCAAAGGAAAAGCTTTTTCAAGGAACAAACACAACAAAACTGTATTGCTTCTATTTTCAAGTTGAATAGGTAGAGAATTCTTTGAATTCAGCTTTAGATATTTACTATTACCCCTAAAACATCTTTWGGCTGGTCAGAAAAACAGGAACCAGCAAGACATTAGGTTGTATAAAAAATCTGCCAAATACTTATTTCTCATTTCTTTATGCAGGATGGCAAAACCTACCTGCACACAAATGACAAGTCACTCTGGACTCTAGTGGCAGACATACATGATTCACATTCTTCATATGTTCCACACAGACATTTATATACCAAAAAAAAGAAATAGAATATCAATGAGCTAGTTATGTAAAAGAATGTAAACCAAGCCAAAGAATGACTATAAATTGTGGGTTTTAAATGTAACAAGAGAAGAAAATACTTTTGATAAAARTTGTTCTCTCTCACAAAAAAACCTCTCCCATAATTTTAAAACAGCTCTGCTGCCTGCTTGCTGAAAGCTCTTTCAGAACTTTGAGAAAATGCATTCATAACCAATTTATATCAATTTCATGTTGCACAGAACTTTCATATTCATCATCTGATTTACCTTAATGCCAATGAGCATCCTGTCTGAATACATTTAGGGCTGACAAGTCACCAGAATGGAACTTTTCTCTGSTGACCATTGCTGGCATGAGCCCAKGAGCATTGTTTGCCCTGGAAATGGGGAGGAGAGATGGGAAGAGCATCACCTCCTCTGTAGGGCCATGAGACAGGGACATCAATCCCTACCCAGACTCCAAGCCAGGCCACTCCTGCAGCATTTCCTGCCTGTCAGGTGCAGGATGTTTGGCTCTAACTCTTCTCATCCTCAACATGACAAGTCTCAGAGCAGTGTGTGTGTTCACTGGCTCATGAGCTGGCAGCCTGAGAGGTATTTAGAGCAGGTACTCAAAGGTTTTGTCTGCACGTGTGGGAGATCAGTGCATTTGAGATACAAGATTGCCTAAGGCATCATGGAATCCATAGAGCCCTGGACAGGCATTCAGATGTATCAAGAGCAGTACAGTTGGAAAAGCTATTATTGCTTGGAATTGCCACTTCAGGCATTCTGTTCCACTTGTGTACACACTCCTGAAAAACTGAGCACAAATATAAATGCAGAAACAAAAATATTTAAAAACACATCATCTAAAATATTGCAAATATACTTGGCTTCTTTCTTCAGGAACACAAATATTTAACTCCTTTCTGAGCATCATAATTCAGAAGCGGAGAATTTCTTATTGTTTGAGATTTGTATTCTAAATAACTGTGTTAAAAGAATATTACCTGGGGTCAAAATTCAAGACCTCAAAGCCATAAATCACAGAATGAAAGTTGCCTGCACAAACTTAATTCAGCCTTTTACTTACAGCTCCATTTGGCAATTTTCTGCAAGATCCTATACTAAAAGATACAAAGGCTTATTGGGTATAGACAAATTTCTTTCCTCCTTGCTGTTCAATGTACTGTCTTTGACTACACAGTCTATTGTTCAAGATGTGTTTTGAAAAAGATTTACTAATTCCTCTATGGAATTTTAGGTGAAATTTATTATAACAGTATGCCAGGATTTCACATAAATACACCTCCATGATTTTAGGAAGGAATATTTTCAGCTCCTAAAGGTGGAAATCAGAGATTAAAGGTACCTACCCCAGTTCTAAATATGAGGTTCAAAGTACTGATTTAGACTATTTAGTGCTATATATCACTCAATCACTTGCAATTATGCATTCTTCAGCAGATGAAAGCCCCATATCTCAAGTCAGAAATTCAAAAAAAGGAAGACAAATAATGACTGATTAAAAACATAGTTTGATAAACATTTGATGAAAATACTAAGGTAAAAGACAAAAAAAACCCAAACAAACAAACAAAAAAAAACCCCCCCAAAAAAACCCAACAAAAAACAAAACAGTCTTGCCTCTACTGTTCTATACAGTGCTCAAAGGCATTTGAGAAACAAAGATGAAGGGGCAGAGCTTAGAGGGCCAAATGGAGGTTGAGACCCAGATGCAATATATATTGTCTGAACACATCCTGGAAACAAACTCCACACTGAAAAAATGTCACTGACAAGGCAAAGAAAGCAAAAGCTATAAAGGCAACCAAAAGCGAGAGAAGGAGCTYGACCAAGCCGAGCATTAGACTGGCAATTCTGAGAACAGGCTCTAGGTTTCCTGAAACCTTGTCTGCTGCTGTTGCTGACATCTGGCAAACACCATCTGGGGTTTTGGGAGGGGATGAGTTTGGAAAATTTAATTCCTTCTCCAAGTGTATAAAGGGCTGCAATGTTAACTGRTCACAATCTGAGCCCTGATGATACAACAAATACTTTTATCATCGCTAATACTTATAGTATTTAGCCATTCATTAACATGGAGCAATTACTTTTAAAATGTAGCTTTTAACAAAGTTATAAAAATATTGTAAGGACAGCTATCATGCAGTAACATCTTAATGGCAACCACTGACACAATAACTTTTGTACAGGCTCACYCTGGAAATGCATGAACCACRGATGATTGAGAAAGAAAAAATCAAYACTTGCCCACAGCATGGAAGTTAAAGAGTTACACACATGCAAAAATCCAAATGAGTCAACAAATACTGTGAGAGCGCCAAAAAAATAGTTTAGTTGAACATGTGGGCTCCTTGTTTATGCAAGCTTTTGAGAGAATGTTTTTCATAAAAGAGATGTAGCACTGTTTAACGCTCAGTCACTGTTTCAGGGGATATGTCTTGGCTGAGCTGTGCWTGAGTTTAGACTGCTACTGAAGGAGGAAACAATACTCTCCTGAGGCAGTTGTGATTTAAACCTCTTACTAGGGAGGAGAAGTTTACTTTATTCTACTTTTTCCCTCCTTTTTTTTCCGTTATGGGCACAGGTGGCATCCATCAATTTCTTGCTGTACATTTTGCACGCAAATACCAATAGACAGAAGAATTGTGCTGCAGCTGCAGGACAAATGCATGRAAACATCCATTCCAAAGGGCCAAACAATTAAAAAAAAATTGGAAACTATAACAAAGCCTTAATGGAAATTTTAGTAAAATCCATGTTCATCACATGATAATTTGATCAGAAATGATCTCACAAAGATTTGAAAGTTTTTCCTATTACAATAATATCATATTATGATGGCCTGAGGAGCAAGAAACAGGATTTCATTGTGTACTCCTGAATACTCAGTGGGTTTCAGGTTGCTTTACCACACTGGAGTCACTCCTTKCTGTTGTAATATCAAATTAGAATTTCTCATGAAGAAGGAAACACTTGTTCATTTTATCTACTGCTTTTAAAACTCTTTTTTTTTCTGCTTGAATGATTGCCCTTTAAAAGAATTCACCATGAATTACTAATTTTATTCATCATATATTGTTCAAAGGATATACTAACCACTCCTGGAGAAACAYTGTCTCTGCTCATCCTCCTCAATGTCCTGTTTAGGCTGATGAGAGTTTTGTTACTGAATTCAGTGAATRATTTAACTCTTTCTCATTAGATGTATTCAGAAACCAGAGACATTTGTTTGGCAAGATCTAGTTTCTATTTTATCCAAACCATCATAGCTCAGGGAACAGAAAAAGCCAACTCCYCAATGAAATCTAAGAGCACTTTTTGTACCTCTTGGTCAGCTACAGAATCATGCTCACTTGGTTCTCAGATATTCTTTAAGGTATTCTTTAGATTGTAAGCATTAAGACAAAAGGACAAATTCTGTTTTTCTTTCTACAAATTAAAAATTAGATATGTGTCTTTATTCTTGTCCTTGCAACAGAGATACCCAGCTTGAAAAGCTGCAAAGAAAACTTTACTCRGTTTATCTACTTCAAACATCTTCTTCAAGCAGCATGTACCTAGAACAAGTGAAAATTACTTTCCTGGGAAGGACAGTTCAGCTACACTAGTTTGTCATTCTGAAGGCTCTGTATTGACACCGTTTGCATCCAAGTGCTTGGTAAGTGAAGTCCTCCAACACTTAGCTCGGCACATGAAGAAAAGTAATTGTGCAGTTGTCAAATTTTCCTTGTCTTGAATTTGAGAACCTTGGCCTTAAAGATGGCTCCTCATAGCCTGTGAAGGCACCAAGACAAATGAGCTGTTTTATGCACAGGATAAGTGATTTCATAGCCATTTYACTTCCAGAAGTGTCATGTATGCAAGTGGGTGAGGCCACCCACATGGTCCACTGTTGTGGTCTGGTTGCTCTGTTGGAAAAAGCAATATAAAGTCAGTTTTTTGGGCTTCTGTCAGTGCATCCAGATGATTTCAATTTGTTAGGATTGCACTCGAGTGGTCAGCATTATTTTGACAAAACTGTGCCAACAGACAACTCTTTCTGCAGCCTTAAGGATTTCAGTATGCGCTGGGACCAGGCAGAGGTACRGAGTTTTTAGCTTTACAATTACCCATATGGCTTCTTAAAGTTAGGTCCATTAGGTAGCTCCCATATATACAAGAGTTTAGTATGTGGCTTAAGCACAATAAACATTTTACTGAGCTCAAATTCCTACTGATGGAGCAARGAGAGATTATGACAATAGCTGTACCTCAAGGAACCATAAATTGAGTTAATTTTTAAGATGAGTTCCGGCTCTGTAAAGTTATATAAGGCATTAGACTGACCTTGTCCATTAGTAGTCAAAGCAGTAAGTGCCAAAAAGAAAAATTAACATGATAATTTTTATATTTGTTACTAACTAATTTAAATTTCATACATAGGACAGCAATGTCACAGARACCATTCTTACCCCGTGTATGTCTGGCAGCTATAAGGATGGAAAGTCCTTTGCACCATGTAAGATAATCAGTTGATCACCAACCAAGTTTCAGTATTCAAAAGGTRCTCCTTGAATTTTCTGATGGAGTTTTACTATGCAGTAAAAGAGAGGAAATAGCCTTGGCTCTTCTTATGTTCCTGGTGTTCAGCAASTTAACCAGCAGCATGAGCCCAACCTCATATTGGCAAGAGCCTCATGTCCTCAGAATTTCCATCTTCTGGTTTCTGTTTCATTAGAGAGATGGTGTGTGGAGAACAAATGGGTTCTCTTTTTAGACATTCAGACAGTTGTATAGGTTGTTAAATCATCCGAGGATTTAAGAGCTCTGAAAGTATTTAGAACTAAGACCRTGGCACAAAACAGACAAGAGCCATTTGTTACCTAAGTACTGTATTTACTTGGAAAAGRAAATGACATTACTGATGCCATTGATTAACTCATTACCTGTAACAAAGGTTTTGGAACCTGACCCCAAGTAGCACTTTACTACTCAGAACTGATAGAATATGTCTTTCCACTTCCTCACTGTATCCTTCTACCTTCATCAAACATGTAAAGTTGGCTTTTGGAAAGTGAGATGTTTCTACAACAAAGCGTAACCTACGAGTTGAGAGTCTGGGCAGAGAAAAAGACCWTTTCATGACACTCTATTTCCAGCACTCAGGGAACAAACCCATCAAGTAATAGTAACCCAACTGGTAAGACACACACAGACTTTCCTTCTTTTCACTGAATTTATGGCCTTCCTGAGCCAACTAAGAATTTAATGTTTACAGAACTGCTAAAGGCTTGGAGTATTTTACTGATCTAACACTGACTAGATATCCAAGTTAATAAAAGTCTGATGCATAAAATAAGCAGATTTTACTACACAGCAAGGACTTGACCTAATTATCAACAGGAAGTCAGGACCATCTCAGTGCCTTGGCACCTTTCTGTTGGAAGTTATGAACAATAAGTAACTGGGATCATTATGAATTGACTGTTGTATGAAGCAGCAGAAAGGCCAATCAGATAGAAATTCCCCCTCTGACTCAGCAAATATTGAGCTGAAGCCCAAACACAGTCCTAACAGCAAAGTATTGTAGTTGCTCAGTCATGGGAGCAGTTAGAAAATGAATTTTATGGACTCAATAGCTTTTGTGGCATCTTCCCAAAATTAAATATGGAAATCTCTGGCTTCAGGATCTAAAATWCCACTACTTGTAGAAGATATGAAGAGAAGAGGCCCACATTTTAAACAAATATGGGAAAATCTTAGACTACAAAGTCAAATATTCTCTTTCCAGCACGGCAGAAACACATTTAGAAGAAACTAWGCTCCTACAAGATAAATCACAGACATAAAACCAGTATTAATCTTAACACACATGTGCAAACTAAGTCACCTAAACTCACAGTAAGACCTTCTAAGAGCTGAGTCTAGAACTCTGACCACCTAACAATTGCAATACACTGTTAAATACCCTGTTACAGTCCCAAGAGATTTATGAAATGCCCTGTGTGATTCTGAGAAAGSAAAGGTCTTCATCCTTTCTGAAACCATTCACCCTTAGCTACACTTACTGTGTTATAATGGTTCAGTAAAAAATATAAATTGATAATCTGGGTATTTCAAATAGATGGACAAACRCAGTCTATGTTTCATTATCAAGGAAGGAATTTCTGGCAGATKTTCTCATCTCAGTGGCAATAAAGAGCTGACAGATGCATAGAAAAAGTTGCTTAAAGAAAATTTGGGGAAAACTTAAAATATCTCTAAATCCCCTCCATTTCCATATGTGTATTTAAATGAATAGCGACATACCAAATTTGAACTCTTGAAATAAAAGTCTGAACAATGCAATTTCTATATTTAGCATGCTAGTAGTCCCATGCCAAGATTCAGTCTCTGGAATATTTGCTGCATACGTCCCACATGCATGTTACTACAAGAAGTAACAAATATGTAACATCTGGCATTTTTGTCTTCCACTCAGTCTTGAAACATGAAAAGTAAATGAGGTATTTTTGCGCAGACTAAAAATATACAATGCCTAAATGTACATCCAGGCTTAGCTTAGGAAAGGATCTAATTGCTAACACAGACTGTTCTCCCTTCTCACAGGACTTTTTTGGAAGCACTRTACCCCAGCCAACACTTCAGCCAAGCCTGTCTGAGTCTGTGTCCTTTAGAAGAGTGGACTTCCCTTCTTTTTGCTCTCAGGGAACTGAAATATCACTCCTCTTAAAGGTCTATCCAACAGTTCCAGTATTCCTGTTAACAGAATTAAGTTACATTTGGTTGCCAATAAATACTTTCTATTAAAAGAGGAAAGGAACGAACATTTATTAAAGTGTTTAGTAATGACCTAATATTTAATGCCAGTGTCTTGTATACAAGAACCTATAAAACATCTTCTTCTAAGCTTTTTAATTTTTCTCTTCCATAGGATGGGGAAGGTAGAGAGGCTGCCAGCAGGGAGTGAAGAACATATCAGGCAGAAGAACTTGAACCTGGAAAAGCTGTGTTCACATGGTAGACACAGGAGAGTTTAAAACCAGCACAGACAGCACATTGATCACCAGGACTCYACTAGATACCTGATGAAGACAATTAATCTGTGATTTGTTAAAAAATCATAGGCAATAAGAGGTTAAGAAATCACTGAAAACATAAAGGGGACTAACTGAATCCAAATAGACATTATATCAAGATAATCAGATGTTTAAACTTACACCTCCAAAATCACAGCAGTGATCGCTGTATAATGGAATGTGCGCATGAGGCTTGTTTTCCAAGGTTTTTTATTTCTTTTTTTTTTTTTTTTT
>NW_026623338.1:2149758-2174042 GCF_030028575.1 Malurus melanocephalus | reverse complement strand
TCACACAGACTTTATTATCAATACTGTGTATTTGGAGCTAATTGAAAAAATTCTGTGTGATTTCTTGCCGGATACAAATCATATGCCTYGAATAAGGATTAGCTGGATAACTCACAAGTCCCCTAGGGAAAATATGTTGTACAGACTACTCCTCGTAAGTGGGGATTAATATCAAATCCCACAGGAAGTCATGCACTGCAGTGTTTGTTTTCATTTCGCTTTATATTTACTGGCAGTTTATACTGTTCTTTCAGCTTGTGTTTAACAGACATTGCAGCATGACAGATTTTTCAGCACATGCAACATCATGCCTCACATTTTGGCCACCTGATGGCATTTCCTAGATATCGCTGTTGTCCAGTGGGTCTTGCAAACTTGAATAAGGTTTGAACTCAGATTTACCACACAAACATGTCCTTTTCAGAATTCTTATTCATAAAACTTCTCCAAACTTAATATTGAATTGATGTGGCAKTTGCTACCACTGCTCACCATTAATCTGAGTGCTGATGTTCTCACCCTCAAGCAGTTTCATTTTTTACWCTTCTTAAACCTGGATTTATTATTCTCCCTGTATCTGTAGATTCCCYAATTCTTTAGCTTACAGCTTAGTTTATGTCTTTCCTGGCAGTTCCAAAATTCTTTTTGTACCTTTCCCCACATTTCCAGAACTCAGTTTTTTTCCCGGTCTCATCGCTGCCTCTCCTTTGAGATTATGAAACATCTTCTCATTGATACAACTGTGAAGAGGAAGGAATGTCACGCAAAACAGTCTTCCATACATCCCAGCACTAAGAATACAAAATCATTTTCCTCTTCATACCATTCACACCAGAGGAATTGTGTGAGCTATCAAATCCAGCATTCCTCATCAGCTAATTTTAGAAACTTTTGTCGTTGGCACAAAACCAAACAAACGCAATGGCAGGCAATTTGTAGTAACTGTTTCCTTATAATTCTTCCTTCAAAACTTGACTGGGTATGACCTACACCAACTACACAACTTCAGTCACCCCTGCGTTGAGTGGAAGGGGGTGGAGGGTGCAGACTTGTTGACCAGCAGATCTTACAAAATTGAATGTGGTGTGAACACTTATTTTTGTGAAATAGTAATATGCATCACTGTTGCAACATTGCATACACCATCCATGCCTGCCTATGCACATATTTAGCATCTGAATACTTTCAGGTTTATTCTTGTCATTATTTCAAATTACCTATAAATTTAGCAAATTTTCTTTCTCAATAAATTGTTGTGGTCTACTTTACTGAAAGACTATTTCTATCACTACCTTGTACAGGAATATGTTACTGCACTTTTTCTGTGTTACACCTCAGCCTATCCAGAAAAAAATCTTGAAGGGATAGCATAAATTGAAATATATTTGATTGATAAAAAACATTAAAAAAAATGTCTAGCTGTTTATCCAGTATTTCAAAAGCAGGTAAAAATCCCATACCTAGAAAGCTGAATTTTAGGACATGGTAGTGCATCTGTGTTAACTTGATGTGAGTAGGAGAGGCAAAGTAGAGTGAAAACAGGGAGAGACTCCAGGATATGCAAATGTGTCCCTAAGGATTTGCACTGCAGTTGCCAGCACAAGTGAAGCCTCTCATTGCATTACAAGTATGAAACTTGGAATCATAGAAGAGTTTGTGTTGGAAGTGGGATCTTCTAAATCCAACATYCTGCACTGGGTGGGGACACCTTCCACTATCCCAGGCTKCTCAGAGSTCCATCCAACCTGGCCTTGAACACTKCCAGGGATGGGGAACGTGGTAGAAACCTTAACAAAATTCCTGTTCACCAAGACTTCCCTGCAGTGTTCTTCGTTCCATGACTGCTTGAAAATCTGTARCATTTTATTTCGTAGTTTATCTTTTGTTGTAATAGTTTTTATTGCAAACAACAAGAAGAAATTCTTATGGTCACCATAGTCAGGTGGTCATCTGTAATCTTCCCTCTCATCAGTATAGCAAATATCCATCAAGYTACTTTGATTAATCAGATTTAAGGGGATAAAGGAGGGCAGCAAAGAAGATGCAAACGAAACAGTGCATGTGTCTAGGCAGTGGTTTGCATCTAAAATACCAAATATTGCCTGTGAGCAATGTGAGCCTTGTGAGCAATGCAACCTTGGCATTACAGGAAAGCCACAGGTACAGAAAGGTTTTATTTGCTCCTTGCAGATTTGAAGTGGGAGCTAGCTTTTGGGATTTGTTTTTCCACAGCTGGATTTTCCAGTAGAAATTTTAACCCTTCGGCATTAGAAAAAAAAATGGATACAATGTTGAGAAAATATATTCATCATAGTCAGGGTATTTTGTTTTGATCCTACAAAGACAGGTAACAATATTCAAGCCTTGAAATTGTTTATGAAGTAATCAGCATTTAATTTGTTCTGTTCAGAATTTAATTATATACCATGTGCCTTCCTGAGAGGACACCACCAGAAGTATAGCTGTCAAATGGAAATTAATTTGCTGGTAGATGACCACACACTTCATGAATTATACATGGAACTTTGTCTCACAGTGACTGTGGCTAAAAGACTCTTTCATCACTCTTATGTTTAAACAAACCACAATGGTTTTTAAAWAAGTCTGATCAGCAGTAAGGAGATTATGATAAAGTGCTACGAATGACTTCCAAAATAGTGTTTCAGGCACATTTCATATTGATGTGTTTCACTGCAATTTGGGTCATGTTCCTCTGCTCTGAGTTGTTAGCAGAATGATGGGCAGACCATTGCATTTGCTTTCAAATACAACATTGATAGCTGGATTTACATTTCTTTTTAAGACTCAGCTTTAGCAAACACGCCTTAGATTTCAGACATAATTCTGTTATTCAAATGGGAGAAGAGTTTGATAGCTATGCTAATCACTTTTATCTGAGAAAACATAACTAATAGCTTGGTTTACATTTGCCTGCATTTATGAGCATAATTTTAGCACATAATTTTATTGCACTATAAAACATAATACTGCATTAGCCTGCTCTTAAAAAAAAGTTACCTTAGAGTGATTTGTACTTAAACCTTCACCCTACATTTAAATAGCAGYATCATTTAAAAATTTTGACCTTTTAAAATCAATTTACAAAACTCAAACCTGTATAACAATTTCACCTACAAGACTATTATCTGTAGCCATAATAGTCAGTGAATRTATTTAAGGTAGTCATAGTCACATTGATCACAGGACTGCTTTGAGCCAGTTATTCTCATGTATAAATTGGACTGAATTAGGATAATTTGCTCTTAACATCACATCAAAAGAATCTCTTAAAATTCTCCATTGCTGTATACATTAACAAAGCATGTGGAAGAAAAGATGAATGATCCACATAATTTCTAATTTTTTTTTTCTTTATTTAGTGCTTTCAGCACTGAAAACTGGAAAGGAAATAATGCTTTATATTTTAAAAGGGCCAGTTATTGCTTTCAGTGGGACATAAACATAAACAAAATATGCTCAAAAGAGCTCCATTTTGTATTATTGTACTTAACACTTCCTCTTGGAATAGTCATGGCTAATAATGATATGGGAACTATTTTCCAGAACACAACCATGCCAACTGACACAMTATAATGACCATATTAGCAATTATATGGGGTTTAGATGTAGCTATTTCCTCTCAGAATTTGAAAGTATATTTTTAATTTTAATCTTTCCCTTCCCTTGAAGGCCAAAAAAACCATGTACAGAAATGCTGGATTCCCTGTGACACCAGRAAATTATCTATGGCAGAACCTGGATATTAATTTGCAGTCAAAGCTGTGTTCTAAGAAAGGCCTTAAAGAGTCAACAATTGGTCTTGTAATTGCMTGCAGCACAAAATGCATTTTATCCCTCACAATGGCTTTTCCTCTGCATTACAGATCCTTACCAAATTAATATCTCTATTCTACAGATATCTGGAGGGATAACTTTAAYTATCATGAGCAAGTCCACGTACTTTGTGTCTGAGACGTAAACTTGGGTATACTAAGAGGCTATTTTATCTCCCCTAATATTGCTGAGAAAATTGTTTAGAAAATGTTTGATTGCTGACTGCAAATTAAATTAGAGTACTATGTATTTTTAGAACCTGGTTTGGTAAAGGTTTTTTATTTGTTCTTTGATTTTACAGGATCTCGGTGTTCATGGTACATTTTGTATAACAAATTATATTGACTAAATTATGAATATGGCTCTGCTGTTAGGCTGGTCCATGACATTTTCAGACTCTGCCAGATTGGGAAATATGCATGCTAAGATGACATCTAACAGAAACTTTTTACATTGTAATACAGCATCGCAAATTCGCGGTTGGGACAAGAGGGAAGATTTGGAGATATTATTGTAGTTTAACAAACTGAATCAGGGAAGTTAAAGCATTAAAAATTTCTAATTGAGAAAATATAAACTACAGTTTGAAAACAACACATGTGAATTGATTTTTAGTTAATTTAATTACACAATATGCCAAATCTCACTTTCAGGTAGATCTTCACTGCTTCTGAAGGGAGATTCTGTGGCCTAGCTGTAGATATACAAAAGGAATCTGCATAAACCCTGCTAATGGTCCATTCCACTCACACTGTTATGGGATACGGCACCCAATAGTGATGCTTCTGCCTCTGTCAACTGCAGAGTTCAATTAAACTAATTATTTAACTTAATTCATAATAAGTTAAAGGAACTTCACCAATATTTCCCTTAAAAAGGCAGTTTCTTGATCATACCATTTTACAARAATCCTTTTCTCCTAWTTTTTTTTKGRAMMWWMMRKTYMWWGSYTYYTWWTTYYKRARAAAAGCCTTGAAAACACAACAAAAAGTCGACTAACCAGCACAGAAAGAAGAAAGCATGTAGGAAGGAATGTAAATAATTCATCTAAATAAAAATGCATAATTCTAAGCTCATGCTATGACTTCTRTTATTTAAATAAAAGTACTAAATCTGATTTCAAATCCATTGCTGATAATAATGTGAAAGCTGTGCAAAGGAAGTGAAGAATAGCCTAGAGTACGACAGCAAAGGATAAAAAGTGTTGAAAAGTAAGGCAGGAAATTGATATTTTCAGCAGTGCAAAGGTGAAAGAACTAAAATGTTCATGATAGGAAACAGTAATTTTTAAATTAATATGGATGTGTGTGGTATAAAGATTTCCTTTTTGTCCTTATTTTCCCTGTTACACTTACAGGAAGGGAAGACAAATTAAGTCCTGTTCCTATGAACCAATGTTCTACCCCATTCTCCAAAAGTATCTGCAAAATCCAAACTTCACCAAAACAACTGGGTTTAAATTGATGTTTCTCCACACATGTAGAATGGAGTGACTAAATATTTTAGATCAGAAAGAGCTGTTGACATTACTGCTATCCTACTTTCGAGAAGTTTGACACCTTTCATTCCCGTATCACCTCAAAGATTTAATCCTGGAAAACAGAATATGGGATTCCCAAAGGTCAGCAGAAAGCCATAAATTCTAGATTGATGGTCCAGTGTTAATTCAGATCACTGTGTGCATCATGAAGTGCTGTTGAGGGGATTAAAGTGGGAAAAAAAGCCAGAAAGGAGGGCAGGGTATCATCCTTCAATTTTAGGTCCCTAGCTATCTTTAACTTAAACAAGTCCTGTACYAGTTCCAAAGTCAAAAACATTGCATTTGCTCTGTGCTGGGACTGACATTGCATCCACCTGTCATTAAAAATCAGCTATGTTTACTCAAGCATTTTATTTGACTGAAGGCTTTATTCCTTGGACATGATCCTTCTCYTCAGGACAACATTTACAATTCTTCTCAGAACTTCTCAGAGTTACTATATTTCAGCATCATTGATTTTAAAAAAATGTTTGTAATTATATGTCTAAATTGGTCATTGTTAATTAAGACATTTTCAATTTCTAGTACTAATGCTGTAATCCATATTTAAAAAGCAAGCCAGAAGCAACTTCACTGAGCTATTTCCCCAAATATGAAAATCAAGTACTTTTATTTATTTATCAMATAAATGGCTTTAAATTGAGAATATTGGTGCCACTGCTTAGCACTGAAGCTGTGGAGGCTTGGGGTGGGGAAGAAATCTCTACATTTTACATGAGGGAAACCTTTAGCTTGGAAAGAGCTGGCAGTTGTAACAGCTTGTACAACAAGTCTTTTAAAAGTCTCACTTTGCAGTTCCTGGAAAAATTTGTTGCAAACCAAAGACTTCAGATTTCCAGATCTGGTTCTCAACACTGTCCTCAGTGGGCATTATCTATCCATCATGCTCAGATAGGTTTAATATATGAACTTTTAAAGGGCCAACACCTTACCAAAATGAGAATCACAAGCATAAAAAATTAACTCAGTGCTGACTGACACTTGGAGAGGTCAAATGTCAATGCCCAAAATAATTACAGCTTCATATTCATATTCACCTGAGAAAATAAAACTATTCTAGTCTATGAAGATGGAAGATGTGGCATGAGGGTATAAAAGATTAGCAGCAAGATTACACAGAGAKTCTGTGTCAGATTTGGAAGTAAAGCTTGAACTAAAACAAAGATGCCACAAACACATTCACCTTTGGGGTGGGGGTGTACATTTGTCCATTTAATTTTCTTTTTCCCCAAGTCTTGGATTAATTTTTTTGTGTAGCATTTTTATTGCTTAAAATAATCACTYGATAAGATAACAAAAACAGTATGTTTTCTGTCAATCTGGTTTTCTCCTAGTCTTATTCTTGCAACTGAAGAAARTTTCCAGAAGCCCTGAACTTCACATTGTGTGCATTGCTAGACCTTCAACACAAGAGATGATACAATATCGACAGGATARTCTCTAGCTAAGTAGCTGGTCACTTAGCAGTTCATAGTTCACCCACTGGTGTAAGAACTAAGCTTCAGAGGATGAAGCTTCCTTTCAAAAAAACTCAATAGCAGTTTGAGCATAATAAGAATGTAAGGAAATTAGAGAGAAGGGAAATTTGGAAAGCCATTTTGTCCATGATGGTCCATCTAATTATTTCCTAAATGGGAAAATGTTCTTGCCTTACCTGGCTGGCCACTGTGTACATTCAGCATGAAAAATGCTTCCTGACATCTGTTCTGAATTTTCGTCTTCTTTCCATGTATGCTCCTTTGTCCTGTCATTTATGTCAACTTGCAAACAACAACATGAMATGACAGGTTCTAATCACTTCAATATTGAAAATTGTCCTTTTTCTTTCTTTTTTTTTCTTTTAAGAGAAGGTTTCTATAGCATACTGTTTCCTCTCAGTTGAGTGTCTTCTAATTGCCATCATGTCACAAAGTTCAATAGCACAGCACCAAACAGAGCTTTCTAACTGAGAAAATACGGGCTGCAAGACACAGAGAGTGAAATTCAGATTTTCAAAGTGGAAATTGGGCTCACTGGAAACACTGCTTACCCTCCCTTTTCTGCCACACAAAACACTATCTAGCACAAATGCTTATTTGTGGATCTGTCTTGCATTTCTGAAGTGCTCATTGCTGCTGTTACTAGAGCTGTCTCCTCTAGCAYGGACACRGAGAAAACACAGCCAGAAAAGAGGCTGAAGTTGCAGGAGGTTCTCAAGTGAAGTCTCATGAGTTCAAGTCTCTCTGCTTTACATTACATTGGCACTAGCAGATGAGAATGACCTGTTCGAAACTCTCAGAGCTTTGCTCTAGCATGTATATGGCTGATAAGGTTCAAATTTCTGCAAGGACCTCCAGACTAGGAGAAGATAAACTAGCACAAGGATTGTTCTTGGTGTTTTAGAATAAGTAGCATTCCAAATACTGGCTGTTTTTGTGACAAGAAAATAAGCTTTGCAAAGTTGTCAATCAGTCTGTTTTAAATGCAGGTATCACAAAGTAAATTTTCATCAAGGAACTGAGGACAAAACTGCTCGAGTTTGATGAGGTCAGGATTTGGTTCTGACCTTTTCTTTTTCCTCTCCACAATAAAAGCTAACTAATCTTTAAATGAGAGCTGGTGACTAGCATCAATTCCAGATAATCTACTTGACTGAAGAGCAAGAATAATTAAAAAATTATAYTTTTCTTTTATGCAGGCCTGTGCAATACATGCTACCTGCTAATCTTGCAAGTTAAATCCACATAAACATCTCTAGGCCTGATTTAATGAAAAGTTCTCACAGTATATAAATTAACTTCTGCCCAGTAGCTGACAGCATCGTTATTGTACTTCCTACAAATGAAATACGGGTATCTGAAACTTTTTTTTTTTTTTTTTTTTAATCTGCAGGAAAACCAATGTAATGTTTGCAGCTGGATTTTGCATTTGGCATAACAATAGCTGTCACTGTGGTGCTCTGCTGCACTGAGAAATGCATCTGAATGAGGCTTAGAGTCCTCCTTTCATCTTCTTCCTTTCTTTCCAAATGCAAGATTTAGCCCTCCATCCTGAGAAAAGATTTGTSCTGAGTGATCCATTCACATAAAGCCCCACAGAGATCTGTCACAGAGCTCTGTGTGCAGAGATCTCCCAGTTTATTACTGAAGAAGCCTRCTGTGAAGGTATTCCCCCCTCTACCAGAGCTGGCCCAAGTTTTCCAGTAATTTTACACAGCCACACATGCAAGTTTTAATTTTCCACACCTTAGGGTCTGACAGAAACTATTCTTAGATGCCAGGTATAAAGCAATCAGCACCCTGGGATGTCACTCTGTCACTGCAGTGCTGCTGCTGCAACAATWGTCCATTACAGGTTTAACATTATGTATTGGGGAACCCCATCTGCTGCAGCTGGAGGTGCATTTCTCCAAATGCATGAAGACATTACGACTCACAGACCTGAAGGCTTTTGGCTTGTTTCTTTTTAATACCTAGTTTAGGGGATCCTTGGGCAAGTGTTTGCAGGAAAATGTATAATCAGGAAGAAAGCAGAAAAATCAAACCATAAGATGATTTCCAAAAGGCAGCTAAAGTGTGTTAAAATGTGCAAATTTCAAATCTAGGTAGGCCTTACCCAAACTGCCTGAACTGCTTAGATTGTACTAAAATCCACTGTAGTTTTTGATTATCAAAATACAGAATGTTTATTCAACTTAATATTATTTCAACACATTGCTGAAACAGCAAGGACAAAGCATATTTGACCCAGCTCTAAATAGAAATTAACATCTTCATTTGTAAGTTTGACCCAAAGCCTACTGAATTCAGTAGTTGATTTTTCAAACAAGTCTGAGTTTTGGATCAGGTGCTTTATCACCATTTTCAAATTATCTTTTTGTGGCTCATTCAAGAAGGGGGCATTTTTCAGCAGAGGGCAGGACACGGGAAACAGTTTCATTTACTGCAAAGTCCACCTAAGCATTTGATGGAGGATTCACTTTTATTATGAATTTACACGTTTACAAGGTGTGTCCCCCAGAGAACAAAAACAAAAGGTGTCTAAGTTGCTGCTGAGTTAGGGCCTTACTCATAAAAATAATACTGTAAAAAATTTACTCTGTAGGTAAAAACGAGAAGTTAATACAAATGGTCACTGACTTCATAATAGAACTCTTTGGCAACAACTTTTCCAGACTCATGTTAAGCCTTGAGAGAGAAACGTTTCAGCACAGAACCACTTAATCATTTATATGAATGAAAATGAGTGCAAACAGAATGCTGAGATGCCTTTAAGATCACCTCTTTTTTCTTGTATGGAATACCCACTATAATTACATTTTGCTTGTCAGTTCATAAATTTTGCTTATTACAAAATGGGCATTATTGATTGCTTTTTAAAAGTACTAAAACTACACTAAGAGCAGTAGATCTCTCAGCAAATTCAAAACATACTATCTTCCAAACTAATCACTGGCAAAGGGACTATGGAAAAACTATCTAAGTTTATTGTAAGCCTAATGCAAAAAATTACCATGAGTTTTAGGTTAGTAACTTGGCTTTGAGTTTAGCATGTTTTAAGCCACAATGAAAAAAAAAAAAAAAAAAAAAAAAAAAAAGATAAACTTATTTGGCAAAGCCAGACACTTTTAAAGCCAACATCCTGTAATTGTTTCCTCATTCAGCCTGGCAGCTTGAGCAAGGAGAGAAGAGAAATAAGAAAGAAGAAAGACAAGAGGGAAAAAAAAAAAGGAGAGGGAAAAGGAGAAAAGAAAGGAGTGGGGAAAATGGCAAACATCTTGAGAACAAAAAAAACTGGACGAGAACAGAGAAATCAAGGTGGTTGTCTCACTTGTAGCAAATCAATATAACAACTACATATGGCCCCCTTTTTTCCTCTTTTAGGTAGCATTTAACAAAATGAAATGATGGAAGCTCACTAGTGCTGTGATATAAAGCCTGAATTCAAAATGTTCTTGGTTTGAATCAGTGCAAACAGTGGATATTCTAATGCAGTTGACCCCAGCAATGCAGGCGAGCCAAAGTGATAGCAGCAGCCTAAGAGGACTCAGCCTCCCTGAGACCAGTTGATTAAACATCTCCAAGTGAGATTAATACACACTGGGAACTTCCKTTTTTAGAACCAGTAAGAAATAAAAGTGATCAGAAGGAATTTAGAGTGCCATTCTCATTAAAATAAGGCTAGGGGCTGACAGCTACAAATCGTTATAAGAAAGGGAGGAGAAATCTGACAAGAAAATAACTTTTTTTTATTGGATTAAAGCTAGACATTCTCTGAGAACACACTAACTTTTTTCTCTTTCACTGCTATTTCGCTGCCAGTCCTGAACTAATACTGAAAAATAAGCCTAGGAGGTAGCTACTGATCTGGCTGGGAAACAATGTCCTACTCAAAGTCAGTATCTGTTCTAAGTATCAAGCAACAAAATTCACTGTCTTCTGTAGAGAGGAGTACGAGAGAACATTTATGTCAATGTCAAGCCACGAAAGCAATTTTGTATTAACATATGAAGTTAACAAAGTAGAATACACAAAAGTAATTTTTAAGAGTAATTAAAAAAACCTTCTAAATATCTTAACAGTGCACTTAGCTACACTTGTATTTTACGTRCAGGAGTAGATTTTTTGCAGTTTCAAATCCAAGGATGGGGATGTACTCCATAGAAAAACTATCACATCAAACTGAATGCCACTGTGATAGTAGCAAATTAAATTTGTTAGTATTCAGAAAAAGAGCAGATAATAAGGCTGTGACTCAACAGGTCCAGTAAGAGCATCTGTGTCCAGAATAGTTGCATTTATGGAGCCATTTATGGAGCCATGGTCCCAGTGTCAGTGGAATAACACAAGGGAAAGGCCTTTGGTAACAAAGTTTTTAGAGAAACCAGAACAAATTCTGGGCAGTTATCCTTGAAAAATATATGTAAAGTGGTTTTGCAACACCAGTCAGAAGAAGAAAAGAAAACAAATTTTAAAAGGAAGTCTTGGTCTCACAGTACTGGCCTTTTTACCATTCTAGTGTTATACAAGACTACCAATGTACTCTATGAGGCAGCAGATAACCAAGTAACAAAGGTAAATGATCTGCTGATAAGCTAGAATCAGAGATAAACTCTGCATATCTATTCTGCTAGCAATCCAAAAACTAGTGATCTGTAGCCTAGTAAGAAGGTTCACTGTCTCAGGATACACCCGGAATAATGCACCTGGACCAAGAACAATGACTGCCCCAGAAAAGAACAACAGGAATATGTTGGGACACAGATCCCAGAGGCAGGTTTCTTTGTGGATTGTGTGCCTGAATTGCCTTTCCCTGGCAACTGAGGTACAATGGACAGGAATCCATGTGCACCCAGAAAGCTCGGGTGCCTGGAGATCTGTCCTTGCCTTTGCAGTCAGCATTCAGGTGAGCGGGGGTTGTAAAACAGAGGAAATCAGACTGGGCAGCCTCTCGGTTCTGTCCCCTGTGAAGACCCTTCAGCTAGAGGGTGGCAGTCAAACTAAACTGGAACTTGTTTTTTATGCACTTTGGGGTACCAAACCATAACAATGAGCTGTCAGAATGCTTATTCAACTGCCTCCTTGCCTCATTAAGAAAGATGGAAAATTTGCCTGATTCTGTCCAATTTTCCATTAATATTGTTATCTTTCCTTAAATATTTGTAGATATCAGCCTAGAAGTCTTAAGAGATCTGTAGATGTTCCAAAGATTTTCACCATCATCTTAAATTCTRTTTTTCTCATTTCCCAGCCACCTGGTGCCATTCAAAGGTATACTCAAAGCCCTTGAAACAAGACCTGCAACTTTATTTCTTTCAGTGTTCTACTCTGAAGAATAAGCAGTTTTCCCAATCTAGAAACACTCAGCTTTTCCAAATTTAGTTCAAACTTGGTTAACTTCCATTTCCATACTGTTATTTCCCTTGTTATTTTGCATTTTTCTGTGTATTAAGCACTTCTTCCTTATTTTTATTCCTCCCAATTTGATAAATCTTGTTGCAATTCCATTGTTTCTAGCTTGGTTAAAATGGAGTATATTCATATAGTTAAATACTTAATGTGAGTCAGCGCATTAATCCTATGATTTGCACAGTGTTTTATGCCATTGCCAAGTTATGTAATTAATAAAGATCTCTCCTTTCAACCTATGTTGAAAACTGAGAACCTTTTGAATGCCATCCACAGACTCCTTTCACAACACTTTTCCAGCACACATTTACAAGCTTCTGTTCTGATAGACAGGATTAGTAGAATCCGTTATGTTGTATTTCCTTACAGAGCTGATAACCTCAGAGGATTCATCTGTACAAAAGTTTATGTTATGAGTAAATCCCACAAAGTGTATCTGGGGAAAAATACTAGGTCACACTAAAATGCTTGGTAACTGACTGAAAAAAGAATACAAATGGTAAATACAGAATGGTAAAAACATAAATGACAAATACAAATGGTAAAAAAGGAATACAAACTACTTGATGGTAAAACCCACTGAWATCTAGGAAAATAACTCCTTTCAGAACAGAAAATATCAACTTCCTTTATTCTGAGGATCTTCTTGAAAAAGTTTCTGTTCTTAACTGAGAATAGAGCCGAGTAGTTGACAGTCTAGACACTGGCCCCAGGATAAACAAAAGAGAACACGCATATGTAATTTGTATCCTTAGGATTTGAAGACAGAAGTGAAAGATGGACATCCTGTTCTTCAAAATGGTAGAGTATGGACAAGGAAAAAGCAGTAGGCAACATCATGCCAAAAAGAGTGTGATGTCACCAAACTGTCTAAGGAAGCTTGCAGGATTTTCCATGGAACAGGAYTGAATGCCAAGGCTTAATGTACTTGGTAAAACAATCTATGTTAACCCTCAAGCTAAAAAATCCAGTAAATAAACTGATGAGTAGGGAATTTGGCTTGGCAGTAACTGYATTGTCCTGCTAGTAAAACAGAAATAACAACATCTCACAGACAAAAAGAAAAATATTATCAAAGTGGGTATTTTGAAAATTTGCTGCTACACTTTAATGTAGTCAGGCTAAGTTTCTGGGAGATRGTGTCCTGTTCAAGAGGAATTGCAGTGTTCTAACAGAACTAAATCTCCAACATCTCTAGGAAGATATTGGTTTTGCTGTTTCAAGGGGTATTGAACTGATTTCCCATGAACTGGACTGGAATAAATAACATGATTTGGTCTGATTCATGACTCCATGATTGGAAGAGAACACAGGAATAACAGRGCTCAGTTCTCAGGCTGGTGAAAGGCTGTTCTGGTTGACAGCTTATGTTAACAGCTTCTGTGCTGGGAGTCTGGCAAGAGGCTTCAGGGAAACTGTCTCTTTGCTTTCATTCATATTTTATACATGTTACATATACACACAGAGAGCACTGCGTGTATCAGCCTGTAATTTTCTGCCACAACCATGGTCATCAAACCATGTGTGTGAGTAGTCATGGCTAAGAAACGATATTTCAGATCTTATTTAATGGTCTCCACTCTCATGTTCTGGCAAGGACATCTGAGGAACATTACCTTACAATGTTAAGCASTGTTCCCTCTCATGCAGCAGATACCACTTCCAGTGCAAATACACGTGCTTACAAGTTTAATGTTAGCTGTCAGTGGGTACTCAAGCATGAGAAGTTAACATTTGCTTTCTATCAGGATTCACGTGACCAGGGCTCAGTGGCTTGAGTGTTGTAGAAAAGCAAGCAAAGAAGGTCCTTGACACCAGACTAATAAAGCTTTTACATTTAAAATAAAGCTTTACAGATGTTTTGGCATCTCCCCAGTACAATTTAAAGAAAATAACAACAAAACCAAGCAAATAGGCAGGTAGTTAACYAATTAGGAATGTTTTTCAGTTGCACATCAGTTCAAGGCATGCTCATCTGGTTACTGACTGAAAGCCAGGAATAGCTGATGTTGCACGCTGGGATGCTGTGGACACTGCTCAGTAGCACTAAAAATGCAGAAGGATTCAAGGCTGCTTCTGTACTTGTTCACAACAGCAGAAATTTAAGAATATGTGAAAAACTGGGCAATCCCACAGGGATTCAAATGTTCACAAATATATGCAATATCAGATCCAATCTAAGACTTAAGCCACGGAAAAACAAAATCCCCRTGTTGAACAGCTTTCCTTTTCAATTGCTCAGAAACTTTTCATATCGAAAACTCAAAAAAAGTTTTCACCTCACAGACTGAATACAGAAGTTTTCAAAGTTCTAACATGTTAAAAATTTAACAATTGAAGATTCAATGCCAGTCAAGGTTAGACTGGMAGCCAAATGTAAAATGCAGCACTATGAGCTGGCTAYAAGTCCTCGAGTAAAAGCCTGAGAAGTTGCAGTGAACACAGTTATTGAAACATTAGCTCAGTATTAGTGAAAAAAAAAAAAAAAAAAAAAAAAAAAAAAAAGGAAGGAAAAAAAAAAAAAAAAAAAAAAAAAAAAAAAAAAAAAAAAAAGAAAAGAAAGGTAGGAATGTTGGATGATATGGAAGACACTGAAAGGAAGACTAGGGTGGGATTTAATTGCAATCTTCCATTACCCAAAAACAGGCCATGGAGAAGAGGGATTCAAACTATTCCCAGACCAAAAGGATGTGATACAATAGTTTTAAACTTGCAATAATGGAAATTAATGTTAGATATGGGGAAAAAAAAAAAAAGGCAGCAATGACGGTTAATCATGGGAACAGGAACCCAGAGTGCCTGTGGAATTTTTATCTCAAGAAAATTTGACAAATTGGACAGAGAAAGCCCTGACAAGTCTGACCTAACTGTGAAATCAACCCAGCCTTAAGCAGGAGGTTAATCTGGATGACTCCAGGTGTCCCTTACGACCAAAGTTTTTCTGCAATTACATGAACTATCAGGAAAAGACAGGTTACAATGTCAAAAATATTATTATGCCACCATTATAAATTCATTTACTTATTCCTCAATTACAATGAGCCATTTGACTCCCAGTCTCAAAAAGAGGTATTTCAGGAGGTATTTTAGAACTAAWAATAGTTCCTTCCATATATAAAGTGACTATTTTTGATAYTAGAACTCTCCAGTTTGAAAGACATAATGCTTACAAGATAGTATGAGCTTATATCACTATGAGTCACATAAAAAAAAAGCAGATAGGAATAGTTTTTTTCACTTTTTCCTAATACAACTATGAGAAACTACCAAAGTGTATTAAACACTTGCCCASATGTTCACTGTTCCAGTTTAAGAGAATCATAACTCTGGAAACACCTTTACTTTATCTGTAAAAGGACTGGCAACATAGGCACGGTTGGGAGTTAAAGAGGGAATGATTGCTTTGCTCTTGTTATATGGTAGCTGTGGTTATGCCAGCACTTTTCAAACACTCGTCAGCCAAAGAATTACAATAGAGCTGTARATATTTTCTCCAAATTGAGACTAATCTCCATCTTGGAGTCCTGTCTCTTTCASCATTTCTGAAAAAACATGTACCAAACTGGTCAGTTATGCATGTTTGAAAAGAAGTCACCTTATTTCCAGGGCTGAGGTCCCCACCCCATAAACTTTATCCCCAACGTAAGCAGGAATCTTTGCTTTTGCCATCACTGCTCTGTGCCTTTTCCATGAGAGGACAGTTCAGATGCCTGTGTGATTTGCACTGGTTCACAGACCTGCTATGCTGAGTCTTTCTCCAGCTTACAGATGCTACATCTTTTTATCTAATTCTGTTGTGACTCTGAGCATTTCATGGTATGTCCGGCCAGCCCTGCAATTTCTGACAATCATCAAAATTTTAAAAGCGGACAAATGTGTGTTTATTGTTATCCCAGCATAAGCTCTGAATTTCATTAGCAATAAATAGAGTAGGAACAAATAGCAACCAATAACGCAATGCTACAGAGACTGTAGGAATTCAGAGATAGAAGCCAAATTGATGCCAAATATCCTTTGTCCAAAAAGGAAGTGGTGGTCCCTGTGTGGATCAGGGCCAAACCATCCCCAGAATGTGGRTGTCACAGAGTTGGAATGCAGCTGTCTAGTTCAGCAGAGAACAATGTCAGACTGGAAAAAGAGAAGGAGCTAGCAGTGACTTCAAGGCAGTTTAGACAAGCAAATGTAGTCAGTTGTAAATGTGGCTGGAACAGAGGGATGAAATGCCTCTGTGTTTACAAAGAATGCCTCAGGATCCACAGGGACAGCGTTTCATTAGGGGCCATGATTCAYATGTGTTCATCACCATACAGGAATGTAATGAAGAATTGCATACATTGTAACTTGCAAACCCCAAACCCAGGGATTTAGATCAGAAAACATTTACCTGGAAAATTAATAACACCACACAAACGCATAGGTGCATTATCTTACATTAAACAAATAATTTTTACTGAAGATTTGTTTCATTATTATGTCAGTGATTGAGATTAAAATTTTACCCCTTTCCTAGGCAACCTTTCTGCATACTTTGAGTTTCAAAGTTGCTAATATATGGAAAATCACACTATGAAAAGCCAGTGTCTATAAAAGAGAGAGAGTCCTTCAACTTCATACTAATAAAGGGAGAGAGCTGAGTGGGGCAAATGCTCAAAGCGTTTTCTCTCTACAGGTTTTGGAAAGTTCAGCCTCCTTTTATCCTCAGTCCCCGGCCACATGTTGCCCTCTTCCTTTCCCCATTGTCTGAGGTACAAGGAAGGTACAGCCTTCCCMAACCACCTACCACATATCCTCCCTTGAACCTGYCACTGTGCCCGAAGTTCAGAAACTCAGGCTTGTGCAGACCCATTTGTCTATTTCAGGAATCAGGCTAGATGGTTCTGTTACAAACCTGTGGCTTGAAGTTGGTGGGGACTCGAAGAACCATTTCAAAGACATTAACACCCATACCCTCACCCATCAAATCATTTGTGAAGACATTAGCACACACCTTCCCTATCACTGACACAATATTCTGTGCAGAGATTGGAAATTACAAAATTACATTTTTTGTGTTTTTATAAGTACATTAAACATCTTTACAATAAAGATTACTCTTTTTTTGCCTACCACACCGCAGAAGAGGTAATGAGGACTGTAAAAACATCTGATTACTCCCATTCTCAACAATGGTTTATTACTCATCTTTTTCTAGCATGAAATAATTCTGTGAAAAATAAAGCAGGCATGAATCTTATTTGGGTTACAGAAAAGTCTGAATCATTTATAACTGAATTAATTGCTAGAAAGGCTTAGGAGCAGCCAATTAGTAATATTTGTATTTGGATCTGCCAGTTGGCCCAGAACTGAAAATGAGTATTAGTTTTGACATAAAGACTGTAGTGTTCACAGATTAAAAAAAAACATTCAATCAAAATCAAGAATATCCTTGAGAATTACTGTCTTGAATGGAACATGCCTGACAACTGGCCAGATAATTCTATTAACCAAAACTGCCTAAGATATTTCCCAACTAAAAAAACTGGTTCTGCCTTCCTCGTACAACAATCCTAAAGTCCTGCTTTTTTTTTCTCTATCTCTTAAGTCCTGAAATAGCAGGAGGAAAAGAAATGCTGCCACACACAAAACCTACATAGGTGCCAGCAAACTGTGTCCACTACATTTCCACAGGACTGTAGAGGACTTGATTTTCCCCACTTGGTGTTCTATTTTTCCACGAGCAGTAACCAAATCCCAAACGAAATCAAATTATCTTCAGAACTAGGGGTAAATTCTGCAAATGACCAAGTGACAAAAGCAATGTCTCTGATGTCCCTCAGAAGGGGGACAAAGATCCTGCCAAAGACTAGCAAGGTTACAAGATGGCTGGGATGTGCCTATAACATTTGGCTTCCCCAGGAACAATGCCACTGTTGAGTTATTCTTTCCTCCACATCCCCTCTCAAGCAGAATGGGGCATCAGAGGAAATTCTGCATTTTCTGGAAAAGGAAGGTGGTTCTGGGCTGCTTCTGTGACTGAGCAAAGACTGACCCCTGAGAACCTTATATTTCCTGTGACTTGTCATGCTCCCACCATCCTCATCTAACAAGASTCAGCCCAAAACTAAATATGAGAAGGGAAACAAAATCAAAGGGAAAGAATAAACATTGACAAAAGAGTTCAGTACAATCAGAAATGTGTGTGTCAGGCAAGCATCTCTTACAGAGTTATTCTTGTAGCTTGTGGTCAGAACATGTATTTTGTGAGCTATGGCAATTTCTAAATTTTTAATTTAATAAAGAAGTGAGTAATTGCATAATATGCCAAGGCACAGTTTTGGGCTGTCCTCTGGCAATCACACTCCTGGGCTGTGTCCTTCTACTCTTACTTGAATGATTTTTAAGTAAGCTGTATTTTAAATGTTTTCTATGTTCTTTACTACAGACTGTACTCTCTTTTAGGTTACAAACTTCAAAAGTTGTATAGCCAAAGGGTTTTTTTCAGAAATTCAAAGTAACATTTTTTTGCCCATGAAGAACACATTCACACTTCGCTTAAGTAAATCACAATAAATTTTGATATAATTAGAGTATAACCTATAATGTATTTGTACCGGTGAGAAATGCTGAAAAAAGAAGACAGCAGAACATTGTGTAATACTTAGAGGAGYGTTTGAAAGCTTTTAAGTTGAGCATCATTTAAAACAGATTTTAATTAAGGATTTTCCTTTTTTATTACATATTAAGGTCTCTAAGAGCATAACTTCCATAAATAGTCAAGAATAAACTACATTCAGACCTACATATAAGCACATTTCTTGGCACAGACAAATGAAAACTGTGATTGCTGACATCTCTTTGAAGGAAGATTTTCCTTTTTTTTTTTTTATCCCAGCCCTTGTTTTATTTATATGGCTCTGCACACTTTTTTATTTTTAATTATCCTAAGGAAAAGAAGGGGTGGAGGGAGAGAGATCTTTGTTTTCCAACTGACACAGTGAAATGCATTCCAAAGCTGCTTTTGTTTTTAATTTACAGAAGCCCTCATGTCTAATCTRCTAAGCCAACAAATAATCTGTTTGCCAGGTTTTACATGAGAGTYGTGAAAAGTGCATACAGTTGTTGACTTTATTCTTTTTTAGGATACAGATTCATTCTCTGYCATAAACTTGAAAAGATCCTTTTGGAGAACTTTCCACAATGAATTTATTTTTAACCATGCATTTTGTTTCCCAGGAGGTATTTCATTTTTTACCCACTTGCTTGAGTTTCTTTAGCTCTATTTCTTAATAACAACAAAATGAGTATGTTTCCTTATCTGAAAGATAAAATGGCAAAGCCTGTGCCCTTGTTCATGAAAGCAGCTGTTTAAAAGCAAAAATCTCAAGGTATTGAGAAATATGTTCCCCTCTGAAAAAAAAAAAAAAGGTACAAAGCCCATGACCACTCCCACATATTTCCATAAGCAGAAAAAAAAAAAGCTTTTACATCCTTCAGCTCCTTCAGAATAACCCTATATCAYACATGTCTTAATACTGAGGGTGAATTTCAGCACTTAAAAACTTCATGTGCAACTTGAGAGCCACCAGAGCATTGTAGGACAGCAACACAAAACTACAGGGTCTCTACAGCGCTGTAAATGTCTTCTGAGAAAAACATGCAATTCAAGACAGAAACAGTGATTATCAGTGGGATTTTTGGATGGCATGAACTAAAGCAAGGAAACTTCAAGTGGAACAGTGCAGCACCACATTTGATTTACTTCCCTCTTCTCCCTTAGGGCACATCTCCTCCACAAGACARCTCTACATCTGGCACAACTGCACCAATGAGCCTGAAGGATATGAAGATCACTACTAAACCAGCTGCCAGCTCCCCCAAAACCAAGTTTTGCTGGGATTTTCACAGGCAAGGCTCAGAATGCATTTTGGTCCTCCAGAGGTGCTCCCTCTACTTCTCTTAAAGAATACAGGGCTTGAGCTATACTAAAGCTAAAACACGACTGGCTCTTGTCTTGAAAACACCCCATTTATTGAGGACTTAATTAAGGATATTTTAACTTTACTTAGAAACAGAACTTATATTGAGAAGAAAATGGTGCAAGGATGAAAAATGTTCCAGATAAACTCTTGTGCTCCAAGGTGTTTAACCTTCCATACAGTTGCTCCTTCTAAAGGTACTAAACAAGGTTTCTACTTCATTCTGTTCCCAGAGCATTGTGCTGAATCCTTAGGAGATCCTGGCTGAGGACTTTAGATAGGCCAAAGCACAGAAAATYAACWAAAAAGGGCAAGGAGACTTTAAWTAGACATAAAACAATGGCTGAGACCCTTTTAATATACTAGATATGTGAACAAAAAATTGAAAAAAAGCCAAGAGGTATTAGTAGCAATTTAATTGTTATATCTTAAATCAAAGTTGCTTGTAAATATACATGAGAAGGATGTTCAGAGTTCAGCCTTTGGGAAGCAGTCAGCTGCTTCCAACATTTAGYAAAAAWGGTTTCCTTGGTCTACCAGCTGTARTTAAAAGGCTTTGGCCTCTCCTTATACTACAGAATTGTGGATGTAGCCAAATGCAGCATTCTTTAGTTCAGAACAAATGAAATTTCTGAAATTTCAAAGAGCCACTAGTAAATAGAGCTTCAGAGATAGTGTTGGTTTTAGATGCATTGCAGAATATCCATGCAGTTATGTGGCTACAAATTCTCATTTCATTCAAAGGATTTATTTTATCCAATACCTTTCATGTTGAGYTCTGTATTACTGTGCAAGTCAGCCTGCTCTTGGACTAGTCATAATATAAGGAGATAATCTGTGYTAGTGTATTCCAGAATTTAGATTTTCATAATTTAAACCCTCACAAAAGGTGCATTAAAAGGATTTTAAAATTTTGTTAACCTGAGAGTTTTATTCCTGAGAATAAARAACCCGCAATCTAGAATCAACTTTTTCTTCTTAATTTTTCTACTTAAAATATTCTTGGAAATCACTTTTACTCAAGTAGATTTATAATCTGTATTCATTAAGTCCTTCTTGTAGAGCCATCAGTGCCCTTTTCATAAAGTAGTTCCTTTCTAAAACCTCCACCTCTCAAATTCCATCTGCTTATTTCAGTCAAGAGAGTTGAGGAAGGTAATTCTCCACTTTTATCTGTGGAGGAAAGCCACCATTCAAAGTAATTTGCATGGAGTCAGGATGTGAGCTTGGGTAGCCCCCTCCTTTATTCTGTGCARTTTGCCTCCATAGCAGAGCAGCCTCAAAAAATGCTGATGGCTCTGGCATAACAAGAAATTGGAAAAAATCTCTCAGTGAAGAGGAACTGTGGTACAGAGAGTGYCAAGCTATAGGTTTAACCACGAAAAACTCAAATGCATGACATTGCCTCCATTCCTAATAAGCACTGATAAAATTTGTCTTGTCCTGCAGTTCCCTGGAATGCAGTTTATTACATCTTTGTGCCAATGTAGTGGGGTAAAATTAGATGGAATGATGACAAGAATTTGGTTTGCAGAAAAAAATTAGTTTTCTCTCACATGCTGTCATTAACAATGCATTTGAGTGTGTTCAACACTCCCTGGTCACATTTATAGCCAAAGAATTTCAGAAAGCCATGCAGCCTCCCCCSTCTCCTCCCCAGCTCCTGGTCAGACTGCCGTGCCTTTCATTTAAATATTTYTTTTTCTTCTCCTCCTGCCTTTACATACCCCTTGAGGCACATGTTCTCAAAAGTGAGAACCAATCAAATATAGTTTRCATTACCTCACAGAACACTATAAAGAGGCAAGAAAATTGTCAAGCAAGGTGAAAAGATTCACACCAAAAATCATTTTGCAAACTCTCKGAGATGTTGTCACAACAAACCCAGAGGAAAAATTTTACTTCCTCGGCAGCCAATAGTGAAGAAGGTGACAGGAGAGCAAAAAGAGAAAATGAAGACTCCCACCTGTGCTTGGGATGCTTTTCAGACCCTCAGCTTTGTCTGTACTGAGGCTGCTAGATGATTTATGACCACTACTCTCTACTGCCAGTGCAACTGCTCACTTCAATTCTGTGTGCCCCTTGACAGGCTGGGGACATTTTCACAGATGCTTTCAGCACACTTTAACTGCAATAATCATGTTGGAATTGTGCTGTTATTATACCACACTGCCAGCCATCTCCTCTGCACTGAGATGTCCAGGGCTGCCTGAAATCAAGCCTAGAAACTCCTTCCTTCAAAWGTTTCTCAACTGAGTGCTTCTTCGTAGGGAGTGATTATTCCCAAAATCTGATGAGAAGAATCAGGATGGAAAGAATAAGTGCCCAAAAAAGTGGCAAGTTARGGTCTGGACAGACAACTGCAAACTGCAGCTAGCACAGCTCAGCAATTTCTGCACTTTCTAGCTGGCTTGGATTAACAGATCATCACACACTTCTGATTCCCTGCTACTGCAAAGAAAAGTAGGTTATATTAACCAAGTAGCTAGTTTGAATCAAGATATTATAATGTAGAATACCTTTCACCTTGGAACTGCAGTTAGAAGCATACACAAAGCAATTTGCAGCAACTCTTGAGCTGTGAGAGCTCAGTTATTTGCCTCTCCCTGTTTTCTAAATTCCTACACCATTCATTGCAACCAGTGCTGGACTCTGATTTCCACTATTCTGAAAGCACTGCCAGCTCTCCTATGTGCTTTACACAAATAAACTGTAAGATAATGTCAAATTTCCAGCTCTAAGCTGGCACTCACAGCAGTCATCAGGGACTAGACCACAGCAGTTTCTGCTTGATGAGACCAAGGCACAATCCTTGTCTGTGCTCATGCCCAGCCTCCCCAGTTGTCCAGACCTGTTTATCCCCAGGGATCAAACCAGAGCTTCCTCCCTCCTTGTGCATCAAATTTACTTTGGAAAGAAAATCCAGGTGCATGAGGGGACTGAGCTTTCTGGAACACAAACACACCTCCAAATAAACTAGGGAACAAATTCAAAGTTTTGAAGTTTATTAACAAGYATAAGTGACAACTAACTCAGGATGAAAGTTAATATATAGAATCATAGAATGGTTTAGGTTGGAAGGGTGCTTTTTTTTAAACCCWTTGTCCACATTTCACTCAGGATAATTTTTAAAAATTCTTATCTCCCATGGTATTTTCCTTATCTCAGATCTGATTTTAACTAATTAATCACACTTTTACCATATTGTGAAACACAAAAATTATTGTCCAGAGACTTTCTTAAAAACAAATTCTTAATATACTTTTATAAGAAGAAGTTTCTTGATAGCAATTCAAAAATGTACAGCAGCTTGAAATCAGRTTTGACCCACAGAATGTACAGCATGTGGACAGTGACAGGACAAATTCCTTCATTCTGCTCCCACCTGCTGTTTATGCTTCTCTGTTTTCAAATGCTGGCTTTGCCCCTGAAAGCTCTGATGCAAAAGTCTGTTCTCAGAATCTCATGATTCAGMACAAACTATTAAATTTTCACCATCACCAGCAAAAAGTTCCTGAGGATCCTATTCCCCTCCTTGAAAACTCATCCTGATTGAGTCAAAGAGCTGTCCTATCTCGGACTGAAACCACCAAACCCTGAACAGGAACAAATGGTTATGAATTATTACTCTGAGTAACATCAAAGAGCCTASAAAGCAAATGAGGCAGATCCTCTACAACACATCAGAAGGCAAACAACATAAGCAAAACAATAAACACTGAAGATTYGGTCAGCTTCTCACAAATATTCCCCTCATTTTAAAATCAGAATGCTGCTGCCTTTTTAACCATATGAAAGTTTTAGGGGCATGATGTTCTGTGACACTTAATGGGAAGCCAATTCTTTTTTTAGCTCAGATAAGAATGGAACTGCTGTGCAGCCACTTTGTGGCCCATGTGAAAGCACTAAGCAAGGCGCAGAGAAATCAGTCTTCCCGCTTTTTGCACACCATTCTCATCAACAAAAACATCTGGAGCTAGTCTGGTACTAAAATATGCTAATAGGGAGATCACACCGCTTATGTAGCACAAACTAAATGGTTCTGTACTGCATTTGTGTCAGAGCTCA
>NW_026623338.1:2143476-2149578 GCF_030028575.1 Malurus melanocephalus | reverse complement strand
AGACTGAGAAAGTTGGGGTTGTTAGCCTGGATAAGAGGAAGGCTCCAGGATGACCTTGTAGCAGACTTCCAGCACCTAAAGGGAAGGTTATAAAAAAATAACAAATCAGAGKGACTTYTGAGAAGGGCATGCAGTCACAGAACAAGGGGGAATAGCRTTAARCTGAAAGAGAGAKGGTTTAGGTTAAAAATTAGGAAGGAATTATTTACCATGAGGGTAGGGAAGCAGYGAAACAGGTTGCCCAGAGAAGCTGTGGATGCTCCATCCCTGGAAGTGTTCAAGGCCAGGTTGGATGGGGCTCTGAGCAGCCTGGGATAGTGGAAGGTGWCCCTGTCCATGGCTGGGGGTTGGAAMTGGATGATCTTTAAGGTCCCTCCCTGCACATACACAAGGAATTGTWTTACATTATCTAGAGATAAATACAGATAGCTTATTCTTTTTCAGGACAGGTGGTTTGACATAAAAAGGCTATCCAGGCTAGTTTTCCAGGACTCCAAGCAGTCATTTTGTCTGTTAAAGACAAAGAGCCTGTATGCTAATGAAAGCAGCAAATGCTGCCTTCCCTGCTGTAGTGAATTCCTTCTTTGCTTTGTCTTGGAATGGAGAATAAAGACCAGGGGRTCAGAACTGAAAGGCAGAAATTAAGCACCCTCATAACCAAGTTCTCAGTATTTACTAGCCCTGACCACCAACTTTAGGATCTGTTTCCAAGGGCACCTGAGCAATGACACACTGAATTTCTTGACAGGGTTGTATGTGTGTGTGAACATTTTAGTATGAAGAGGGGACATATGGGGTGTATTTTCCAGCCCCTCACTCATTCATCCATCACGTTTGAAAAATTGAACTTGAATGGTAACCAAAGGCTTGCTATATTCAGTGGAGAATAAAGCCTGCATGTTCAAATAGGCACTAACGTGAGTGGATTGGTCAAATTTTCCCTATATTTGTTTTGTTCTGGGAACCTCACAATGGAGAAAAGAATTCTTTTGATWTTCACATTTCAAAGAACACACTTTTGTGAATATTTTCAATAGAAGATGATAGCACTACTGATTTATATAGACTGTGTATAAATCTACACATGCATATGCACAAACATACAYACACAGCATATACATATGTATATGTAGAGCTATCTGTAACAGAARAGGAGATCCTTTCATTTTGCCTTTTGTGCTGCTCACTCCAGGAATCTACCCTTGATCTTGGTAGAACTGATAGTTTATAATGAATACTTCTCCAGCTTTCATGGCTGGCATCAAGGAAACACCTGGGAGTAAGGTTTGTTCAGAGTAGTTTTGTGCATTTCCTTTTTAAACATAGTTGCTGTTCTGTTTGCCTCTAATAAACATTTTTATTGTGTTTAAATATTTTATTGGTCCGGGAAAAACCAATACAAATGAAAACAAATAAGTAAACAAGAGGGACTGCTGTGCTTCTGCAAGTGGAAAGAGATATCRAAAGGGTAAAGAAACTGGGCCAAAGTCAGACACCTGACATTTAACAGTGCCTCATTTTCCCTTTTATTACCTACATAGAAAGAGAAATATAGGAAAGTGGTGATCATTGTCAGGAAAGCCCTGACTCCTCTTAAAAGTGTTTTACATTGTTCTCTGAATTACAGCATTTACTTTGTATTCATCTCCACAACAACACTGTGAGATTCAGAATGTAATATTCTCACCCAATGGAAAGGAATTGATGCATTAAGAAGCCAAATGACCTAGTGAGGGTGACACCAGAAATTTCTGTCAAAACTCTAAGAATCTGGCAAAGATGATTTGAGGTACAGTATATTTTGTTGCATCAGTTTAATACAAATGTTATTAATAACAGAAATAATATTTTACAGAGGATAAAATGCCAGATGTACATCAGTGAACAGAATATCTGAAGCAGAGATTTAGAGACAAAATACCCCATTCATTCTATTTTAAGGAACAAAGTCAGCACAGTCAGATAACATTCACATTCTACATTGATGTGGTCAGACTTCCTTTGTGATTGTGACATTCCTCACTCCTTCTATTCTGTGCAATTTTCTGCTTGAGGTTTGAAACACCCTTGACTCCAGGTAGTAGACTAAAAACTTCCTCTTCCTAAATTTGAATTATTTCCAGCAACAACTTCTGTTCTAAGCAAGTTCTAGAGTTTAGAAATAGAGCTAGCTGAACAAGTGTGGTGTGTTTTAGGGAGATCCCTTTTCAAATGTTTTGACTAGCTCTGTAAACTAAATAGAAAAAAATCAAAATTGAAGAATCAGATAACTCAGAAAACCAAGCACATCTGCTTTGTTATGCAATTTAAATTACAAACTTATAACCTAAAGACATACGTACAAGAAGAATGATCAGTGAACAAGATTTTAGTCTATCACCTCGTTGATAAAGTTTTGGGGTAGAAACCAATGAGGAGTCAGTCCTTTTCCCACATATAACAGGAAGAGGCTGTTTCAAGGGCTCCAAGACTTACATGAAAGCCCTAGTACTTATGTAGCTAGTTTAAGAAAACAGCTATGGAGTCCATAAATCTCAATATTCCCCTGTACTCTGCTGCTCCAGCTGAGCATGGAGAGGGATAGCAGCACTCTGTGGGATATTTTTCCTTCCTGTGATACCCTGCATTTTAATCCRGCCCATCTCTGGAAAGAAGCTTCACTGGAAGTTCAATCGATTCCACAGCTTCAAATGTGTTTCAAAACCAGCACACATGAAAAGGGGAATAAAGGGGAGCTTCTAATTCTGTATCTTTATGAATACTTATAAAAATATGTGGATCAAAGCCTCTTCCTCTGCAAGTAAATTTCAAGCCTCCTGTAGGACTCGAAGGAAAAGTATTAGAACTCATTTTATGTTTCAGTTAGCATAAAGCATGTATCCTCGCAATAGGCTTTCCCCTAATTTGCAGGGASCTGCTTCAGAAATGGAGCAAAACAGCCTAAACCAGGCCTCTCTTCTGCTTCCCTTTTCAGGGGKGTAACTAGAATGCAAGCTAGCTGTGTCATTAGCTCCACAACCAGCTCTAGCCTACCTTAACACACGTGAAAAGTTTGGATAAAGGGAGAMATGACCACAGGGTAGACAGAACATCCTGAGCTCTTTCCCAGCTGAAACAAGAGCTGGCACTTGCTGAAGCCCTCTTAACTTCAGAGTGATCGATTAAACTGAACATTTGTTCCCACAACATCAGACCACAGCCATTTCTCCTGCAGAAAAGTCATTTCTTGCTGAGGAACAGACCATAATGGTGAAGTTGCACTTTCAGAGCTCAGCTGTGAAAAGGGGCTGTCAACACCAACACTTCCGAGCTGGGATTCTCCTCCCAGGCTTGTAGCTGCCCAGAATCCAAGCAGTCCTGCTAGCATGGGGCAGCACCTTTGTTACCACGGCCATCCACCTGAGGGTGAGCTCCTCAGCAGTATCCCTAGACCATTCCTATCTTTCCCGCTCCCACACCTGCTAAGAAATTCAGGAGCAGAAGGAATCTGCTCTGCATACAGAGCAAAGAGGTGCAGTGATGCTGAGGTTTGAGTTTACAGGCGAAGCTCTGTTTCCAGAGATAGAAGTGGTACCATAACAAGACCATCAGGAGAGGAGTAGCAGAAAAAAAAAAAAGAAATTGTTTTGAAAATATTTTCTTGGATGTTTGTCAGAAGCAAGAAGGAAATGAAGATGAAACAAGGTAATTAACTGAGACTGAAGAAACTTCCTCTGCTTAGAAGGGGGGAATTTCTGCTGGTAGGAAGAATTTAGTTTTAAAAAACACCTGCACCCATTAAACAATTACTGTAAAAGGAGAACAGAATGCTGAATTCTGTTGAGAGAGCACCTCCCAACTTTCAAAATGTGCCCGGGTCTCTGAGAAAACAACTCATACCTGCAGTTTTGTGTTGGCACAGAACTAGTGTATCTCCTATTATATCCACTGAAATATCACATAACGCCAATAAGTCAAATAAATTGCTGGGAATTTCACAAAACCCAAACCAGGGTAATAGCATTCTTTGAATTTTGGTGCACAACAGCCTTTATTTTTTTTTTTCCCACATTCACATTTGAACAGAAAGAAATAATTAGGTGGGATCCCAAGAGAAAGGGAGTCACTTCCCAGTTCCAGCACAGACCTGATATTCCATTTAAACAAATCATTCAGTCTTTCTGAGTCTTCACTTCCCAGCAGTAAAATCCAGGCAAAAAAATAATTTATTCTGTTCTTTTACTCATTTACATGGTTTGTACATGCTAAAGGGCAGGGGGCACCACTTGTGATGGATCTGTGCAGTGTCTGATACAACGGAGATCTGAACACAGCAGGGCCTTTCAGGGCTATCTCATGTTTGAAGTACATTCCAAAATATACTGTGCCATGCTAAATATGTCTCCCAGAGCTTGTTACAGTGAGAGCCAAATAAAGATTCATGATCACTGAGTGTAATTTAGTGTCAAAAATGAAGGGGTCAAGGAAAGTACCTGTGGATAATTGACTGAGTTCCCTCCTTCTCTACGCACATCACCAACAATATGGCATGGTGGAGGTGGAAGGGGAAATAAAAGCTACATCTGTCTTCGGTGAATAAATAATAGCCAAAAGCTACTAAGAAATCTCAGTTCTTCAGCCCTAAATTGTCTAAAATATAGTTTCCATAAATTGGCATTAATGAAGAACAATCTTCTTGCTTTGTGTGACAGGAAGAGCCACCTTTTCTAAGAGAGAAATACGCCACAATCTGGAAATCCTATTAATAAYATTAGAGTCCTGAACTTTAATGTATTAATGAATGGACGTGCACCCATGCTGTAATCATGGATTTCAGCATTGCCTTTGATGCTTCATTGGTCACAAAGCTCTTACAAAATGTTTGAAGTGTCTGGCTGTGTAATAATGATTTATAATTCTCTTGAACCAAAGCAAAATTTGCTAGTAAAAATCATTTTTGAAATAAAAAATAAATTGTGACTGGAGGGTCTGGGTTTGTTTCAAAAAGAGATCACCCACAAGCAGCAAATTATTTAAAAAGCCACTGGTTCTAGTGTTTTGAGAWAGGGAGCGTACAACTCAGAATTTCAAAGTAGTGTTAATTAAGATCAGTTTATTAAAATGTCAATCTTTTTAACCAAAAATTCTCTACCATGAWTACTTGCTGCAAGTTCTTTTATGTTCAGCTTTTCATGAAGAAAATTATTTTTCCTCATACCATATATGCAGCTTTATCCTGTTTCCTTCTCTTCCTTTTTTCTCCCATCTCCTGTGTCAGGGTTTTCCTATGGAACAAGTGGTCTTTGTATGATTGTTGGATTACTGCTCCCCCCCTTCTCTCTGCACTATCAGGAAGGTCTCTGAGTTACTTACATTAAAACAGCTTAAAAATAATCTTAAAAATAATCTTAAAAGTTTCATGAATTTTCTTTCTTCCTTTTCAGTTCAGACCAAGACTGATCAGAGTCAATGAATAGCTTTACTTCACAAAAATGGGGATCAGGGCTATATTTGAAATTAATTAAACTATTATTTATTATCATGAATGTTTCCATTCCAAGATTCTGTTCTCAAAAAATGCAAGGGAAAGAGCTGAACAGGAATTAACCTGAAAGCAATAACCAGGATTTGTATGTACTTACCACTCAAAACAGTTCTTTGGAAAAAAAATAAAATTAAGGAGAACGGACCAATATTAATAAAACAAAGAAACAAAAAAGTAAATCTGCCAATGAAAAAGGAATAGACATGGTACAACTGGAGACATCCCCCCTGCTCCTCTCAGAAACTTGGAATGCTAGCTGGGCAGGAGGGGCAAACAACTCTGGACCAAAATGACCCTGAAAAGTAAACTGCATAAAATTCTGGCATGAGGTCTCAGAATAGTACTATTCTTTTCACCACATTTAGAGAAAAGAAGGATTCTATCTTAAGTTTTAGACTGGTCTTAGACATTATTCAATTGCATTTTTTAGAATTATCCTCTATTACATTTACCTCAAAATGGAAATAACTGCCTGGATTTTAATTGCAATTTTTCTCACTGTTCCTTGAAGTGGTGGGCTTGTGTTTTTAATATTTGTGGTAAGCATTAGAGTTTCTTTCTTTTCTCAATCTTTGCAA
>NW_026623338.1:2120168-2143436 GCF_030028575.1 Malurus melanocephalus | reverse complement strand
TTTTTTTTTTTTTTTTCAAACAAAGATGTATTTCTGAATGAGATTCTGCAAAGCTGAGACAGCAGGCAGTGCTTCTGCCCATCTCTACAGACTCAGGATTAAATGAGCTCCAGAAATCCAAGTAGAATACCAAGAGTGGAGACTACCTGTGGACACAGCCAAAGGAATCCCCATTCCCTGTCATTGTGAGCAAGAGTGTTACACCTTCTACCTTAACTTGCTTATAAATTGTTGGAAAAGTTGTGTGCTAGCATGTACCACCGTAAAGAAAGTGATGTCAGGAGGAAAGCATTTCCTAAGACCTCACTAAGCTGAGACAGAAAAAAAAAACAGCTTTCCTCCTTGCCAGGACKCAGGATTTATCACTCATGTGTGAGAAATAGACTTAGCATAAAGAGAGAAAACATTGTCCTCTTGTTCACTTTTGTCTTTTCTCCCTTGACTCCTTGCCTAAGAAACAGATGAAAGAACAGGAACTCACTACTTAGTCATATGTTTATGTCCACCCCCTCCATCACCAACTCTTTCCACTTGTTCCTRTTACCAGCACAAACCCTGAACCTGTCACACAGTTCCCTCATAGGGACYGTACAAATTCATCAGAACCACAGGCTAACACTTGTCAGCTCCTCTTCCTATTATAAAACAGCACATGATACTTTGTACTGGCAACGGGAATGCTGCTGTTGATTTTGGCAGAACCTCCTTTCTCATGAATCAAAGGTGTGCTACAACCTATTAAATTATGTTCTGTGATAAAAAAGGGTTTTTTCCATTTTTTTATTTGTAAACATGGGTATTTTTTACAATTTGTGGAAAAGCAACTCCAATAGACCTGTAACCCTCTCTAGGTTATCTATAGGCTATACTGATCACTGATTTCTGTCCCTCTGAATAAACCATTMATCAGCAAGGTGAGCCACAGCAGCCCTTTAAGCTTTTTCACCCAAAATAAAAAGATTTCATGAAACCACAGCCAGACCTACCCCATCAATCAGTAGGACAGTGACTGATCCCACACTCTTACCCTCCTGAGAGCTGGTGTACAACTCGATACAGCAAAYATCTTCCCAGCAAACCCCTCATATGTCAAGCCTTAAAGCAGGATATTAATATAACTTCTGGRGGAAGCTATGAAGAGCTATTTCTGGACAAATGAAGAAATCCTTCTAAGGAGTTAGGGAGTAGCCTCACTCAGTGTTAATATATTAATTCAAATAGATTGCGAAGTTGTTTCCTGGTAGAGCTACAGCTATTGTTTCCAAGTATTATTTTCAACAAAGCCAATTAGAGTAGAAAGTCATCCTCAAAATGACTTCTCTTGTTTATYTATACCCAATGTTTAATATATATGGTGATATAAAATATAATAATATGTTACATTTCATTATGTATGTGTTTAATTTATTTACATTATCTGTAAGACATTGGGTATGCATACCTGCAGAAACAATGTCATGGAGCAAAGCAGACTAGAGATGCTTTTATCAAGTGCAGTCAGGACCTCAGCACAGCCTTTATCTAGAGGTAGATGTATCACTTTATTTAAAAGGTACAACCAATGTGTTCATAACCTGTTTGGCTATCAAACCTCATCCCCAAAACTGATCTTTACTTTTTAAACRTTTATGTAAAATGGTTATTGCTGCTCTAACGTTCCTTACAGATTAAAATGTGTTGCTTCTGTATTTAAGACAGCCTTATTCAGCTGCAATCGCTGTTTCCACACAGATTTCTGGGTTTAATCATCAATAAGCATTACAGTACAAGCTTCTACTCTGCTTCCTATGAAAGAACAGGGACTCTGGTAATCACTGGTTGATGCAAAGGAATTGATATTTGACAGAAGGCACCAAGGAAACAGTTTTGGATCCATCACTGCAAGGAAATACGGTTCTCATTGTTACCCTTTCATGTAAGGAAAATGATATCCCAGATCACAAGTTGTTTAACTACCTCATCTTCTGACAGGCTGTGCTGGTTTCCTCTTGTAGAGGGAAGAATTCCCTTTCAGCTGATTTATTCCAGGTTTCCTGAAGAGGACCCCCTGTTTTCCTGGGCATAGACAGAACTCAGTGTAAAGTAAATGCATTTTCCAAATCTGATGATTTAGCTTCCACTCACTAAAGTCAATGGGATTCTTGCCCAGGAGATGTTCATTCCTTTCCCCTTGAGGCTATATTATTCTTGCACCCAGTCCAAGGGGTTTATTTTGGTTTTTTTTTAGTACAAGAAAGCAAATATGCCTGGCAAAATGCCTTATCAATTTACACTCCAAACCAAAACAAAGCTCATACACATGAGCTGAAATAAAAAGTCACCATTTGTAAAATATTAACTACCTTTAAGCACATTGCCTGAAGTTGTTTCTGAAGAAAACAAACAAAAAAAACCAACCACCAAAAAAAAAAAAAAAAAAACCAACCAAAAAAAAGCAACCCCAACAGACTAACAAACCAAAGAAAATGCCACCAAACAGATAATACACCCAAAATCAGCAGAAGACAAATGATGTAACGTCTCCCATCCACACATGATGAGGGGAAAAAAAACCCCAAACTAAACTAACCACATAAAAATCTGACATACTAAAACTAAATTTTTTGATACTCTTTGCTGCCACTAAAGGTACAAAATTCTGTTGCTTATCTTCCCAAAGACTTCTCCATAATGCAATATATTTTTTTGTCAGCGGTACCCACATCACAAAAAATATTCACTTCACAAAAACTTTTAATAAGAACTATGAAAAATATRTAATTTCCTGAGATACACCACTAGYCCAAAGCTGCCTCACTGCAACYAACTGCAAGAGACTTTATTTCCATTTGAAGTGCCACAAACCTGCGCCCAGTCTAACAGCTGAGGAGTTTCTTTTCCAAAATTAGAGCAGAGCATAATCAGATAATTTATCATTTAGAGATAGCAAAACACCCAGATATAAAATACCTGCTATAATGTTCCAATTTTGCAATATTTTAACATTGCAAGAGGTTGACACGCCCATAATCTTGGTGTAAAATTGAAATTTTAAGTATCTCTAGCATTTCCTTTGTATTTCTGCACATCTAAGTATATTTTAAAATATTTATATGAATATTGTATATTTGTAACATATATGTATAAATACAATAATTTGTATACACATGCATAAATGTATAACATTTATATGTCATCGGTATTACACCTTTTTAATATATATAATATTTATATAAACATATACACATATCATTCATGTGTTGGTTACACAGAAAGAAAATGCAGCATCCAAGTCCTTTCTGGTCCTGGTTTAGGCAGGATACTAACTTATTTTAAATTCATTAATATCAGAATAAAGGCAAAAGGAAATGGCTTCAAGTTATGGTGGGGGAGGCTCAGGYTGGACATCAGGAAGAATTTSTTCACTGCAAAGGTGGTTAAATATTGAAATGTCCTGCCCTGGCAGCTGGTGGGATTATCATCCCTGGAAGTGTTTAAGAAATAGCTGAAATTCAGTGCCACGGTCCAGCAGATGTGGTGGTGCTCAGTCAGAGGTCACATTCCATGATTTTAGGTGTCTTTTCCAACCTTCATGAKTCTGTGATTCTAAAACCACGATGGAGACATCCCTAATTGCATAAAAATGCAGCACTGCCATAGTAATCCAAGACTTGGAGGCGTGAAGGAGCAAATCTGAACGAAATCAGATTTAAGCACAAACCTTTTTCTCACAAATTTTCCAGTCAATTCAACAGGTTTTCCACAACCAGAGTAGTGCTAACTAAATAAAACAGAGGTGAATGGGGGGTGCCTTAAAGGTGCTGATGTTTTGAAGCCAAATATCCTTTGTTTGAGCACCATTAGCCAAGCACAAAGAGACACTGCAAACAGGTTATATTTGCCTGAGAAGTGCAATGCCATTATTAATTGGTCAATAGACTTTGACCTCTGTTTCCTGACTCCCTTTCCCTTTTAAGATTCCATGCATTTCTATGCTGGCTTTCTCTCTTTTAGAACACTTGAGCTACTACTGACCTCCTCTCAACAACCACGTTTCTGCCTGTATTTTTTTACCTTTCTTATCTGCTTGCAGATGTTTATCACAGGTCTGCTTTAGCAGCTGCAGTCCAGATTAAACAGCTGGACTGCAAGAGCTGGGCCTTGATTCCTTGGCAGCTGAAGCCACATGTGCAGGGATGTTCACAGCTGGATTTGCAGGCAGGGCATGACCCATTTTCTGACAAGTCCAAATCTCTGGTATAAAACAGCCCAGAATTTTACAGGGATCTAGACTCCAACATTGTGAAAATAGCTTCTCATTGCACAGCAGCTTTCACATCAGCATGCACGGTACACTTACATACAGGAACTACGATGAATTAACACCGTGAAAAATCGTGTTCCTGACTTCTAAATCATCTTCCTTTATTCACCTGGGGTCCRCTGTCTATGGATTCTGATGTCTCCTTCAAGATATTGGAAGCTGAGTAAAGTCAAATAACCTATTCTGTGACTGCATATTATGCAAATATTTTTCAATGTTCATCTGGTTCTCACTGTTTGTGGAGAACAATGTTATGTTGTAGATTTACACCATTTAAAGAGCTTTTGATTAATAGAAAAAGGGTATGTTTGTTGTATAACTAAGGCAGTGAGGAGAGAGCTATGAAATTCAAGTATGGGGCTAAAATCAATCGCAGGCACAAACTGTGAATGAATGAAATACTTCAGTCACAAGTCCATCCACAGYTAGTATCAATATATTACTGGATGTCAAACTGAGGATTGACTAGACAGAACCAGTTTCTCTGTGCACCTCTGAAAAATGAGRAAAATTTATTTCCCTTTAAAAAGAGACACTCTGAATTATGATACTTTAATATTTCTTTAACACTTCAAGATTCCCAGGTACAATATATTGGCCTTACATAAGTCAAAATATTATTCTATTATTACCCATTTAACACTTAGTTAAACATTACTTAACCTGCTGGCACGAACCCAATACATCCCCATTAAGTTAAATATTGCTAGTGCACTATTGTTTAAATTAAGCACTAGTCTAAGCAGCAATAAATGTCATTCACTGTCATTAGGGTAAATTGGTTCCCTGGGCAACATACCGGGAGTGCAGGTGTCCTGATTACAYGGGTCCTCATTAAACACAGTACACTACTGCTTCCAAAACGGAGCTGAAGTTGATTGTGACAAAACCCCTCCACTATTCCTTTTTGCAGCGAGGGAGGATGCACAAACACAGCCACCAGAATGAACAAGCACCCGGATCCCTCTGCAGAGCTGTGTTTGCCAATTGTATCCCGGTTCAGCGGCGGGCCCTGCACACAGAAGAAGCTCTGCCCAGATAGGGATCTGTGGGAGAACAAGGAACTATTGAAGGCAGGCATCCTCCTGCAGACGGCTCTTTATCCGCCTGAAACCTCGGAGCAGATAAGGCTCTGCGCAGATGGAGTACTGCTCCTATAGTAAATTGTGGGGCCAGAGCTGGAGATGGTAATCACTTGCTATTTATCAAGGATTGCGTCTTCTGTGAAGACCCTAGTATACCTCAGGGGGCTAAATAATAATAATAAATACYGTGTCTCACACACCTGAAGTACTGCAGATCAGCTATGATAACACCTTTATGTTCTTACCGTGTTTTTCAGTTACTAATATGACCAAATAGCCTAAAGTTTATTAGCTTAATAACCATAAAAGCCCCACAGATTAACAAAAATGTGTGAGTTTTCTTTTCTTTTTTTTTTTTTCTTTTTAAAAGAAATACAGGCTTTGAAATACTAACTTAAGTGKTTTTATTTCTGTTCAATAGGGGATTCCTGCACTGGAAGAGTTAAGAAGTGATAGTAGTGCTGAGAGTCATATGTACTGCTCCTGTTAGCAGCTCCTTTATGGAGCTGAAAGACAGCTGGTGATCCTTGCCTTGGGGTTAGCAATTCAATATCTATTTCAGGGGTTTTTCCCTCGACAATGTGAACCCTATACATCATTTACATAATGCAACACACTTGCATTCTTCTGCTGGGCTTCAGAATTTAGATTAGTAACAGAAACATCAGTTACACTGGTTAAACAATATAGATGTCATCCATTAAAATATTAGTTTTACTCATTGTCCCTGCACAACCTTTTAAATAGAACATTTTCAGCCTGGAGATGCATTTCCTTCCACACAGACCTTTCCAATAAAATTATATATAGACTGAGTGACACAGGAGTTTATTGATTCTACCTTCTATTGGTAATGAAAACCAAAGCAATTAATCCTCTGGAATCTGCAGCAAAGCAAGATCAACACGTTAAAAGGGGTCTATAAAAAAAAAAATAAAAATTGAAGAATTGTGTGTTAACGACCAACTCTAAAAACAGAGGTGGAAAACAGGACCAGTCAGAGAACGAAAGCATTTGACAGGAATAGATCACACAGGTACAGACTCTTCAGCTGTATGAATGTGTCCCCATGCAAAGAGGAGGAGCCTAGAAAAGCTTCATTTGTCATTCCTGAGGCCCACAGAGCAGCAAGAATCATCTGCTAAGACAGCAAAGTGATGCTCTGCTTCAACTTCTTTTCTTGTAACTGGCAAGGCCAACAGACAGCGCATTTCTGACTAAAACTTACTCCAGTCTTTAACTAGAATCTTTTACAGAGAGATTCTGAAGGTGACTGCTAYGAGTAGGTGTGGATGACTTCTGCTCTACTTTGAGCAGACACTTGTAACTCATTCTATTCAACTGCCAATACTGCTTGATATCCACCAAAACTGTGCAGCAAAATCACAGAGAAATGGAAGCATTTTCTAGTTTTGGGTTTTCTTTTAAGCTTGAAAAATCGTTGTTTCTTTATGAAGAGGTTTGTTTCTTTATGAAGAGACACATGAGTAACACACACCCAAGTTTTGGGTATGTCAAGGCTGAGTAAGGAGTGACAAGTACTACAAAAGATCTGACAGGCTTTGCCACAGGTGGATAGATGTTGGAGGAAGCTGAATCTCCCCAGATCCTCAGAAATTTCTGCTATAGATTTCAACATATTATCAATGGAATTGAGCATTACCAAACATTTACAAAGCTCAAGCCAGACCATTATCAAATCATGAGGTTAGACTAGAAATTGTGAGATTTGAAATTGCTCAACATCTATTTCTCCTACAGACCCTTTCATTTCTAAGATTTACATCACATTCAGATTTCATTTAGGTATTCACAGGCAACAACAAAAAATGAAAAAAAGGGAGAAAAGCAGGGAGGGGGGGAAAGAAAGTCTCTTGCCTGCAGGATTAGAGAACTGAAATAAAGTAGTAATACTTCAGTTCCCTATCTAATTTGGAATAGTCCCTTTTTCTTCATTTCTTTTTTTTAATCTATCTGTGTTATCACAGAAAACTTTCCAGGATGACATTTTACTTTTTTTGTTAATCTCATTTAGTTGTTTTTTTTGGGGGGTTTTTTTGGGTTTTTTTTTTTTTTTTTTTTTTTTTTTTTTTTTTTTTTTTTTAATCAGGTGTATGGAAAACAATCAAGGTAACAAAACTAAATCATGAGTGGTGTTGGCAGGCACAGCACTCTAACAAAACATAATACAGTTGTACATGGCAGCTGTTGAAATCCARTAAGGAGCTGCAAAATTTTCCTCATACTGAAGCCACACACTGCTCTGGAAGTTGCTTCCAGGGAGAGATGKGGTTGGAATTTTGACCCTTTGCATAGAGATTAGAAAACTTCAGTGCAAACCACAGAGTCTGAGACTCATGTCTTGAAAACATCCTAAAAGTTCAGTAACAACACAGCCTCTCCCCACAGCAGAAATAACAATAATATTGGTAAAATCTGATACCATGAATAATATTGGTAAAATGTTATCACATGAATCATGTTGGTAAAATATGATAATACTAATAATGTTGGTAAAATGTGATAACATGATTAATGCTGGTAAAAATGCGATAACATGAATAATGTTGGCAAAATATGATAACATGAATAATGTTGGTAAAAATGTGGTAACATGAATAATGTTGGTAAAATATAATAACATGAATAATATTGGTAAAATGTGATAACATGATTAACTTACTAAGCAGCAATCTTACTCTAAATACTGAGGTAGCCTACAGCTTAAAACAGAACTTTGAATTCAGATTTCTAAAAACAGACAGGTGAGTACCTGCCAAAATGGTCTCAGAAATTATTCTACCTGGTTAAACCATCTATAATTTAAACAAAATATAGGCAAAATAGCTTCTATGTAACATACCACATAACCTGAAAATAAGCAAACTAAAATTACTGAAATAACAGAAATGAGCAAAATGACAGAAAAATAAACACAGAAATGTAATTTCTATAAATCAGGAGAAAAACATTTTTTAAAAAGTAGTTCTAACATCCTTTTTCTCAGTAATATTGTATTACTGAGCTGGTTTCCCCCAAGATGTGCCTTTGCAACAATGCATCAGCTCAGAAGAGATTCAACCATGACTTTTCCAGACAATTAAAAGAAGTGGAAAGGAAAAAGAAGAGGGAAAAATAGAATGCCATCTAGCACTTCCTCTGCTAAACATCAGTGACTTTTATGCTTGCACTAATGGGCAGGAAATCCCAGCTCCTTTGCCAAGGAGTCCTTCATACTGTGATTACAGGAGGAGGGGATTTCTATCTGCCTTATTTCCATAATGACTCTGTCTACTTCCAGAAGCTGTGGAAGAGTTAAAAAGGACTACACTGAGTGAACACAGTTCCAACCGAACACAATCAATCAGAATATTTGCTGTGAGAAAAAATTACTCTCCTTCCTGGGGTTGGTTTGTTGGTGGTTTCTTTTCAGATGTGCTGTCCCTGTGTTTCCTGCTGAACTGAAGAGGTGCTGAGCATCTGATCTCAGAGTATTTCTGACTTGATAACAGATTTCTTTACACTAAAACCATACTGCATCCCACCAGGTGATAAAAATTTCTCCCACTTGTTGGAAATCTATCACTTACAAATATCTCCTTGTGGAATGCATTTCCAATCATCCTATGATTGATTCCAATCAAAAATCCTTCAGAACAGTGTGGGTTTTACTGAACCTGGCATCCCTCTAAGCAGTTGCAGTGTCCTCCTCGTGCAACAAGACATCAATAATTGGGCTCTTACTGCAGCAGTCACCTGCTCTTTAACAGCGGGGAACAAGCTCYAGCAAACAGCAAAGGAAGTCCAGGAGAAAGTGGCTGGACCTGRGCACAGGTCCACAGAGTGCCRGGAGTTAATCCACACTTGCTGAATRTCTGCTCCTAGCTCCCCGTGTCCTGTCAAATGAACAGGGGAAGGCTTGTGGCTGGAACATCCTGCACTTGGGCTTGCCCCAGCTCTCACAAGAGCAGGAAGTTCTCTCTCCTGTGCTGAGGTCAGGGCTGGCAGYGGGAGGATGAGGGAGCCATAAATCAGTCACCTCTTCCTTGAGCCAGCAAACCGCAGCAGAGATTTTGGACCAGCTCCTCTGAWATTCCAGAGGGCCTAAACCCTGCCTTCATAGTCAAAGGAGCCTTGTTGCCTCTCCTGCCCCTCATCCAACCTTGATGCTTACACAGCCTCAGGCACACTTTGAAACTTCTCCTTTACTGCTCCAAACACCAGGTTTGCTCCCAGCTTTGCTCAACGCTCTAGACAAACTGAAACCTGAAATCAAGCTCTGTGCACGACACAGTAAAGCTGCAGCTGGGAAATAAATAAATAATTGCTGAGCTGCCATCTGAGACAAACTCCATGAACCATTGTGTTTGCAGTGTCGTGCTGCCTGTTTGGGTACTTGAAGCCCCACCGTATATACTCTGCTGATCGATTTGCATACCCTATCGATCTCAAGGGCTGACTAATGCATTTGATTTGTGGCACTTCTGCATAATTTTCTGATTAAGTTACTTATTTAACCTATTGACCTTTACTCTTAATTAAAGAGCCTATGTAGATGTTGAGCCGCAATCAACCSGCACACTACCGAGTGGAATTTACATCTTGTGGAATTCACGTACTCTTTGAGGTTTTTTGCTGACACTGAGTGGCACGCCATGGACGGGTTTGTCCTTTGCTGTTTAAACCCCTAGGAACATCCTAGAAATCAAAGTTTGCTCCCAACAGTTTTGAAACAAAATCGTCATAGGCATTTGGTCTTTAAAAAAAAAAAGAAAATTACAAAATTCACACAACGGAAATTACTACTTTGAAAGCCTAAAAGAGAAGGMGTCATTAACATCTGTATTTAGTTGTCTTATGCAAATGTTCCACTTGTACAAATACCTGTTGAACAATMAAATTCTGGTCAGTTTTTGACCAGATCTCTATTTTGTACATACCAAAAAAAAGTAGTCCCTGATCTACAGGGGTCACCAATCAAAATTTTAAAGTTACAGTAGAATTATTTATTTCTCACTAACATGGAATCCTAATTTGAGCATTAATCATTTGGTGAACAAAGGAAAAACAAGCAAACAAACAAAAGAGGCACCTCCTTCYCAAAAAGCACCAAAAAGCCCACCAAAACCCAACACACCATGGTCATTTCTTTGTGCTGTATTCTGTTTGCTTATGTTGAGAAGCACAATTTAATTTTAATAATTTATGCCACTTGGTTGTTCTTACTAAGCGTAATACAGTATTTTACTGATTCACTGTAAAGCTAGAGGACATCTCAATAATTCAGATGACAAACAAACTGCAACCTTTTCTGTGTCTGGAAATCATTATGTCAACAGCCTGGAAAGCCAACAGTTTGACAGCAGACATTTACTACGTATTTAGAAGCTGCAATTGCATCTTCCTTACAATCACACATSCCTTATCTTTCCCCGCATCTACCCCACTGAAGGGAGAAAGGGTAGATAAAATATGGCAAGAAGACAATGTTGAGTAATCATTCTGAGCCAAAAAGCATGATAGTGCTATGGCCCTTGAGACAGTAAGCAACCAGAAAAAAAATTCAATTACTGATGTCCTTAAAATCAAATTATGCCAGTGGTTAGATCCAAAGCATGTAAGTCAAAAACTAACAGGCATAAACATAATCATATAAAACAAGTTGGTGAACTGAAACTTAGTGGGTTGCACCCCATGTAGACTGAACAGAGCAAAAGACATTTCCAAGGTAATTGAAACTAAATCTTTTCCCTTTCTGCATAACTTCTTTTTTCCAGTAGCACTCTACATTGAAGCCATGTGCAAGGAGGTGTGTTTGTCACCCATTTTAGTTCTCTTTTTCTTTTTCTTAAGGTCAGAAAGCCTTTATTGACTGGGAATTTTACTTTTARTTACCTAATTTCCATATGGACATCAGGAATCACAAGCAATTTTTTAAAAACAGACAATATTTCTCTATTGAGAGAATATTTAGGTTGCTGAAACACACCATCTTTTCCTGAGAGAAGCATGCTCCTGGATACTGTTGGCTCCAAGTGTCCCTGTGATAAAATTCACAGGGTGAAGCAAATGAAACGGCAGAAGGTGGCTTAACTCAGACCAAAAATATCTACTCTTCCTTGGCATATGTGCAATGAATCCACCAGCATTTAGCAAACAGAGAAAGAATTCTTTCCTTGATTAGACCCAGAAGAACATCAAAGCTCTAACACATGAGGATGCAACACAAACAAGATATCTCTGGGTCCTTATTGTCCCCAAGTGAATTCAGGGTAGAAATTTGTGAAATTACTTTTGCTCTCAGTATTCATTCTCCTCCCCTCTCCTTCACCTTCAACTTCACCCCCAATGTGCTTCATTTTGCTCTCTGAATTACACACTTTCCCTAAGCTGGTTAGAATGTTTCTTGTTGCTTGCACAGTTTTGGTGTTGAATGATGCTGCTACTCAACTTTTTGCAGCAACTTTTTTGTTCCTCCACTGCTTCACATATTTTCCAACATGTCCTGTCTCTTGCTCCTGGCAAGAGGGGCAGCCACAAACTCACCATTCTTCTGCCTTTGCCAATCGCTTTAGAGGTGTGACTGAGGTGTACAGGAGAAAATTTTAATTCAGTTTTAATTCTGAMCTCTACCTGGAGGAGGACAAAATTCATCATGAGAGGGCTTCCTTAAACGTCAGTTATGATCCATGAGAAACCTGCAGACAGATTGAGGTGCAAGAGTCGTGCAGAACACACGCACCCTTGCTCTTGGCTGGAGCTGCTATGTCAGGAATGTGCTCCAGTGTAATCCAATGAGACTCACCCAAGGGAAAGAGTGTCATTTGCTCACCAGGGCTAATTTTGATTACTTCTCCCCTAAGCTCCACTGGAACAAGTATCAAAGTGAAAGCTTGCATTCCTTCCATTGTCAGTAATGGAACAGCTCCTGGTGGCTCTTTGCTAGCCATGTGCGCAGGCAATAAGAGGCCTCCACGCCAGTTAACRGAGTACATAAAAACCCTCTACATTTAAAATATTCAGCTTGCTCAACAAAGAATGCACCTTGATTAGTAGAGTCTATTAAATTTCACCTACTTAACTTTCCAGCTTGATTAGTGAAGTATGTGGCTTAATCAGCACAGCATGGAACTTATGACAACACGCACCTCCTAAAACTGAAACTGTTGGTAGGACCCAACAGAATCCCCTGCACACGTCTGTGTGTAAAACACGTGAGGCAGAAGACCCAGAGCAGGCTCTCGGGCCTGTAAATGAACAATGAGATGTTCACTGGGCTGGGCAAGGTGTAGGATTCAGGCTGTAAAGTTTCAGCTGTCCAGTGACAGCTTCTTTCTTTGTAAACCCAAGCAGCACATCCATGAGCAGTGCCTCTCCCTGGGACCACAGATCCCTTTATCCATCTGTGGCAATACACAGTTCTCAGAATTTAACTTTAAGGACACCTGAGACAGCATCACTGGCCATCCAAAACGTGATTTCATTATTCTGGGGAAATTCTGCAGAATACTTGAAGATAGGAAGCATGTCAGCAATTGAGGTAAATTGTCATTACAATTTACACACTGGCTAGATAAACATTAAAGCTGGAAAAGGGTTCAACTGTACACACTTAGGATCTGGATGCATTTCAGACAGGAGCAAAGCTGTGATTTTAAACAATACTAAAGTTGAAGATTGTTCAGGCACAGTTTTGGCTTGGGCGGCTGTTCTGCCCAGAAATAAACTGACATAATTAAGAAGAACCTTYACTTTTGATAGAAAACAACTACATGTCCTGTCCCTAGACTCTAAGGAATGCAGTCATGGCTATAGCTATCACTCTACACAGTATTTCTTTAATGATTTTCCCTCCCCTGGTTATCCTATATGCTGTGAACACATGTGATGAACTCACAGTGCTGTTATTTATGGTGCATATTCTGAGACTGCTGCAGCTAATGGAAACATTGTGAGTTGTCTACAAAGGAGTTTTACAGAATATGTGGCATTTACCAGAGCATAAATCTTACCAACAGAGGTACCTGTACTCATATAATTCTTAACTCACACCCTTCTCTTTGGTTACTACACATTCAGTAAGGAAAATGAAAATACATATGTGTCTCAAACTCCCAGATACTCAGCTGTTTCTCAGCAGAACTGGATGCCATTCCCATCCCAACAAACCCAGGACTATTAATAGATAATGTTTTGACCTGGCAATTTCTGCAACACTTAGAAAAAATGCAGTATCAAACTACAACTATTGTCAGGCAAATAAAGTGCAGAGATTAGTGCTTACATATCCTTTGTATAAAAAACAAACAAACAAAACAAAATGTAAACCAAAAACAAATGAACAAACAAAAACCAAAAATAAAACCAAGGAAAAACTCAGCCCAACCAAGAAAAACAAACCCAAAATCAATTGTTTCTAATTCCTCACATTACTAAGGAAAACATGTAAATACCAAACAGCATTGAACTTTTTTGAGGTTTCCTCTCATACCTCCTAGACAGCAAATATAAACACACAAGAAACTCAGTCTTTCAATTAAAAAGCCAGCCCTCAGGTAAGACTGAAGAAAAACTGCACCAAATTTGACCACGCACCCAAAAACCCAGTGCAGCAGTGGGAGCATGGCAGTATCAATTCAGATCTGCTGCTGAGAGGTGACACCAGCCAAATAAAGGAGGATAAAAGTTTCACAGTTTGGGAATCAGGACTTCAGCACCAACACAAAAATCCAGAGGCTGATTTTCAGGCTGCATCCTGCCTATCACAGCTCTCTAGACTGGGATTCACATTCTATCCTGTTCCTGGAGCTAGTTCAAGGGTGTGTTTAGAAGCCCCCTGTTTGTCCATTAGTCACTACATTAGGACCCTTCTATGAAATTCTGCAGGAAAAGAGCTTCAATACCCTCATACYATTTCACTCTAACCTTGCAGTCCCTCTACCAGCTGCTGGTACTGTCCCTGTTGGTCAGTACTGGACATCTATGCAAATATTTCAGCCACAGCTCTGAAATAGTAAAGACTTCTATGGTTCCAAAGTGCTGTCTATTTTAAACATCTTAGTTTGAAAAAGAGTAGCATCATATTTTTAGTATCTATATTTTAATTAAAAGTATTTTCTTATTGAACACTGTAATTGGAGTAGCAAATTAAAATAAACAGTGTTCGCTCTCTAAAGTGTTCCACTGATCACTTCCTGGTACGGTAAAGGCTGAGACGTTTTCATTCAAGCAATTCAAGAMGGAGAACTTGCAATGAAACTTGAAGTGAATTTAATATTAGATTGAGTAGAGAAGCAAAAACTCATTTTTTATAYATGTATGTTGTAGGTCTTACTGAATTCAAAACACTATTGTCTATAGCCTTCCTGGTTCAAAAGACTCAAAACTTAGTCTAAAAATGTTGGTACTCTAGCAAAGCAAAGTAATCCACAGCTGTCTTAGTAGCCATGACCATGGATGTGAGGTTTTAACCTGTGTTTTTAATCATATCCATTTTACATCCTGCTCTGTAATATCATACTAGTGATATAAGTCAGGGAAGAGTCCCACTATTCTTTTAATTTGGCAGACAGAGGATTTAGAATAGGGTTTTTTTTTTTGTCATTCTGAATGTTAAGGAAAGCACTGCTATAAGAAGAAYGATGTAATAGCATTATTTGAAGCACTCTACTTCTGCTGTTTGAAACATCACCAGTTATTCCCTATCCATTCCTTAAATAAAAGACATTAAAACAAGAAGTCTCTTATTAACTCTGTTGAAATAAAGCATAAATATTCATCCATCAATCACATTTCTCTGTTGTTTGCCACAGCTGCACAACTTTTTTACTGGATTTTACATAAATACCAGAAAAATAGTTTGAAAGTTAATTTAGTGCACATTCTGAATGTAAAATTTATCTTGGTTATGTTTTTTTTGCCAATGTCCTTTCCTTTTAACCTAGTGTCCATGATGAAGCTTTGGAAAATGCAGCAAATTTCAGCCAGTTGCTACCCACATATCTCCTGGAAATCTGCTGTTCCAYAAGCAAGGTGCAGATAGCATTGCCTTCCATTTAGCCCAGGACTAGTCAAGAGTTAGACGTTTTTCTGAAYTCCCTTTTTCTGAAAATAGTCCCAAATGGTGTTTGGGACAGGGATGAAAATGAAGGCCAAACACAACACTAAGATAGCTGAGTTCTAACACAGAGCTAGACCAGGAAAGGTCTGCAAGTATTTCTTGGTTTGGTTCAACCTAATCACTCCCTCATTAAAAAAAAAAAAAAAAAAAAAAAAAAAAAAAAAAAAAAAAAAAAAAAAAAAAAAAAAAAAAAAACCAAACAAATAGAAACCTCAAAATACAAAAAATAAATCCCCCACCCAAACACACACAAAAGAAATCCAGTAACACATCTGATATAATTTACCAAATCATTCTACGCAGTAGAAGCGCAGGTGTCACGAGCAGRGACAAGAAGACAAGCACCTAACATGGTGGAACATCATCAAGCCATAATTATTGCCTGGATAATGCAGARCAGGGCAGAGAAGGGAGCTGGGAAAGTCAGAAGCAAGGGCTGATGACAACAGAAGCTTGGTTGGGAGCTCACATAGATTCAAGATTTTTYAGATATTTCCTCTCCCACAGGTACTTCCCTTCCTTTTCAAAGGAAAAGCTGCAGCACCACAGAATCCACCATGTGGTGTCTGTTAGCAAATGTTGACTTTTTCATGGCAACTGGTGTAGGYACATCTAGATTGTGTATTTAAACATCACAGTTTTGTTTTCATTTCTTGCAAGAAGCATTTGACTGAGGTTAATGTTTTATATCAACAGAGTAAAAATAGCTAATTCTGGGCCCAAAGGTCATACACATCAGCACAACTTGAGTTCTGAAGTGCTTTTAACCTTGATTTTTTCTTGTATGCCAGGTCCTTTAAAATATACAACACATTTAACCCAGTCTTACAAGCAAAGGGAAAAAAAAAAAAAAAAAAAGAAACTAAAGATGTTTTCACTGTCTTTGAAGACCATAATCATTTGACAATCAGAGGGATCTTATTGTATTTGAGACAGCACTTGCCAGGAAATACATGAGATAAATACAGTCCACTTTAGAAAAGGGAATACAAATCAGAACTATCAGCACACAGAAGGGGAAAAAAAAAAAAAAAAAGACATCTTCCCCATCTGATTCATTAGATTTTTGGCACCCCAATTAAGTTCTGACAAGCTAGTATTCCAGGCATAGTAAAATATTGTTGTTCCACTAGGCTTGCTCCAATGTTTAGTCATAAGATCCATACAATAATAACAGAACAGTGGCCTATCTTGACCAACAGTACATTAGTTATTATCTGCAGCACAAACACCTACCACTTTATACTAACATTTTGGCAGTTAATCTAAACATAGCACTTAAAGCTACATCATAATTTTGAGATCTAACTGGGTCATTTTCCTTCCAGCTGGCACTAGTAAAAAGTATTTTATAACAAAAAAGTAAATGAAACTTTTTTACAAGGGTTCCCCCCCCCCCCCCCCCCCCCCCCCCGCTCTTTAATGGCAGGAGCACAAGTATGATTTCAAGCACACACGACACATTTTTCAAGGCCCGTTCACGGTGATGCTAAGTGAGTGAATTACAATAAGATTTATTGTGCAGTGCTGGATGTCTGATTTTCCATCCACTGCTGGGAGCTTCAGTTGGCGGGAAGGAACAGAGGCGCCTTTTATGCACAGCCTGGTTCAAACTGTGGGTTTGGTGCAAACTTGCAGGGACAGGAACTTACTGCACATGCTGGCACGGAGAAAGTTGGTGAAAATAGAAAAAAAATTACTTTTAAAATGTCTCCTTAAATATTTGATATCCCCTTCTTTCTACAAATTATTTTGTGAGAGAGAAGGGAGACAGTCACAACAGACTTACCTGTAAAAATGCAGTTGTATTGGATGGATATAAACCAAGGCGACCAATAATTTATTGTTACAGTAGCAGGAGTCCCTGCTGACAGGATTCAGAATGAGCAGGAGATCACCAGAAGAGTTCTTAGTACTTTACTTCCCCCATCCTTTTTTTTTCTCTTTCCTGTTTTTTCCCTGTCATAGGTCCTGGAAACAAGTCCCTCTTTAAACAAGTACCGGTAGACTTTCCCTTACCTTCCACTACCTTATTCTGGCATTCTGAAATGTTCCACATGCACACCCAGCTAGCTGACATGATATGTAGCCCAGACAAAGGGAAGGTGGGGAGAGGAAATGCTGGAAGGAAGAAATGAGAAGGCAAAAMCAGAACAGACACAACCAGAGAGAGCAAAATCCTGGAGGAGAGAAAAGAAGTGAGACTAGGGAGCTCGGGATTGCCAGCATGAGATACATGCAGGGTATGCGAGGCTAGCAGGGATGGATAGAGAACTCAAAGGAAGGAAAAAGAGAGAAAACATTTTGAGTGGGAGTGGAAAACCAATATGAATAATAAGTTAGAGGGTGCAATAAATGACTTATACAGAGCAGAACTGGTACTTGTCCCTCTGAGCCACAAGGCACAAGATCATGTCAATATGCTGAGCACCCCCTCTCAGACATGGAGCTGGAGACAAACTCAGCTGCCTCTTCCCTGCTTCCTGGGAAACAGCTTGTCCAGGAGAACTTTACACCGTCTGCTCCACAACTGGCACTCAGAAAAGGCATTTTGCTGTGAYGAAGTAAATCAAGCAAATGGTGAAAAATACACAATAGTCCACAAACCTGCTGTTGTTTCTCATTGGTTTGGAAGATTCATATATCTAAACACACTATGATGCCTCAAGTTTACACTACAGAGTGATGACCTAGGAATAATATCTTTTCCTGTCTTTTGCTTTATTTGAGGTAYCAAATAAACTCTCATAAAATCTGCTTCAACTATAAAATTTGATGTCATCTTTTCAATTTTTTCAAGGGTGCCAGCTCGCTGTCAAGGACCTACAGTGTAGTTCCTTAGCCACACACGGGATGGCACTGTTAAAATTAGTCCTCACACATCAAATCTCCCCTCTGACTCTTTGTAGGCAGCAGATTCAAGGCTTTATTCCCCAGAATTGTATTTATCTCCCACAAACKGACACCATTATGCCAGGTCACTCATTATACTTTTACTTTGTATCAAACATGGAAAACCAGTACCTATAAATGTATCATGTTATGATTTTTTGAAGGTTTGGCAGCAGAGGGGAGAAAGAAAGAGATTGGATGCGGTATTACATGGTGCAACCTGGTATTTTCATTCTCTCCAGAGATCTGTAATTTTATTCATGCTGAAAAAAAAGTTAAGGAAACTTAATGTATAGAACATAAGGAATCAATTTTCTTCTTTCTTAAGGGATTAAAAAAAAATTTAAAAAATAAACCCAACCAAACCAAAACAAAACCACACCTTTGGGCTGTAAGCATTAAAAACCAAATTAAACCATCCAGCAAACCAGAGTGCAGAATAGAAAGAGTAGGCAGAGTTAAGGAATAACCATTAATTTTTGTCCGACTCCTCTTTGTAGTCACATGTCTCTTAGCTGTCMCTCAATTTATTAGCACCCTGTAATTGTATGGCAATGTGGCCATAAATTCTATATATGAGCAACAGCAGAGACTCCCTCACCCATTGGCTGGCTCAGAATACAGGACATCACAAGAGCTGGCATTGCTGTTTGATAAATACAGAGAGAGAACAAGGTCCAAAAAAAGACAGGTAAAGCACAGTTAGAGCCCACACAAAGCCAAGCCTCCAAAATGCAAGCTTTCTTCAGATTTCTGCTGTTACCCCTTGCCAAAAATCCCCTTCTGATCTCTAATCAAGAATCAGCTCAACCACAAGCAGGGTAGCAAGGGTGACCCCACAACCATCATGCAGAGAACAACCTGGTATTGTGCAGCAGCTGCTCCACGTGCTGACGGGGAAGCAGAGCTCCAGGAGCAGCATTTACCCACAGGTGATGGTTAAAAGGAAAACCCACACGTTTGCTTTCGAGGGATTTTAGCACAACATGCCTATTGTGCAGCCTGGAGTCTGGAATGGCACATTAAATAACACAGTGCCAGACTGCCTGCTCAGCACTTAGGCTCAGAAACAGGTACTGGGCACGGCACATCCTTKGTATCAGAGCCTTTTGGGGCCAGCAGGAAGGGCTGGGGAACTCAGGGTCATCTAAAATGGCCATGAACCTCTGTCCATTGACCACAGGGGCTGCAGCTGTGTGTTCTTTAGGCAAATCTTCACCCAGTTTGAGATGAGAGCTAATGGTAACTGCAACCCTCTTCTCCACTTATTTCTCAGCTTCAGAGAACATCACATTGTACTTGTGAAACAGACTAATTACACACCAGTGTAATTGCCACGTCATTAAATGGCACTACCACCCCAATAATAGGACCTTCCAGACAACTGGGGACGTTCTCTGTCGCCTTCTAGAAAGGAAGAGTTCCACCCMCAGGAAAATTCCCTTGAGATGTCATCAGAGACCTTTGAGAGATACAGATTTGGCACAAGACAGTGTAAGGAGGGTGCAATTATATCAGGCACCCACTGTGTCCCCAGCACACAAACCCAAGCGGGCAAACTGAACATCCTCCAAGGTTGCCACTTTTCTTTTCTACACACTGCCACCSTATCTCTTCTCAAAGCATTTTCTTGTTAATGAATGGTACAACACAAGGACCCAGGAAAGCCTTTCCATGTCACAGACACAAGGAAGTCTGGGTGCACTGATGTCTCTGAGACTGTACATATCCTGCCCCTGGATTATTGCCATAACTCACCCAGGCACCAGAGAGGGGAAATAAATGGGTGGAGGATGCTGAGCACCAAACTGCCTTCACAAAGCATCTGGGTTGCTCAGATCAGCATTTTAGAGCAATGGTTCACCTCRAGGAACTCTATTACAGATATCACAGAGATTTTCTCATGGCTGAAATGATTGGCCTGAGCCTTAATTTCTACACCGGAAAAGGAGATTCATCAGTTTCTGCTGGAAGCTGAGCAAAAATAAGAATGCAAACCACAGGTTTCATTGAAACTAAATCACATAAACACAACATACTCTTATTCTAACTGATATTACATGCAAAATTTTTAAGCTCATAAACAAAAAATAAAGGAAATTTTCAAAGGCAATTAGTCACCAAACTCTGTCTGTCACTGGCCTTTGTGCTGGAAAAAAAAGGTGTAATTCCTTCCTGATGTGTTTGTGTAAATGAGACACTGATGTGGATCAGGGGAGTCTTTCCAGGAGGGAGGTTCTTCTCTAAACAGAAATTTGGGACACCTGTGGTGACATTTTGGTTCCTCAGATGCATTCTTCCTCTCTCACAATGTACAGAGAGGCTGAAGGGGTTTCATCCTTCCTGAAAAGCTCTCTCAGAGTAACAYTGGGTCTGTGTGTCTGTCTCAGTAGCAAGAAACAAACCCCAGAAGCAGCAAGATGAAGTCAAGAACTGTGCCACTGGCCATCAGGATGGATACAAAGCCATTCTCCATTATCTGAGAGTTGGGAAGGTCTTTGGGTCCTGGCTTGGTTTTCCAAGGCAGCTGGTTTCACTGAAGTCAAGGTAGGACATACCCCCCAAGTCACTGGTGGTACAGCTAGTTTGTCAACTCATTTTCCAGAACTTTCCAGTCACATTTTTCATACTGAAAATGTAGATCTGGTGTAGGTCTGGAAGAGAGGCAAGACTAAGTAAAAATAAAAATTAAATTAAAAAAAAAATAAAACCAAAAAAACATAACAAACAAACAAAAAAAAAACAACCCCCCCCAAAAAAAAAAAAAAAATAAAAACCACCCCAAAACCTAAGAGTAACCACCTTTGCAGTAATGTGAGGGGAAGCCCTACTAAACCAATATCTAATGGGGTGGAGAGGCAAGGCAAGTGCAGCAACWGCTCTTGCTCAGTCCAGTGCATCTCTAGCAATCCCATTACCACTGATTAGCTGGCATGTTTATTCTTAAGGAAACCATAAAAGGAATCACAGACAAAAAAAAAAATGGCATTTTATGAAAAAGAAGAAAGTGAGAATCAACTTGTTATTGACTAATTGACTAATAATTTACCAGAATTTTTTGTTTTTGCAATATAAAAAGTATAAGGCTTAGACTGACTCTGAAATCCTCAAGCAATCCTAGACTTCAGTGTGCAAGACAGTTTCATTCTCTCTGAAAGGAAGCAGAAACATTGCCAGCTAAGGAAAACTGCTCCCCAAAGCTGAGAACTGAGAGTATTTATTGTCCATTTTCCAAAAGCTTCAAGCATCTTGAAGCTAGGWCTTGCAAAGGGACCCAAGAGAATCAGGTACTCCTAAACCTACTGCATTTCTGTGATATTTACATACCTCTCTTTTCAAGTCTGCCCTGAAAGATATTTGCTTTAATTTACTATTAATTAAATACTGAAYTTAATTTACTATTCTCAAGTTTAGTGCCTTCTTTTCAGTGAGCACTATGAAAGATAACACAGCCAAAGCCTTTCTGGGCATCAGGAATTTACCACTGTGGTGGCTTGGTAGGACTAGAATTTCTCTCAGCAAGTTTTCAATCTTTTTCCAGTTATTTCTACTGTAAAATAATGTCTTCTTTCTTGAAAAAAAAAAAAAATACAAACCCCAAGCATAAGAATCCATCATTCAGAACTACAAGCAGACAAAATTCATGATTAATACGAAGTAAAAATCCCAAGATCCATTAGCCTAACAAGAACCCCATTTGCAGCTTAAAAAAACAAACAAACAAAACTGTGAGAAATTACGCATCTGTTCCCACCAGCAGCAGTAACAGCTAGGAACAGGCTTGCACCCAGATAGCTACATTTTGGGTGCCAATATTCTATTAATTACATTAAAAATGGAGAAGCAGAAACCCTTCTGCCTTCTTCATTTAGCTCATAACCACTTTTATCCTATTTTTTTYTAGAAAACGAGTGTTTTTCCATTTAAAAGGTGAGAGCCACTCTGTAGTTACAAGTGGTACTTTTTGACTTTCTTAATACAACCCTGTGGCTACAATTAACACAACGGATAAATAGCAGATCAAATTAAGGTCTGATCCTGTTTTACTTAGAGGTGCAATCCTCACAATAAATTGCAGGTTAAGCTGTTGGAGGTAAATGAGGAGAGGTGGAAAGCATGCCTGAATTTTAAGTGTTCAGACATTAAAAGCAAGTGTGAGAGAGAGGATAAGCAAACATCTAGTCAGAAAATTTGAAAACTTCAAGAAGCTTTAGTGATTACCCTGAGATTCCAAATGAAGCTGAGGTACATGTTTTGCACAAAGCTTTGAAAAAAGGTGGGAAATGTGGCAGCTTTCTATATGAGCTGCTTAATTCTTACTTTATCACTCACTTGGGAATAACATTTTCAGAAAAAAAAAAAGGAGCATGATTTTTCTTCTCATTATTTCAGAATGTTTTATGTTCATTTCAGAGCCCCATTGTCTCTGAAGTTTGGGGAATAAGGGAACACAGRTTCTTTCCTTGCCTGGTATTATTGTTGTGGAAATCCACTACTTTGCCCCATTAAAAATGAATAAATAACTGAACCAATTTGAAGTTCTCCACAACCTGTGATTTTTACAGGCATCTTAAAGCAGCATAATATCTGATCCATTCCACTTGCAATTCAGTCACAAACTCCTTGCATTACAAAAATCCAAACATCGCACAGGAACTGTCTCTAAGCACGATCAGACCAAGGATTTTTGGGGAGGGGTTAATGAAGGAAGGTAGCTTTATGAATCAATGTTTGAGGCACATAATATCTGATGTGCATCCTAGGATTGTATCTAGAAAAAAAAAAAATAGAAAACACTGCCGAGTGTTGAATGAATTGTCCTCCCCCTGTGACACCAGTGGGACAAACTCAGAACTTCAGAGAAGCAA
>NW_026623338.1:2079496-2120113 GCF_030028575.1 Malurus melanocephalus | reverse complement strand
CCAAAAAACCCCACCAAAACAAACAGGTAATTTAAAATTATTCACTGTCCTTTATACCACAAAGTGTTGACCAAATAATATATTTTTGTAACTCTATTCACCCAAATTATCAAAAGACAGTGCTGGTGAGGTCTTCTATATCCTTCATCACAGCCTTAGCACTTTGCAAACACACTGTGCCACTGAGGTGGCTCATTTACATCAGAGACCTTCCTATTTGTTTTTTTTTCTCCATAAAATATAATAGAACTCAGTGAAGACAGTATAAGAAAATGCTCAAAATCTCTGTCTTTTGTTTTTTACTGTAAGAAAGAGAGAAAAACCAAGTAGCTCTGACCTCTCTCCACCCTGGGCATGTTTATCCCAGAAAATCAGAAATYCCTGTCGGCTGGGAGCACTTAGCCCATCGGGTGCTTTGAATCATCTCACAGTCCAAGAAGAACCAATTTTGTGGCAGATCCTAAAGGGCAGGGCCCGCAGCTGCTCTGTTCACATCACAGGTTTGGGGGTCCTACTGAAGGTGCATGGACACATCCAAAACAAATTCCTCAGCAGCAAAGGCTGAAGCAGGAAAAAATGGAGATTTGGGTCAAAATTTAAAGTTGTAAGATGAGTCATCAAATTTTCTCTGACTGTTCACATCTTTTGACTACTGAGTTACAGGAGGGAGACAAACTATGTTTTTCTGCACCCATGATGAGGTTTTTTTGAAGGCACTTTTGCTTCCAGCACCACCAGGAGAGTCCCAGCATTTGCTCTGCAATCCTCACGTCCCTTCCCAGTGAGAAAAACCCCTGCAGCCTCCGGCCAGCCAGTGGGATGGAATAAACTCTGTAGACACTCCCTGCTTCGCCTCAGGTCACAATAAACCCAAATTCATCCATTTGAGGGGGACTGGAGGTGCCAGGAGGGGATGGAATGCTGTATTTGCCCCTTGTTCCCCTGCTGTTTCTGCTCTGTGGGAGGATGATGTGGAGAGGACAGAAGGAACGGTGGGATTGGGATTTGAGGAGGTTCTGGAGGGGTGACAGCAGCCTCTGCCCTCAGTCCTGCTGCCAGAAACTGGACTAAGAACTCAGCCTAATGACCATTTTACCAGTMTTCCCCACGGAACAGCTGGCCATTTCTAAGAGTTGTATTAATTTCCTCATAATTTTGTAATTTTAAAGGATCACCTTAAACAAYGGCAAATAGCAAGTACAGCAAAGGAACATTAAACGATCTACCACAGACTAAAGGAGCCATTACTCTTTTAGGAACTATCACACATTCATACTTGTATGCACAGAAAAAGGGAAGCGGTGCCAGTCTTAGCTCAGCACAACAAYGTCAAGTGAATATTCATATTTATTCATTTTCCTTGAAATAAGACCTTTTTTCCTTAAAATAATTTAAAGCTGCTAGGATATCTGATGCTTCCCTCCTGCAGCTGGTGTAAAATAAAATCACAATGGTGTTAGGGCGGTGTTGKAGGTTCTGTTCACAGGAGAAGCTGATACAAATAAGAAAAAAACAGAACTTTCTAGTCYCTACAGTAACATGCCACAAAATAGGTAGCTTGCAACTAAAGGTTTTYCCAAAACCCCTTTTTCCTGCAGGATCTCTCAACATGAGGCAAAAGACTTGCATTTCTCTTTGGGTGGGTGGGTGGATGGATTTGGAGGGATTTCTTTTTCCCTCTCCGGCACTTAGCCTTTGGTTTTCCAGCAGCTGCAGCTATTCTAGTGGCATTAACTAAGTCTGCAATCATGTGGATTTCCTGATGTTTGAATGAAAGATATTTCATTATGATTGAGTAATTTGATCATTAAAATCTATGATCTCCAGATTTTCTGAATTAAGTCTGTTGAGTTTTAACCAGATCCTGCAAAAATTGAGGGAAGTTTATCATCCTAAGTATTTTGGATTGTATGATGGACTTTTCAAGTCAGTTGAACATAAACTGACYGTTTTCCCTGATTTTCTTCCACTGAAGAGAATAAACAGGGACATTGCAAAACTTCTATCCATGCTCTCCATTGAAGGATGGGGATGCAAATTTAACTGTTAATTTGCCCTCGGTCATTTCATCCACCAAAATACCAGYCTGTGCTCCTGACTAGGAAAGGGTTGCACCCATTAATGGCCCAGCACAATTACTGTGAGTGCTGAGGAGCAGGAGAATGAGATGCAGATGTTGGCCTGGCTCAGATGCTCTCTTTAGCTGTTATCTCCTGTTGCAAATGCTGAACATAAACCTACTGGGCCAGGAGCCTAATCCAGCAAGACAGTTACTGTGTTTTTAAATTTGTAACCTATTTCAGATTAATTAGTTGTGAACATACAGTAGCTAGGAAAAAATTATTAGCCATTCTGGGGGCTTAGAGGCAGAGATGTTTTTGTACTTGGTGATTGTAGTATCTTGCAGGTGARGGTTCTGCTGCATGGCTCTGCCTGGATCATAGCAAAATATTTCTGTTTTCTGATTTCCAAACACAATCCTTTGTGGCCTGACTTATAAGGAAGGTTGATCACAAATCTGAAGGGTGAGGTATCTTWTTCATAAAATTACAGCTGGAAGTTGTACAGCTGGAAGTTGTGGAAGTAATGCAAGAGTCAGGGGGCTTTAAACTTTATGTTTGCAAGTTTTGAGCTTACATCCCATTTTCAAAGCTTAATTCAAAATGACTACCTGTTTTTTTCACACATCTTGATAGTCCAGAAGAGTGGCAAAAAAAAAAAAAAGAACCAAATAATCAATATGCTTTTCCTTCATAATTTAATTATTTGAGGAGAATWATTTAAAGCTTTRATAATAACCTTTTTCCTTATCYAGTGATCCTTTGMTGACGAAATACAATGGCAACCAAACATCTAAGTAGGTTTTAACAGAAGTATTGAAGCTTTTAAAGTTTATGGTGTCAAAACAAATTAAATTGTCTGTAAGTAGCTCTTAATACAACTGAYCACAGTGATTTCTACAGGGCAATTATGGTTTGCTGTGTCAGTCATCCAACAGGCATTATAATATAAAGCAGAACAGCTCTGAAGAAGTTTGTTATTGACTGTCATGTCAAGAACCTGAATGCTAACCTGCAATGGCCTTGATATTATTAGAGCCACTGAGGGTCAGATTCCAATTAATCCACAGATTTAACAGTTCTCCGCTGTAGTGGGTCTTGATACAATTAAGGAATAATAGATGACAGKAAGGATACTTCCTGGCAGTTAATGACCGATGGCAGCATTTGAAGGCCCTTAACCCAGCTGGTCATTAACTGCTCAGAGACACAACCTGGAGCTCATATTTTCTATTATAAGCCATATATTAAAGATATAAATCAACTACTGCCTTTTCCTCCTCCTCCCAATCCGTATGAGCTGCTGCTGTTGGGCTACCGTGGTAGCAATTAATCGCCATGGGAAATTCCCAGTGGGGACACAGGATCCTGTTGTACCTTGGAACCTTGAAAACCTCTCACTGCTGCAGTCCTGAGGGCTCCCGAGGAACCTGCAGCTGGGGAGCAGACTTTGAGCTCAGCCAGAGGGAGAAAAATCTGAGAGAATGAGAATGGACTCAAGGGCAGGAGCCCCCCAGTTTTCATATTTGTTGTGCTCTCTCACTTGTTTGGCACTTCCATCTSAGTAGAGCCCTCCTGTGATGCTTGGAATAACCGTGGTGACTCAGGACCTTTATTTATTCCTCATCCAGCAGTGTGCACCTTTCCCTTGTGGTGACCTGGTGCACACATTGTATTATCAGCCAAATTTCTGAATCCTAAGATGACCATTTAGTGACAACAACCAGCATGGCACAGGGAAGGCAGCAAGTTGGTCAGGGAAGGACACYGGACGATGCCCACTCATGGTCACCCATCTGTCCTGGGCACGCCGCTCCTGGGCACCAAGAGTGACAAATGTTCTGCCCTTGGTGTACGGGTCAGCCCCAACACACTGCCCTGTCCAGAGGATTGCTGTGCATGTGGAGACAGCTCCCCAGCCCCTTCCTGCGGGGCATAGGTCCACATTTATTTTTAGATTGATGACTGGAGATGTCGCATGGGCATTTTGGGTCTTACTGCTGCAGGAAGCRGTGAGTTTTTGTAGCTGTTGCTCAGCTTGTTTCTCATTGTGTAACAACCCAGCTGACACCATCAGTGTGTTCCAGATTACTGATCAGTATTCACAGCTGCAAATTCCAGTAAGAAAAAGTAGAAAAATCACATGGTAACAAGTGTGTCTGGGGAACAGGGAAAAAAATGATTAAAATGCACAAGTCAATATTTATGTATTTATCCATTATAACATGTTGGTCAGACTCCTCATTCCCATCCACTGTTGACTTTGGAGTGTTCCACTGCACAGATTCACAGTSCAGAATGTAATTTTTAGGGAGTTCATGTATGATGCTCTCTTCAAGGAAGAAAGGAGTCTGTCCCACTTGGGTGTTTCAAGGTGGTTTGTGCATCAACTGAAACTTGACTGGAATCTGATTTAATGTACAACCAAAATGCTCTGTTATGTTTCTGCTACAGTACAGTGTGCTTCAATGTCATTTATTATTTTCCTATGATGAATTACTAAGTCATAAACCAATCACAGTACRCCAGTGGCAGCAGTTTACAGACATGGCAATATGGCAGCTATAGGCTTTTCATTGTTTAACTTTGGTTAGTTTGTTTAAAGTCATATGCAGCGGAAAAGGGGAAGGCACAGAAAGAAGAAACATGAGAACTGTTTGGTCTCATTTCTACTCGCTAAAATTCCTTCTGAGATGATGTTGCTACCAACTGCACTTCCTGCACTCCAAATTGACAGTGTTCAGAGTGTATGGTCAAATTAGGTTGATTATCATGCATGTTTTTCTACAGCATGGGGTGTTAGTGGATCTCAGAGGCTGATAAATGCCTTCATAGACTAGAAAGGCAGGGRGAAAACATAAGAGCTGGAAAATTCAGTCACCAAATTTACGGGTGGCCGGCTGAACAGGCCTAGTTGCATTTTCCTGCCCATCAACTCATCATGGTCAAACTTTAATACTGACTTCAAAGGAATAATAAGGGATGCATATAAAAAGTCACACACACATCTCATAAAACAAAATTTATCTTTAATTTGTAAGTGTCAACAGCAGTACAAAAGATGGAGTGATGGTGAATAGATTAAGGGTAGAGAGGACAGTCTTGAGGTAAATGAGCATAAATAGGCAGTCTTATAGACACTCCCCTGAGGGGTCTAAACCCCTATCATGGCATATACTGTATCACCCAAGGATGACATGTTTAACATATCAGGAAAGCACCTTGTGCAAAAAAAAAAAAAAAAAGAAAAAAAAAATTTTAAAAAATCCCTCCCACCCAAAACATGTAGGTAAGGTGCCAACATACACCAGAACATACTGTATATGGACAGTGTCTTTCAATTTTGTCTTTTCCATCAATAACTGAGGCAGAGGAGGAGAAGACTCTGAAAAGTACCACTGAAAGATTATTTAATATTTAATTTACCTCACGTCAATACTGCACAACAAAATCCAAGAAGTCTGTTTATGCAATGAAGCAGAGCTAAGAATAACTATTCTCTTTTTTAATCTGAGAACAGATTTTTTTCTTAAATCAGTATCCTTAGCAAACTTTTTTCTTTCTGTTTTTTTTTTTTTTTTTTACTGTATCAAGAGGAGAGTGTGAGATGTGATGGCAACCTTTAAGTTCATTTAAAAACTTTACACTGGACTGTACAAGATTTTTTTTTTTTGATAAACTATTTACATTTTCAGACTTTAAAACATATTCAAAGCAGCAATAGACACTAGTTTTTCCTCTAAACGCCCAAATAATTACCGGCCATGGGCCCAGGTAGGTACCTGCACTGTATATAGAATTTCTACAAAGAAAACCTGCCCATTGAGTAGCCAGTGGGTGTTAAAGAAGCAGCCCTCGCCAGAAAGAGCTGCACCCACGGAGTTGCTATAGGAATCAAAGCATAGTACCTTGACGAGAGAGTCTCAGTTGTCCCAATAGCTCTACACAAACTTTACAATTTGAAACAGCAGCTAGCATGTCAGTCCAGCATGTCAGTGAATTGTGCTGATTAAATTAACATAGAGTACAATCTCACAATATACATCACAAACAAATTACAATGTCAGGAAATAAGAGTTACAGTAAGATAAGTTATGTAGTAACAGCTTATAAGCTTGTCTTAATGTAATAAAAAAAATTTTTACATGGGAAATACAATAATGAATGAACATAAATGCTAAGCATTCTAGTTTGCTACAAGCTGAAGAAAGGTACAAGGAAAAAAAACAACATTGCTTTCTGGAAAGCAAAACACAAATGACAAAGGAAGACAAACGGAGAATGCACACTAGCAGGTCTGCAATGTGCAGCATACAAACAGTTAAATATTTGCACATTCCCCATACTCCAAGAGCACCAAGGACCTCACTTGTGGTTTTTAGAAAGCGGAAATTACAAAGCAAGCCATGTCACTAAGTTGCTTTATAGCTTTCATATTGCCATAAATACCAATTTGATAAGTCCAGTTCACCCCACCCCACCCCTTTTTACCCAGTGTGTGAAATCTCAGAATACTTCTTTGTCACCATTTCCAACAATTCTGCTAGTTAAAAAAGGGTGTCGGATCAAAATGAAATGTTTTTGCATATATGTTTGGTTTTCCTTCTGTAGCAGGACATTGCAGTATAGCAAAAATGTAGCTTTATCTGAGAAAAATTACAGATTTTAATGTACCAAAAAAAAAAAAAAAAAAGAGTAACATTTAGAATAACTTTTTTTTTTAAAGAAAAAGTGTTTTGTAAAAGATCAAATGAGGTCATTTGGTATTATTCTTTTAAAAGAACATGCTTAAGTGCCAACTTTAATCTTAAAAAAGCATGCAAAACACCAAGGGTCCAAGCCCATTCATTAACTTTCTCACAAAAACATGAAGAACTCTATCATACATCCTGCTGGCTGCAYCTCCAGTGCAGTTGTTCCTACTGTGGCCCTGGCTCAGCAAAGTTCACCCCACACCAACACTCTACAGGTCCTCATGACCACTGTGCAAGCACTCAAATGCCTCGTGTTAAGCAGATAGGTGGGTGTTTTGCTGGGGGAGCATCTCACTTTTGCAGAATGTTTTTCTAGGAGATGATTTTGAAATGCCACACCTTCAATGTGACTGGAAAACAAAATCCAGAAAGCCAGCCTGGAGGTGAGATGGCCCTGGGAGGTGGTTGTGTGGTGTTTATCCAGAGCAGAAGCTGCCTGCTGTACTCCTTGCACAGGGCAGTGTGTTACTGGGGCTAAAGCTGCCGTTTCCATCCCGGAGCAATCCCGTCTTTTCCCTCCCCCTGCCTCAGTGCACCTGGGTGCACTGGTTTAGGAGCACATCGAGATCCTGTGAATGCTCAGCAGGTGGCTTCACAAGTGATGCCCAAACGTACAGGCAGATCAGAATCTGGCCAATCTTCAAACTTGTCTGCACATAAACCTGAACCCTGGAAAGCAGTATGGTTTCCATTGGGACCTTTATCTTCCATTGTTATAAAATAAGAAATTATCTATTCTAATTGGTATGTGACTGTTTGGGGAGTCTTCTTCTCTTGAATATAAGTATTTAATAATTTTCCAAAGGAAAATATAATTTATCTGTTAATTAAATAAACTGTTCACAGAGAAAATAGTATTACTATGTTAGTGCTCCTGAATGGAGTTATTTTTTTTTTCAGTCACTTTCTAAGGGGCCAAAAACACAAAGCTTAAGAAGCAGCTCCATGAGTCTTCTTTGCGTATTGTGTGAACCATTTCCCTGCTATTATAGCCTAATTTGACAATAACATGATTAAATGGATGTACAATGTAAAGGTTTCATATTATTGAGTCTTGCCTGCATTGCAAGGGCCATGTCAGTTGTTTTAACCTTTTAGGGTTATGCTTTTGACTTCCAAATGCCATTCCTGTTAGGAAGTAAAATATTGGTTTTGCTTGGATTCAGAAGACTGTGTTTCCTATCAAATGCAGCCAAAATTTGGCATGTTTCACGTATCAACTTTCTAAAAAAGAAGAAAATATTCCCTGTTTGTGGAATATGCTATTAAAAATCAGAGAGAGCACAAGTGAGGCATCTTGCTGTCCCAGCTACAGGTCCACAATACTGCGCTCACACTGCGGGTGTAAATTCAGCATCTACATGAGGTACAGTGACTTGTCAGCATTTAATATGGACCAACATACACTGATATAGAACAAAAGTAAATACATAACTTATACTTCACTAAGTATCCATGAACAAAAAATAAAATTCTATTTCCTATGTTATATTTACACAATTTAAAAAAAAAAATCTAAAATGAGATGGTAAATTCATCAAAAACTTTGTTTTGAGCTCCAATTAAGAAAGTAAAAATGTTGGGTTTCATCMTTATGATTGTCCTTCCTTGATTTCTACTGACATTTTAGAGCCAATGTYGGCTAATAAATAGAATAACACGCTCATAGGCACAACTCAGATTCAAATATGTTCCTCCCACTCCCCCAGCCAGTAAATGCAATTTTTACCAGCTGGCAATTCCTGAACAGCCAGTCATTTTCAAGAACGTGGCTTTARCATACAGAGCATCAGCACTGAGGCAGGGCTGGAGCTAAAACAAAGTGTTCATACATACATGTATTTTGCATAAATAAATGAAATAACAAGACATAAAAATGACTCAAATCCGGCAACTGTGAGGCAGGCCCACACGAGTCGAAACAGATGACTTTTGTTCATGTAGTTTTCGTACAACAGTTTCACATTAGTCAGAAGTGATAAAAAATACCATTTATATCCAGTGCTTATAACACTTACGAAACAACATCTGTGAGTGTGTGGGTTTTTTTTGTACTACAAGCAAAATCAAGTTTCAGTCCTAAAGAACAGTCCTTTGTTCTCCACAAGCCTGCAGAATATTATTTTGGCATGGTCATAAAATTAAAAAAAAAAAAAAATTAACCAACTAATCTAAATGTTTGCCTTTGTGCAAAAAAATAATTACATAAAATACAATGCTAGCAATACAGCATTCTACCTATGCAACAAAACCAGGAAAAAAAAGAGCAAGAGAGAAAAAAAGTGACATGGGGAGAGGGAAAGATACTTCTAACTGGGGAATTATGTAAGACATTAATAAATAGTCCTTTTTTTTTTCTTTTTTTTTTAGGAACTAATGACATCCTCCCCCCAATCAGAGCTGAATGTATTAAAACCAGTTCAAATTCCCAAGCTATTTTAAGAACAAAAAAACACTTTCTATCAGTACCTTAGCCAGCTTAAAGAGGACGCTCACCAGCTAATGACACAGCATATGCCTTTAAAGACTTGGCTAGACCAGTTTATTGCTTTTTAGACATGGACTCAGAAAACATTTAAATAAATATTAAAAATATAGCTTTTTTTTTGTTCCAAATTACAAAATGGTCAGAGAAATYTGACCATTGTGTTTCTATGCCATTATCTTTATAAATTGTCCCGTAAATTGAACAATCTTTGTCTTGGGGGTCRTTCTCTCACACGTGATTCCTACAGTGGCAAAAATGGCTGTTTCTGGCAGGACAGGGATCAGCGGGGCTGTGAGGAGAACTGCTCCTCCAGAGAGCATCGTGTCATCGCAGCTCACCAGTGTGTGACAGGATGGACAGGGACAGCCAGACTAACTCCAGACTATTTTTACTGTCCGGCTCTCTGAGAAGATGGTCCCAGATGTCCAGAGGAGCTGCCCACTGCTAGCTCCCAGCCTGAGCCTGAATTTGTCACCAGTGTGCTGAACACATCCAATTCCTAATAAAAGGTGAGGGAGTTGAGGAGCTTCAGCACATGGATTCATCAGGCCTATTGGAACTGTGCATGGATACAGTGATGCATTTGTGAACAGCTGTGGAGTATGAGGGAAAAAATAAAGGCATTTTCTCCTCCRTTTGAAATCTAATTAATCTGCAATCTTTGAATACATCTCTCATAGATTTCCCAGAATTTTCTCCAGTAATTGCACTGTTTCTAGAAGTAATACAAATAGAAATTTTAGTTTCTATAGCACCTTACATCTAAAGATCCCAAAGCACTTGACCAGTCACATTCCCACATGTCTGATATGCAATAAATATTTTTGACAACCTTTCCCACCTTTCCAATTAGGCATTTGAGTGGCCTTCCCTCCTCCACCTGGAGTCTCACGAATACTTCACTGCATAAATTCTAAAGGCAGCACAGTTCCTTCAGGTGGCAATAGGACCATGAAGCACAGAGCCACRATTTGCCACAGGATTCCTCAGGCCCTAAAAACTCAGCACGGTGGACTGTAAGTACAGTTTGGATTTAACATCTGCCCTTGCTGTCTAAGTATAGAGGTTTATAACTATAAACACATTTTTAGGGATATTTGTACTCTATGTACATATAAAAGTACTCACTTTATTTTGCAATACATATAGCAGAGTGTTTCCAAGTGCTCCTTGAACATACAGTGTTAGAGGAACAAGTGAATTTCTCATTCATAAAAGTCATGTTCATTTTAGTAGCAGGTGCACTTTTATTTTCATATACCTGTGTGATTTAGGGAARGGGAAAGAAGAGGCTCTTTAAAACATCAAAAAGGAATAGTAAGTGTAATGCCACCAACTGTACTTTTAAAAATAAATATTAAGTATTTGGACCCTTGACATTCTGGAATGAATAAATTATTTAAGAGAAAATGTGTTAAGACTGAATGCAAGGGTTAAAAGCAAAGGGGTAGAGAATGTAATCAGAGGTGGCTTCACACTGCTAAGACAGGCCCGTCCATAGCTGGTGATCGCTCTTTTGTGCTTACTTAAAATTTCATACTAATGGCACATCAAGAGGCAAAAGCAATTGGGCACATGCACTATGGCAACCATGTTCACTAATTAAGAATATCCTGTCTCCAGATTCCTGAGTACTTTACCATATTCTGGAAAAAAATTAGGTTTTATATATAATTTTTTTTTAAGATGCCAAAGGATTGTCTAAGACTTGACAGTGTTTCCTTTAAGACTTTTTTTTTAAATGTTAAGATTCAAAAGTTATGAAAAGTTTGGCACATCAGAAGTTCAGCTATACATATGGAAAAAAAAAAAATGGAATTCAGAGACTATTTTTTAAAGACAAGCTATGATGCACAGGTGTGCACAATTGAGGACTTGTTCTGCTTCACAATATGAAATCTGCAGGTTTTGTTTTCTAAAATAATCCAGAATAAAAACACATTCACAACCTGTAGGCTGGCACAGCATACCTGAGTGAGAATGTATAACCCCCATCTAAAACAGTAACTTAAACCTTTATCAGCATCCAAACGGAAAAAGACAAAAGGTAAGACTTGTAAGACAGCTATTGATTCATATAAGTTTTCAAGTCCTGATGTCTGATATTTATGTCTTCATCTAAATTTAAAAAAAAAAAAAAAAAAAAAAAAAAAAAAAAAAAAAAAAAAAAAAAACAAGTTCATGAAAAATTAGGGAAACAATCTGTCTCACACGATAAGAAACATTTAAGATCATTCTGCTGATGTAACTGTAGGAGCCACACATGCATGCAGGCTCTTTAAGAACTTTTGTTCAAAAAAAMCCCAAAAAAACCCAAATGAGTCTGAGTACTTTAATTCTGTGAACRCTCCTCAGTTGGCACTGACTGCCTCATGGGCTTCGTTTTCACTACTATAGTCTGATTTGGGATCATCCTCATAGTCCTCGTACATTTCTATTTCATCCTCTCCATTTATCATTTCGTTTCCAGGAAGGCTTCCGCTGTCCGTCTTCATACCATAAGTGCTCTGGATGACAGGGATGCTGGGCTCAGGGCTGGCAGAGGTGCTGGAGCAATCTGATGTCATCTGAGGGGACGGCGTGGTGGTCGCCATGGTAATAGCACCAGGGTAGACAACTCCTGTTCCCGTGGTGATCGGAATCTGAGGCTGTTGTCTGCAACAAAAAACGAGAGGGAAATGTGATTTCCTGTGTTTAGGGCAGGGAGGAGCTTCCACAAATCCAAAGGAAAGGAAAGCAGATGGATTCCTAGAAAGGCTGCATGTATTCCTGCAGGGTCCACAGGTCGGTCCTCTATGGGATTGGTTCATCCTATCCCAAAGAACATCTGGGATGTGAAGTGTTCTCAGTCACTACCAGACATCGACTCTTTAATGTATTTTATGTGTTTATTTAAACCATAGTACAAACTAGCACCTGGACAAAGACCATCAAAAGACTTCAGGCACCTCTATGATGCCTGCCTGCYACCATAGACACCGTGTATCCAAAATCTAAACTCTGATATCATGACAAGAGCTCCTGTTAATGAGAGGACCTCAAGACTGCCTGGAAGTATCTATAACATAAATATCTAATTTGCTATGTGACAGGTAAACTCCTACRTCACTTAGACATTCCTTTGATATTTTATTGCTGGCTTTTGATTTTTATTTGGATCCATGATCAGAATGCCATTTGCTTTTCAGGATTTCATGTGTAAGACTGGGATTTTTAAGCAAAGTACTTGATAAAAAAGAACAAATGTGCCATGGAAGATGCTGATTCAGTATTGACTAGTTACTGAACATACCTGCCTATTTGCACAATCTATTTAAAGAATTATACATTTAAATGTATTCCCAACCTTCCCTAGAGCAATATTGACCCTGTAGCAGTCATCTATTATAGAATTTTAGCAGGAAAAACAGAGTCAGGTATGTTTGAATAGTCTTGACTTCTTGACTCTTGTGTTATTCTGTATCAAATTCAAAATGGTATCTCAGAAACCAGTCTCAAATTCCCTAATCATTGTCTAAATCAGTATACAAAATAATGTTAAGCTTACTTGCAAAACCCTTAATGCTGGGCCTTTATTGTTCATTGTTCAAACTCTAATTTTGATAAATATCACACTTGAGAGTTATTGGGAAGCTGAAGTCCTTCAAGTTTGGGTAGTGATACAGTGAAATTATGAACACTCTATGTAAAATACCATTAAAATAGTCCTGCCGTGGCTGGTACTGCTAGCCTGACTCTTACAGCCTTTGCACAGCTTGAGAAATCCAAACATCTGTTATGTAAGTCTCATACACCTGGCTAGCAGCGAGCAAAAATGCAGTAATTCATTTGACACAGTCATTATACTCCTGTTTGCAAATGATGATTTGCAGATGATTTACAAACAGCTTGGGATTTTTCACTAAATTTTCACTTTTTAAATGGTCTGATAAATGTTCTGTGAAAACAATTTTCAACCAATGTATTTGCTTGCAAGCGATTTTCTGCAAACATCTTTCAATACTTTATCCATAAAATTGAACACCTACCTCACATGGGAACATTTCTGGTTTAGGATTGCATGTTTCAGGAGTACAAACTATTACCGCTAAAAACCCACACGTATCTCCCCCACAACTTTCAGACATGCAAAATGTTCACATTTATGAGTGTTTCCACAAAGCAGAGGAAAAAGAAACCCACACATGGTCAGCAGAAAAGATCTGTGTAGTTGTCAYCAGGCCATACACACTTAATTCTTTTTAATCTGCCCATCTAACAACTGCTGGTACTGATCTTTCCCTGGTATTTTTTAGAATAAATAAATTCACAAAACAAAACCTCACCAGTTGTTCATCAAAGAGCACCATGATATCAATGCCAAATGATGTTTTGAAAAAGTTTTCACAACTCCTGTAACAGAAGTTGTAGAATATACTCAAAGAATGWTTGAGTGCCCATTGCTGCTGTGTTACAGATGACATTAAGTGTCAGAACACAAGCGTCCACCTCTACACCTTTCCCCCCAAWAAGTTTGTGTTTTTTCCAAAGCAAATTGCCTTTTTACAAGTAGCAAGAACAATTAAAAAGTCTGCTTAAGACAATGAGGTGAGATACCTTGATTAAGTGAGGGTTATCAAGGTTAAGGCCTAAAGGCCAGGCTAAGAAATTCTGGTATTTTTTTTCAAATGCTTATCAAGTCAGCAGAATCCTTTTGCATTTCCACATTTCAGTGGGACTGGATACGCTTGTCCAAGTACCACCCATTTCAAAGTATAAAGGCCAGAAAGAAGCCCAATTTACAGAAGTACCTTTTACTTGAGAACACACCAAATGCACGGCAAGCTAAGGARTTAATCTAATTGTCAAAGAACCCAATTGGTGTAACAGGAAAGTTAAAGGCTTAGTGAATTTGTCATTCATAAATGCAGTCCTTTTCTTACATGTTTAACAAAAATCAGACATGCTGTGCATGCCTGCTGCTGGCTGGGTAATAACTTTAAATTACCTATATCTCACTGTGGAACTGTAAACATGTGGTGACTGTACCACCTAATTGGAAAGGGTCTCAAATTGCTACCCATTTGCTAGCAAAAAATTTGCTACCACTTAAACATGGGTACCCACATGCCCCCAGCAACTGGACACTTACCTCTGATTTAATACCTGTTATTATTTAGAGCTGATCATGTTGTCACTGTAAATTATGCTCTGGTTGCTACATTACATCCCAGAAAGCCTTATTTCAAAATATCCACAAAATATTTCAGAATATCTACAAACTGTGTGGATGGCATATGTTACTGGAGATGAGCGTTATCGGTTCCTAAGTAATTAAGTTATTGGGGAAGGAAATCAGAGCATTTATTTAAATTCCCACTACTCTCCTTGGAAGAAAGAATTGGAGTTTCTAACCTACAACTCTGGCCACTATGTTTTCTTCTATTTGTAGTTCTTAAAGGCATTCACGTTAATGGAGTCTTTTCTAACATTAAATTCCATGCATTTACTCATTGCCTCTAGCCAGAATTTTGCTACTCATAGAACCTAGGAGGGGAGAGATAAAAACATACTTTACCTGCAAGCTACAGGTTACAATTCAGCTGAGTTGAACATGGAAGTTTTCTGCCTGTTAAGATTTCCAGAAAGCAACATTAATCTTCTGATCCATGAGGAATGGTGACTTATGGCCACGTGCCCTGGCTTCAAACCTCTCCACCATCTCCTCTCAGACAAGGAAATCTCTATGTGGACAATTAGTAGTGGTCACTCTGCTCTGTTCTGCCTGCACTGGTAACATGTCTGTCCCCTCTGGGACCAAAGATTTGGCACAAAATATTTAAATAAATATAAAAATGGAGGTAAAGTGAAAATACTTAAACAAATTGACCTGCTCACAAGTTTGTRGCATTAATATTCTTGGGATTTTTCTGGAGAATGTTCCACTTTTGACTTTTGCCAAACCAGCAAAACATTTAAATTGGCAAATTACCATTGTTTTCTGATCCCTTCCCAACCATTTTCTGACAGCTCTTTAAATGGCTGAAGCAAAAATTGATTGCATTAAGGAAAACGCTCATATGCTCCACTCCCCTGAAACCTCCATTCCCATAAGGAATGAAATAACAGTAAATCTCACAAAAGCACCCATTGTGTATTTGCTTTAAGTTCAAGCTACAGGAGTATAATATTACAGACTTATTCAAAACCAGAGTCTAGCAGCATTCAGACTATGTGTGTACAGTAGTTATAAACACTATAAAGGCTTTATTCTAAACATCTTACACTGGTAAAACACAGAAAAAAAGTTACTGCTTACATCATTTTGCAGAGAAATGTGTATAGCATATACTCGTATTTCGAGTGTATTAGACTGTAAAAATGACTGAGCAATTAATTATCTTCGTAAGACAAGGCAACAAAAGACRGACTCTTAACTTAAAATACCTGAATTTATGCTTTATATATGATCCATTTGTTAGCTCACATTTATTTATGCATTACAAAAAACTACTATTGAAGATAAATTGTAAATCACTTGAAGTCTGTTTGGGATTAACTTATGCTGAAGGTAGCATTCACAAGTTCCATTAATAATTTTACTATTAAAAATAACTCAATTATTTTAAAGACATAGCTGGCTTCAGATTCAGCTTCCACTAGATGGATGCCTGCAATTTTTTAATATACTCTGCATTAAACATGAATTATTTCTGTGTATTATCTGCCTCTTTCGGAACAAAATTCCTTCATATAGGGATGCAACAGAAGGCCTACTCACATCGTAAGTTCCACTCTGTTCTTTAAAATATTTGGCAGTTCCTACATTTTTGTCTATCAAATATATAACATTTACTTGAAAACATTGATTTCCTGCCCAATTTATTCCAAGAAATCTTAACTCTCATTCCATTCTTTGGAGGTTTTTCTTCAAATACCAGATCAGAACCTGGCCATTAATTATCTTATTTTTCTATTTTATTTTAAATCCTGGCTGGTTTGTATATCGAGATTCTTTAAGCCCCTTTTGTGCATCTTACCAAAGCTTATCAAAGACTGTGTCTCACTAAAGTGGGCACTGTGAGCCTTTTGCATCGAAAAATTTCAAGCCATGCAGAACTACATGTTTGTGGTGGGGGATTGTACCCATAGAATTATCCTGTGTTAGCCAGTGGCTCACCTGAGGGAGTCTGAGAGGAAATAGCTTTTACTGGGTTGCCTAAGACATAAATGTACTGTTGCTATAAGAAAAATGCAAACATAATTACGAAAATATATCTTTTTGCTTTCTTTTTACTATTGCCTCTAGCCACCTGTTTTGAATGTTTATCTTACTCTTCAAACATCTCTTACTTATCTTCTCATTCTGTGATGATTTTATTGCCATTTTGGTGTACCATTCCCAAGTTAATTGTTTGGTTCTTAAAAAAAAAAAAAAAAAAAAAAAAAAAAAAAAAAAAAAAGGCAACAAAAAACCCCAACAGTACTTCAAGTAGTTCCGTTGAAGACTATTTTGTACTTTTGTTCTCTATCTTCCACTGACATATTTACAGTAAACACAGAGCGCATTCAATCCAAAAAACCACATTTGTCTCTTATTTCATTCTGAAAAGGAAACAGTATCTCAACTCTCACGTCTACAGTTCTGAAGGACGATTTATGTTGTTCCATCAAAACAGTGGAAAAATAATGGGGRTGTGAGGTCAGTTAGGAAAACTGTTCCAACTGATGTTTTATGTGATATTTATGTTAAACACAGGGAAGAATAAGTTGAAGAAGCTGATGAGCTCAGTTACTGTGTTTCACTTAGTTATAATCTGATTTGGAAGAAATGTTGCTTTTCATTACTTTGTAAAGTATTCTGCTGAGACAAATGATTCCATGTTTTATGTTTCAGCTCAAAAAAGATATTCTAGTATTTTTTTTTTTCACTAATTTTACTTGGTGACTTMCAATAAGTTTGTTTTAAATTATTCTTTAGGGAAAAGGGGAATTTGGAACAACAGTGGGAAGTCACAGGGAAATATGAAATAATTTTTTWAATCCYGGCCTGATTCCTCAGGACCAAAATCTAAATTCACACTGAACAGAAAGATGGATCTCATATCACCTTTATTGAATGCATCCATTAGACTTCATACTCCTTTCTCCATCACTTGCATAATTAAAAGTCACTGGTTTAGGTAAAGTCCAGTGCATCATCACATAATTGCACAGAGATACTTTAAACTTCTTCAACATGGAGAGAACATGGACTTAGCATAAACTGGTTCTAATCGGAATTAGAACCAATCCTTWAAAAAAATGGAGGCATTCCCATGGTCTTTGTGATAATACTGTTGGATATATGAGAAAGATGTTACCATTAGGTTGCACCAGCAGTTTTGTTTTCAATAGTTTTCATTATATATATATTTTAAATAGATATATCACTCTTTAAGTAAGCACTTTTAGAAGTTTCTTAAATCCATCCTCCATATTTACCCCCCTATTTCGCCACCATTTTCAATGCGTAAAATGCTACTGCTTAATACTGTTTTGAATTAGCAAACAATTCTCATATTGTTCAGACTGCTGTTTTGGCATTTCTTTTGCATTTCTTGTCTAGATGTGATTTGGTCTGTCAATCTGCTTTGGAAGACATAAGCTAGAATTTCATTCCCTCAATCTGAATATAATTTGTGATGGGGTGTATAAATTCAGATTTCCATTTCAAGTCCTGTATGCAATTTTGATGGAAGACTATTAGTAAACAATTTCCCTTAGACTGAAGAATAAAAAACAATATCATAACTRTAGACTGGAAGGCTATTTCAAGGTATCAAAACCACTTCTATTTGCTGATTGAAGAAAGASCCCACATTGTTGCAGGCTGTACCACAAAATAATTGACTGCAACAGGAGTTCTGCATCCCAAGCCAAAAATGAGGGCACATAATTGACGTCAAGGTCAATTATCTGGTAGTGAAGTACCCAACAAAAGGAGACTATTGTGATTAGAGAAATAAGCAGAACATTGTGAATTTGGAAAGGCTGGCACTGGAGACAGCTTTTAGACTCTTTGTAAATCACCAGAAACATTGTGTTAGAGCACTGAGCATCACAGATTAATTCATAAGGAAAAAAACAAAAAAAAAAAAAAAAAAAAAAAAAAAAAAAAAAAAAAAAAAAAAAAAAAAAAAGAGAGAGAAATCAGTTATGGTGCAGTTGTTTCACTGGACTTTTGTTATCTTTAGCTTGTAAATGTTTCATAGTGCTGCTTCCTCTGCTGCACACTAAAGGAAATACCACTACAAAAACACACAATGTTCTTAAAACTGTGCCACGGTCTTTTTGAGCCSTATATTTTGGGTTATAAATCTACCCAGTCTATCTACCCCAGTTTTCTTGAAACACTCTTTCTAAAACTTATTTTTTAAAAAATATGGTTTTCCAAACTTCTATATGTAACAAAATTCCTAGTAGCTTCGTGCTATATCATTCATTACTGTGTGTTCCTCATGCAACTGCTATTACTCCTCTCACTTTCCCCTCCTCTCCTGACTCCTTATTCTACACAGGAATAATCTTTTGTGTTTTTTTTCTTTGTTCTTTTCTTAATTTAGGAAATGATGCTGGAGCCATTATTAACCCAGAATGGATTAGCTTATTAAAAACTCACAAAAGAAATGATTCAAACCTTTCAGGATAATGGGAAACAACTTCTTTTGACTTTAAAGACCCCCACAATCAGTCTCACAATCAGCATTCAGTGGCAAGCTGATAGCTCCATATTGCATCTTCTGTTTTTAATAAGGTCTTACTGGTTCAAATCCCTTCCTTCTAAATGGCGTTAGTCAGTGACTTAAACAGATCAGCCTATTTGGTTGCAAACATTGTGCTCTGTCTTGGAAAACAATTAGAGCAATTGTACTCACCCTACRGTAAAAAACTGCCTCATCTCCTGTCTTCGAGACCTCATCAGTTGCTTGTATTCACCAATGCGCAGCTTCTTGCCGTCCACGATGCAGGTGCGTTTTGGTCGAGGTTTGTATTTGTAATTGGGGTACTTTTCTAGGTGGATTTTACTTAGTCGTGCCTGCTCTTCGTAATAAGGTTGCTTCTCTTGGTTTGACATGGATTTCCAGCGAGATCCTACGGACACAAAATGTTAGCGAGTGCTCAGGGAAAGCAGGTTTAACTTTGCACATATGCAATTCAACGTGCCTTCTCACCGTAATAATTTTTAATTAAGTTAGTTAAATAAACTGATTTAAATTTACATTGGTCTACACATATATTGGCTTGCACAACCTGAGTCACATTAAAAGAACTCTTACTTTCAGATATTGCTGCAGACCAAGCATATGTAAATCTCTATTGAAAAGGTGCGYTTAAAATCAGCAGTTAAGTCTCAAAATCTCAGCCTCGTGCTGCAAAACAGACTGCTTAATTTTTTACAATAAGAGCATTAATCTGTGAGTACTTCCATACCTCTGTAATAGCACTCATGATCTGATGGTTAAGGAAAGTATGCAGCCATACTTCTACTGTTAAAAGCCTAACACATTGCCTAGGGACACAGGCTTCTTTGATATTTTTATGAGAATTTGGTTTATACACTCCCGCTAATAGACATTAATAACTTGCTATGTAGCAGGGAAAAAGTATCAAACCTTATAGATTCAGCAAAATTATGAACAATCCCTTGCTGTCTGGGTGTCTTAAATTTACTGGGCTTCTGATATAAGCTTGGCATAATATTGACACCTGTTTTAATTCTTATTATGCACATTATTTTCTGGCCAGATGTAATAAACACACAGAATTGAATCGAGAAATGGTTCACAAATCCACATTGAAAAGATAAAAAGTAAAACAGAAAGCACATTGTAACTATATACACCACTTCAGGTACTGTAAACTTCCATTGAAAGCTGCACCAATAAAAAAGTTTWAAAAATTAACATAGCGTACACAGGAAGAGGCAAAAGTATTCAGATCTCTTGTATTGTTTGTAAGGAGCTATCTAAACACTTGAATAGAGACGGGAATAAGAAATGCAGAAAATAGCTTTTTYGTGTCTTTTAGATGAATAAAACTATTACAGCTGTGGTAAACRTGGGTGGAAGCTATTCTTTTACCAACATTTTTCATACATCAACAAATGGAAAAGTTGTATAAATATTATCCACAGCCAGCAATACTCTGTGTCAGTTCTAATATTTCAGTCTCTTTTCTTATTGTCCTAGAAAAGTTGCAAGATATTATATGGGTACAGACTTATTTGTGGCAGAGCAGATACTGACAGGTTAATTCCATGGTTAACAAACACTCAATTGCTGGCACTTCTGAAATATTTATGCTGGAAGTTTACGTTTTAATGAATACAGTTACTATGCTCCTAATAGTTTTTTTCACAGAATGCACACAAATAATATAGATTCCCTACAGCTGCCAACACTGAAACAGTGAAGGTTTTATRCAAAACTGAAAGGCTATTCATATAACTTACTTATATGGTAGACAAAAATATGAGAACTACTAAGAAAGATTTCTGGAAGTTTTAGGACAAAGTAACATTTATTTCTGTGTATTCTTGCCTCTGATTGAACTAACACGCAACAAACTTTGCTAAGAATGTATTTGAACTCARAGTTTACAATAAAATCATTACAGAGGAAACGTGATTTTTACTTTTATTTATTATGAGCTACATTTGCAATCTGTCTTTCACTTCAAAGACTTAGAAAGCAAATATAGGTTTTAGCATTTCACCACTCATTCTCACGTATGTTTCTAATTCTCCTGAGGGGTCTTAAAAAGCAAATCAAAATTTCTCAAAAATGAGTCCATTTATTTGTGCAGTGGCAAAATATAATCTGTGGAATACTCCCCCATTGTCCCAATCTATATAAATTAAATATTAACTATGGTGTTTTTTACCTAAACAATATCTGAATTGCATGCTTCTAGTGTTTAGTTTTTTGAGCATTACAACATTTTGAAACAAACATAATTTTTGACGTGAGGTTTGCATGCACAGGTCTTTTGAACTGTGTCATGTTTCTTTCTTTGACTTTGCACTGTGACATAAACCTTTGATTTTGATTTTATACTTTTTTTTTTTATCCCAGTGTTTAGTCTAGCAAGTACCATTTTGCATTCAGATGATTTGTAGCTCAGGTGTGTTCTAATGGGATCTACACAGRTCCCGTTAGACCTTTTGTTAGGTTAAACTCTTGCAACAGATTTCACAAAACATTCCTTTTCAATGTTGCTAAATTTTAAAGCACTTAATGACTGCTGTTAAGAATAAAAAGTTTTAGGGAAGGGGCAGAAAGGGAAAAGTAAGGGAATGAAAATTAAAACAACCTATGAATCTTCATTTGTATTAGTTTCAGTAATTACAATTTTGGTGAACATCCCCAAAAAAAAGAAAAAAAAATCCTAAAATTAGAGAAGYTCATGGAATTGTAGAACATTTTGGGTTGGAAGGGATTTAAAGATCATCTCRTTCCAACCCCCTGCTATGGGAGGGACACCTTTCACTATCCCAGGCTGCTCGGAGCCCCATCCAACCTGGCCTTGAACAYTGCCAGGGATGGGGCATCCACAACTCTCCTAGGCAACCTGTGCCAGTGCTTCACCACCCTCACAGTGAAGAATTTCTTCCCAATATCTAACCTAAACCTGCCAGCACACCTTGTTGCCTTGCACTTACCTAGGATTTTGCTGATGTTGGAGTTGTGCATGTCGGGGAAGGCCTGGAGGATTTTCCGGCGCTCATCCTTGGCCCAGACCATGAAGGCGTTCATCGGCCGCTTGATGTGGGGCTCGCTGCTGGCACGGCCCCGCGAGTCCCGGTAGACCCGGGCTTCAGCCACCGTGGCCCCTCCTGTTGGCCAACAATAATACTGCTGTAGTTTAGCGGCAGAGCCATTCACTGCTTTACTCCCTGTAACGTCAGGGCAGGAAGAAACAAGATGGATGCAAAACATTATTATGAGGATTAGGAAAAGTGATTCAATGCTGTGCTTATTTTAGCCTCTTTTGCTCTCTTTCTCCCTCTGCTGCCAGATCTAAAACAGAGAGAGATGGGCTGACCAGGGTTGCTCATCTGGGATGACCCAACATCMAAGTGAAGAATCAAATTGAGCTGGTATTTCTCCAACTAAAGACATGGAGATTTGATAAAGTTTCCATTTGGGACTTCAACATAAAATACATGCTCTGAAYGCTCAACAAAACTCACATAAACGTTACACTTGAGAATCCAAACTGATGTAGGCCTGTTGACACGTCATTGACAATGGCTTTGCTGTTTGAGCAGCCAAGCACATGCAAAGAGTTTCATAAAATAAATTGTACAATGGCACCATACATGCTGCCATTTGTATGGGTCCAATTCCCTTTGAAGCTGAACATTTCAAAGTTGCACCTGCTTGGCTTGAATTTTAGATGTGCTTTGGAACATTTGACTACATATATGTAATAAAAATGTCTACCTCCAACAGGTACACACACAACATCCTGGGGCCTCCAGAGTGGGAGATAAGCACTCCAGCTCTGTGCCTGCCATGCTTTAGGGCACCCCAGTGTCCTGTCTCTGTCACCAATTCAGCTTGTACCTGCTGAATGGGCTTTTGAATGCATCCAGCCCTGTTTCTTGACAACAAACAGCAAAGCCTCATAGGGGTAACAGAGYTCACAGAGCTGAGTGTAACACGAGTTAATATGGGAGAAACAGACATCCAGGGCATGCCTTTACTGGAAAAAAAAACTTCTGCAGTTGTGATGATAACAACTTTTTAGAGTTATATCTTGACTATAAAGAAAGCAAGAAGTATTTACAGTGGGAGACTAACATGTTTAGTCTTAGACCTCCTCAAACTGATCATGTAATTTAATACCTTCAAAAAGCAAGACACTTAACAACTTAGCACAGCAATAAGCCTCCTTTTTTTTTTTTCTAAACTATTACAGCTCCCAACACAAATTTACTTGCCAAATAATATAGAATTAATTCTTTGCACTAAGTAAAACACTGCGGTTTTACTGAGCACAGGCACAAATTTTTAGTCATTGCAAAAATCAATTTTCCTAATTCAGAGTGAAAGCATTATATAGCTATGCCATTTAAAAAAATTCCATACATGAAACACATTTACATGAAAAAAGGTCCTAAAATAGAGGATGCATAACTAATACACTACCTTTTTTGCCACCAGGTCCCACAGTACATTAATTTCATTTAAAACGCACTGACCATATAGGATAAATTGATTTTGCTTTATATGGTGTTGACAGCCATGTTTATTGTGCAGTGAAATGCAGTGTAGTTTCGGGCTGACTATATCCATCAACACGGGGCAATATGCTGACTACTGGGCCAGATGAAGACATACATTACCCTGAGAGCGAAACACTCATTCGTGTACAGCGGTGTCTTCTCCTGAGGATCACCRCGCTGATTTACGACACCTCCAGTGCCATTACTTTGGAGCTGACACCGATTTGGCAATTTGTATACTAACATGTGCGCACATAAAGGAGACAGCTTTGTGGCAAATGCGAGCTGCAGAACTGTTTTAACACCATTCTGAGTTAAGCACCGTGCTACAGGTGTTCCGCATTCCCAGGATGCTTTAGTCAGCTTTTTAGCGTAAAACAGGAGAGAAGTTTGGAATAGCGACCTGCAAGTTGGACCAGTTTAGGGGGGGGAGTGGTTGATGAGGCTCTGTCCATTGTTGCCAAAAGCTTGGACCACAGGCATATCAAAGCTAACATATTTTGAGAGAGGATGTATTTATCGTGAAACTGCAAGGCATTGCAAACATAGCAAGTCAACACTGAGATATTTACTGAGAGAAAGAGCTGTATAATTCGAGAAAAATCAAACATAGCATGTAACAGTTCTATTTTTTTAAATATTATAAAAAACGTGTTCCCAGCATGAGGGCAATTAAGTATCTGGTGACAAAAAAACCCAATAAATTATTATTTGTGCAAAAGTTATCATTTGTTTTTCAGTTACTCTATTCAGAGCAAAAGAAAGACATATTTGAATCCACAGGCTGTCTTTCCATTGTTTATTTTCCCAAATGTACTTATTCACTATGGATAAGGAGGGRTTTGTCTTTAACCCTTTCTAACAAAATTTTGGGTTGAATTTCCTAATTTTGTGCTTCAATCCTAACGAAGTTAAGGATTAGTTTTACTGTGAGCAAGATTATAAGGTGACTTTTTAATCTAGATGTAATTTAGACAGAATAAAAACAAACAAACAAAGAAAAAAAAGGGAAAAAAAACAAGGAAGAAAACCACCCAAAATAATGTGTTTTCAGAGAAAGGTTATATTAGAAAACAATTGGTACTTGGGGTAATAAATTACAACCATCCCAAGAAGGTCAACTCTGGCTCCATCCTCTTTATGCAAGTCCATACTTGAAGGACTTGAAAAGGCAGCCAAAGAGTTGATGTTCTTTGAGCTTGATCTCTGGGGAAATATTTGCAAGTTGACCTATAGGCCATCACAAAAGCATTTGCAAAGTGAATTTCTGCAAATAACTAAAGTAATATAATCTCCACGCTCTTCTGTCTCAGAACCACAGAATTATATTCAGCATATAAAGCATTACAATAAAACAGTTCTTGCAGCATGGRATTCTATGGAGGGAGCCAGAAGGTCTCAGTACCTTTTTAGATTAGAAATTAGGTGCTAATGATACAAATACACATATGCACAGTGGGGTCTTACAAGTTGAAACACATAAGAACAAGCTTTCAAATTGGTTGTTCTTAGGTAATTCATTCTGTCAAGCAGATATTTTGACGTTATTGTGCCCTATATAAACAATTTCAAAGAAAATATGGCGTTTTYCCCTATTGTGATAATAGTTAGTACTGATGGAGGCCGAAAGAGACACCTGAAATTTTTAAAGAAAATATATATGCAAGTGAAAAGAAGTAGGTTTTTTATGTCTTYCTGAAAATATTTTCAGGAAATTCCAATAAATAATAAACCTAAAACACCAGATAAAATGGAAATATACTACCAGTGAAGGGCAAGACAAAAGGAGGAAGCTGGTAATTGTCTCCCTGTGGCAACTGATGCTCTATCTGCCAGTTACTGTTCATTCTGCAATCACAGGAGTGATTTTCAAAATTAAGAGCTTGGTGAGAATTTACAATTATTGCAAAAGCAGTGCAGTTTGGCTGCCCTAGTGGCTTAGTTGGCAAACAAGTCTATATTTTGGCCTAAAGAGAGGCTGTCCTCAAAGTGACACTTTTAGCTTCTGGATGTGTTCACTGCCTTGCTTCCTAGATCCTTTGAAAGTGCTCCACTTGTCATAACTTTGATGATTTAAAACTAAAAGCAGCTTAAAGAAGAATGATCCTTTTTTGTGGATATATGTCAGGCAAACCCTCTGTGAAAGCTGGATTCCATAGTACTCTGAGGCAAAGAACACCACAGAATAAACCTAAAAATGCTACAGCTTCAGGAAAACAATTTCAAACAATATTTTCTTTTCTAACRAGCTCTCTAAGCAGAAAATATTAGAAAGATAAAAGTATCTGATCACCAGCAGGAAAGATAAACATCTTCATGTGAAATWAATGTTAAGAAACATAAAATAGCAATTCAATTTTTGTTTGTTTATTTATTTATTCCTGCCTTTATCTGAGTTTCTTAAATTTACTGATGAAAAGAATTTTAAGACAGACATCATCTGTCTGATTTTCTTGAAAAAAAAGCACATTACCTGAAATCTTAGCCACATTAGTGTTATTCCTACTGTCTTTACTGAGGTATGGGTTACCTTCCATTTTACACTTCATCTACTGAGATTGGGCCTTTATATGTTACCAGAACACCAAAAATAATAGATGTGACAAAAAGCAGCAAAAAAGGCTGAGAAAAAGATGAGGAAAAGAGAGAAAAGGAGTGACAGGAAAAACAAAGAGATTTTTATCAGCCAGCCTGCCATTCCTTAATTACTCTTCACACTATGGCCATTGATCCATGTTTGAAGTGATACATTTCCCCTGATATCCCTCAGATAATGAATCTGGTTAATCTAGAGAATGTACTGCAGATCAACTTCCATGGACACASACTGAGATAGGACACACAGAAATAAAGACAATCTTTCCAGGTTCCTGGTATGAAAATGACTGGGCAGGAGAAAAGCTCCTATCCTCAGTTATTCATTAAGCTGAGGCGACATATTTGCTTAGTTTGGAGAAGATTGTGACCTCCAAAATATCTGGCCCTGTCTGTGGTAATACAGCTAGCACTGCAGAGACCAGAACCCATTAAACATATGAACAGGAGTCACTCTTTTACTGCAAGAGATAAGTTACTCATAAACATGGACATGCCCTAAAAAAAAGGGAGCATGAAAAACCGGCTGGGCGGTCCCCTGTGCTGCTCCTAACCTGTGCACAGACAAAGGCAGCCTCTGTGAAAAATATAGCAGTATTTAAAATCAAATAGAAAAGGACAAATGTGGAAAGAACAGAAAGAAAAGAGGAACTTTGCTTAAAACACAAGAGTAGCCATTTAATATTTTGGGTTATCAATTTTAGAGGAAGCCCCAAAAATTACTGCTACTACTTCACTGCAATCTAAGTGACATGTAGCACATACAGAGTAACATTTATCTCTTCTGCCCCTTGCCTGCCTCTTACTTCTTCATCTTCAACAACATTCAGATTTTCTTATTCTTTATTATCAGCAAGAGAGGTGACATAAATGGGTACCCCACAAACTGTTGTCTTTTCTGGCATGTCTTGTCATCACTAGCAAAATACCCACTTGGAAACATGGCTAGGAATTTGGAGCAGGGGTGACACAAATGTTCTGTTTTTCAAGCTGCTTTTATTCCAAATGCTAAACAAATATTATTCAGCTGCAATTTGAGCATTGAACATTTCTCACAGCCCGCGTGTCAGTGAATGAATGGGAAGAAAAACTGAGAAAGCCACAAGCAATTCATGAAATACTGGAATATTTAAATGGCCTCTAAAATTTTCCCCCTGCAAGGGTTCTGAAATGTGCTAAGTAAATACTAAGAGTTGGGAATACATTGTRCACAGGTTAGCTACATCCAAGCAGCACTTGGTCATGATAAGATTTCTCTTTTTCCTGTTAAGAGACTCCATTCTCTTTAAAACATCAACAAGAAGAACCAACCGGGAATTCCCTAAGGTCAGCTCTGAGGAAACATAAACCTCTAATTCAATAACTCTGCTACTGCACTGAAAAAGGCCTTATTATTGCAACATCCATATGGAGTCAATTGGACATTAATGACTAATCAATCCCTCCCCTTTCTATTCTACTTATAGTGTCACAAGCCATGTTTAGATTAGCCCATTTCCTGCTTGGGATCGCTCAAGATGTCTTTTGTTCTTTCAGGGCCGGCCTGACGGAGGCAGCTTAAACAAAYACACGACCCAAGTGGTGCAGGAGTTATAAACTGCCATATGTGAATGAACAAAGGGGCCATACTAAAGCCTTTTGTGGTATTTGTTAATGTTTTTCATCTGAGTTTAAAAAGACCTAATGACTTTGTGGTGAGCTGATGCATGTGGCTCGTGGCTTTGCAAAATGAAGGAAATTCTAGCCAGTTATATATCAGCATATATTTTCCAGAGTGCCTTGTTTTCGGTTTTGGTGGCAGCAAGTTTACTTTTTTTAGTACATTTGTTTTACATATGCAAGCAAATGTACTTAATCTCAATTAAAACACAGCACCAGTTTTCACAGCCACGCTCACAACCTGCAYATACATCTTTCCCCATTTGAAAGTCTAAAGCTAAAATTAAGAGTGAGTAAAATCTGCTGCATGTGGAATCAAAGCAACTCTTCTCAGCTCCACCRGTTCATTCAGCAGGGTTTAAAGCTGAATTGTTAGCTGTGCCCTAATAAATACCAAAACAATAATTCTAAATAAACTGCCAGCACATCCATGCTCTGCAGCCTGCCATGCCCAAATCTGTGCTATTTAAATGAATCAAAACTGCTAAGTGCAGCTACTTGCTTGATGGCTTACACAAACAGTTTAGCTTTCTTGACCACATTCATGGCAAAGCTAACCCTCATGGAAACTTGGCATAAAATGCAGCTAAAACAATAGAAAAATGCTTTAAATTACATGGGATATTAAYGGAATTAATTAGTGCTTAAGGCCTGCCTTAAGCTTTCGGTGGCTGACATAGTCACACACATGCTCTAGCATCAGAGTTACTCTGTGAAGAGCCATGAAGCATTTATACAGAAATTGGGACGAAGAAGCAGCCTCTACTATAAATTTGGGGAGGTGTTTAAGTGTCATCATATTTTTCAATCATGTGCCACTTGCAGACTTCAAGACCCTTCAGAGATAATTAATTAAATGCTAACAACCCCTTTCTGACATTAATGTTATTGATAGAAAAGAAATATGAATCATATTTAAGTTGAAAGTTTTTCAGCGTAAGTGATGATGCCAGAAGTAAGGGATTGCCAGGCATCAGATCTAAGAATCTACATTATTGTTGTTTCCCTTAGATATTTTATTTCATACTCGTGAGGAAAATAGAGGCCCAAAGAAAGGAAAATCATGGATGAAACAACCCAACCCAAGAGAAATAATACTAATAGTTATTGTAAGGTATCTGACAAGATCTATGGATTTGATTTAGCTCGTCCACCAGCTAAGCAATTATTGTTACTATATTAATCATATTCAAAGTCAAAATAATACAAAGAAGAATGTATAATCTCTTTAACATAAAAAAAAATTCTATGAAAGTAACAGCTTTACTGGCAGTGGAGCTGYTATTCACATAATTTCAAATTTCTCACAACACGAGTGTCACCTAGAACATCCAGAAAACACAACATTGATTTAAAACACAGGGACCAATTCTGCAGTCTTCAGTCATCCCTAAACGTTTTTTGCATAGAAAAAATCCTGTCTGAACAAGGGCCATAGTGGTCCATTCATAATTCAGTCAATACTTCATTTTAAGATGGAGAAATGACAGACAGGAATTAAGGACAGAGAAAGAAGGCAGTCTGACTTCAYATTTGATGTATGCACTGTTCAAAGTGGCTGAACACTGCTCTCTGATTGCTCTCAAATTATTTAACAAAATAATGATTTTTAAAAGCTTAAATACAATGTAGTTTGTAAAAAGGAATTATGTTTAACAATGGGAAAGTGTTTTATAAAACCATCTCCCTCAATTTACGTGACATTAATGAAATGAAGAATACTTAGCAAAATATTTTTAAAAGTGTTGTAGTCACTGCTTTAGTGACCCATTTCCTGCATTMAAACTTCAATAATTTGTCACTTTCTGAATGATGCAACATCATTCTTTCTACCAATCTAACTAATTCCTTCCATCCAGTGTTGTTTTCACTTGCCATATCATATCAGCAATTAGGTAGCAAGGATTTGGGGCTAGGATATGCACATGTAATTTCTTCTCGCCTTTTACATGGGGTGCTGATATTACAATAACTGATAATTTCATTAATAAATAACATAACATGAAGAGAGAGAAGCAAAAGCATCATGGTAACAGGAGTTCTTTTCAGGCTAATTTTTCAAATAAAGGTACCCCTGTGCATTTGGGATTTGTGAGCAAAACCAAGAAGAAGCTTTTACAAATGTGGCAAGGGCATGTTTGGATAAAAAATTGAGTGTTTGCCAYGAAATAGGGGCTTACACTAAAATTTACAAATCATTCTTTTTGAAATTCCCATGAAACTACCCCTGCCAAATTGAAAACACAACCATTTATTATATGCASAATCTGTGAAGACACTGTAAAGCTCACACTACACACCCTTCGGAGCACTGATCCTGTGAAATTAAATCAAAGTAAAAAATAAGGAAATATTTACCCCTTGCTACCAAGTTTTTCACTATGCACTTGCTTAGACACTTTGCATATCTACATGGAAGAAAGGCACATACTCCTAAACACTTTTCTATTGCTGAGATACTGAGGTTCCTGAAGGAGAAAACGGTACGTGTTTTAGACTTAGAAAAATAGACACTTGTACCAAGAGAGCTTGTTTGAATCTGCAATTGTTTGAATGAACAATTATTCATGCTTAGCCAGAATAGATGATCTTTCCTTAGTGTATTCATATTTCTGCCCCATTCCCTGTGCCTGAGGATTTAAGGAAGGGCAAAATTCCTCCCTCCTTCATGCTGCATGATATAGTGGTGATTTTCTCCATCAACTGAACATTCTATTGTGCCTGCAAATTTTATGCTATTTTACGGAGCTTMAAGCTCCTTTTACGATATTGAGGCACTACCAAGAAACCCTCAGAGAATCAGGACCACAGGGTGTTTACACCTGGTGGCTGCATGAGTGTGAAAAAAATGTTTTAAACCACTGAATTACTATATTTAATTTTTCAGTCAGTCCACCTAAAAATAGCTACACAAACTGACTGATGCTTTCAGCATTTGTGACAATAATTTTCTCATGGGTGAAGATTTTCTGTGTAAAACTGCAGCCCGCAGTTGCTTTTTACAGCTGCCTTCTAAATTCCTGAAAATAATGTTTTACTATATAATGGAAATTGTGAAAAGCTCTTAGTCATAACTGTGCTAATAGGCACCCCTATGTAAAACTCAGGGCATTGTAAGAGTGGTTGATCGTACAACTTCAGAAATCCTAAGTGTAATTTTTTTTAAATAAATATTCTATAAGAATCGATTACTGTAGCTTGAAACGTCAGACAAGAAAGCTTCATATTAACAGTAGAAAAAAAATTACCTAAGACAGTTGAAAATCAAAAGCTAGCAGTTGTGGAAGATATCCAGGTTTGTTATTCTGAAAATGAGAAGCATACTATACGTTAAATATTAGTGTCTTGAGAGGAATAAGTTTCAATGCTGTGGAAAGATCAGTCCACACACTCACAGCACAGGTTTTTCAGTTCCCTCTCTAAAATGTTATGGGCGTGCTGGCAACAAAGAGATGCACAAAGTGGCTGCCACCAGAAAAGTGATGGGGTGGTTCTTAAAGACATCTTATTCCTGTCCCATTTGCAGGTGTTGAGTTACTCCAGGGCCAAAGCACTGAATCTCATCCAACACAACTGAAACACTGTGCCTAAGTACTTTATCCCGGATTCCTGTTATGAGTTATTCTGGAAAATTTAAGTATCTCACTCAATATCAGGCACAGCCAGATTCATAGATGTTGAAAATGGCAACTACATTCATTGAAGGTCACCTTTTAGCATCTGGTCTAATTAAGATAATAAGTTATATTATCTTTAAATAATAAAGATATAATATTTTGATTTGGGGTTTTGGGGTTTTTTTTTGTTGCTGTTTCAGGGGAAGGGGGGTGTTTTTGCAATCAAAGGCCTATAACAAGAATTCAGAACAATAAAAATTCCAGTACTTGAGCTTCCTCTCTGGATACATTTCTTTGTTTTCAGACAGCTTTAACTGTTTTCTGGGCTTCATCTTTCTCCTCTCAACTGCCATAGCAACTATTACAAATATTTACRTGCGACAAATACTGGCATGGAGAGGAATTCTTTCCTGCGGTGTTTATGAGGTACTGTCACAAAAGTAGGTGATGCTTTCCCCTGCCTGTGCTACCTGCTGTTTACACCTCTGCACAGGAGGGTGTTAAACAAGTTACCTCACGGCTTGGGATGGTGTTGGCAGCCTGCCAAGGTTGATCTGCCTGCAAATGCATGGTTCCCTTTCACCTGCTTCTTCAGCTGYCCAAAGCCAACTTTTTTGGAAGAAGGAACCCTCACCTTTTTGTAAAAGCAATTATTTGTTATTGGGCATTTATGAGGTTGTTGAGGCTTGAGCAGTTGGTAGAGGTGTCCCTTTAATTATACATCCAATAGATGTGCAAACCCAGGCCCTGGTCATGATGTCTGCTCTCTTGCCAGGGAGGGAGAAAATGACACTTTGACAGATGGACAGAAATGGGTGGCATTTTCTCCTCAGCCTTACAGGTCAGACTTGTGCTCTCCTTGTAGCTCAATTTTCTTCCACGTTCCTTCCACATTGCAGACTCCCTGTCTTTCCTCACTTAACTCATTCCTGTCCTCCACATGATTCCACATTCACTGCTGCTGATGCGATTATAACTACTCTCTTTTTACCATCTTCTGGCAACTGGTTAAATCTGTGTTGATACCTAACACCATTTCTTTSTTTCTCTGCCATTTAATTTCCCTTGCTTTTGGATAGGCACAATATCCCATTTTGCTACAACATTTCTTGCAGCAGGGCTAGCTCAAGTCTGGGAAGAGCTAATTTCCTGGACATAAAAAGACAGACTGTTAACTGCAGCAAATCTTGGGCTATTCATGGGCTTTGTATGTTGGACAACCAATGCATCATCTGAAATGCTGCTGAACTGGGTTCTGAAGCTTACTAATAAATTGGAATATGTTCTTCTAAAAGATAAGGCAAGCTTGTGCCCTTTAAAGTGTGGATTCCAGTCAAAAATCAGGTTCAGAYCAAAAACTGAACTAGAATTAACTAGATGAAGCTAGGCCTAGCTATTGGAACCAGGCAATTGCCAATGGTCATCCAGCTTGCAACAGGCTTGCAAGTTTAGTTTCCTTGGTCATGGCTCAAAGACATCAGGAACCCAGATAAGGCTTAAAGCTGTGTAATCTCAAACAGTGGTTGATATATAGAGAAAAAAAATCTTTAACCCAAGGAATTTACAAGTTGAAGTAAGAGACAGCAAGCAGTGCAAGGAGGTACACAGGCTCTAAGGAGGACACAGACACTAAATCAGTGAATTTAAGGAGATGGGCTGGTGCCAATCCCAAGCTGAGMAMTCTAAGGACTGACTGGACAGCTAGGTTTCATAGCAGAAGTTATCCTCTGGGAGACATTGAAAAATCTCATTCGTCKAACAAAAGGACAAATAAATACTCAGATATAGATAAAGTAGACAGACAGATCCCAATACATTATTTAAACCAGTTTCTATCTGAACTAGCAGACAGGTACCTACCCTTAACATGTCCTTAAGGATGGACAGGGCCATCCTTAAAATGCACTATCAAGCATCATCAAAGTATCAAAGAAAGAAGCAGCAAGTACTAAACACAAGGTTTACAGAAACAAGAAAACTAGCATATGAAAAATGTGAATGAAAACATCAAAACAGGACTCAGAACTCTTTCTGTACATTATCTCAAATGGCAAACTATGAGGCCAAATATTTAACTCATAGTTAATATTCTGCTTCTAAAATATCGGCATGAATGAACATGGAACTCAATGCTAAGCACTAAAAAGGCATTTTCATCTCTTTTTATTTGCTTTCTAAAAATTAATTCTGCCTTGCAATGTATTTCATTTTCACTGAGGAAAAGAAGGACACAGATAAGTTGTTTCCCTTTTACAAAATCACATTATGAAGTAGTGGCAAAACAATAACATTCAGATATTTTTGCCGAGCCTAGGATCCAATCAAGAAAATTACATTTTAATAGATCCAGTTCTTTGGCAGGAATGAAGATCAGATCTTGATGGAATTTGAATACCTGAATATGACTGCTGAAGGAAACCACCCTGCAACCTGAGCTAAGGTAAAATCAGTAATTGTCAACAGGAAGGTTAGGTCTACTTTAGGGATTTCTATCTACCAGAAAACAAAATTGCAACACACTTGCTACAAATTTCTAAAGTATTTGATCACTACCACAAAACCAGAAAGAGCTATAAGCATTTTACAATTCAAAAGAATCAACACTACCGCCCAAAAGTGAGCATCTGTGAAAGGAAAATCTTTCTCTAGAACTTGAACCAAAAAAAAAAAAATATTCACATGATCCAATATTCTCAGTAACTAAGAAGTAAATACTTTAGTATTTAGTATACTAGTTTACTTTAGCATTACACAGGATTTTTGACCTGAAATTCACACAGGGCTTACCTGTGTCTCCTGACTACACCCTACACACTCTGGCCAGCAGATGTATGTCAGTCATGTTCAAGAGAGAGTTTAACTACGGCTAAAGCTGACTTGGTGTGTGCATCCCTGTTAGCTATATTTGAGCACTGACAACCTCAAATGTTCAAAATTATAAAGCCACCTACACAAAGAATTATGTTTCCTTTAAAATGTTAATGTTTCAGGAAAAAAAATCCTTCTAAGTTCTCTAATTGGCTCTTGTTTATAATTTTGGGTACTAGTCACCAAATGTTTATAAGGCTTTCAAATAATGTTTTTGCATTTTGGTAACTACAAATGTATCCTGTATTTTGACATGACAAGTGGGACTTCAGGTAATGATACAAGTTTAACAGCTGTGGATTATTCATCAATGGTGGCACAGTCAGTGGCAATGTTTTAAATAGGGTTTGAGCATGATTTTTAATATAGTTAGATCAGTCCTGCTGAAGGACTAATATAAGTAATAGAAATATGGTTTATGTCACATTTAATACCAAACTCTTGCTAATGATTTTCAGGCCTCCATTCAGATGACTGTTAGCTCATTATGAGCAACACAAACTTTGAAGACAATTTTGTATATGTTAAAGTACACCTAGTTACAGTTAATTAAACTTTACCTTTAATTAATCTTAAAAAGGTTTTCACACACTGGGAGGGGACAATGAGTTAAAAAAAAATTGTTCTATGGTATTTCACATTTGTCTAATTTCCAAGTTTAAAGAATTTCAATACTTGTAATTCATGACTCAGAAAAATATACATGTAGCTTCCCCTTCTGATCAATGAGCCAGTACCACAAGCACTCCCAAAATTACAGGAAAACATGACTCTGATCCTGTCAAACTCAGATCACTGCCATATGTTAGAGAAAAGATGTAAAGGAGTAGAGAGAAATCATTGCTAGATACAGTTACAAAGGCATTCCATAAAACAGGAGTCTGCTGATATGTTTTCCAACAAATTAGACAAACCTTCAATGTTGTGTCAAAACTACGGGAGTCAGGGGCACTTCCCAGATCTGGTCAATCTCAAATGCCTGTTGGGATGGGCAGACATGCACTGTCTCTGCACACTTTAGTTTCCTATGGAAATGCAGTAGGGCAGATCAGGAGAGAGAGTGCACTCCTACAGCCCTTTTGCTCTACCAGTGGCAGGGTCACAACACAACCCAAACTGCATTTCCCCCAGTTTATGGCCAGCATTGGGACTAAATTTGGAATCCTTAGCTCAAGAAATAAATCTGGTGCACTGCTGCCCCACCCTTACACCTGCCCCTACTATCCCTTTAAAAGAACCCTCTAGAAATTGTTAATATCTTCTCTAATTGTAATGAATTACATAACTCCAAAGTCCTAAAATTCTGGTGATGAGAGTAACCCCTTGGCAGACCTAACAGCCATCCACTCACTCTGTCACAACTGCACTTGAACCTCAGAGGTCTGGATGTATTTCTGTCAAGATAGAGTATCGAAAGTTGACCATCAATATGTCACTTCAGAAATCTTTATTTCCTGTTTGACTGTGTAATATGTATAAAAGCACACATAAAAACACAGAAATATTAGCTAAAGACTCCTAGAGCAACCTGAATTCAAAAAAAATCTAAAAAAAAAAAACCAAAAAAAAGAAAAAATATTTTAAGTAAAAATGACAACACAGAAAGGAAGGTGAAGAACGTGACTGTGCCTATTAGGAACCTTTGGCATCAGCTGAGACTGTGGCAACACAATGAAATGCAACAAGGCATTCTCAGAGGAGGTGAAAGGGGAGAAGCAAAGCTGGTGAAAGGTCTGGAGCACAAGTCTGATGAGGAGAGGCTGAGGGAGCTGAGGGTGTTTAGCCTGGAGAAAAGGAGGCTTGGGTGGGACCTTATCACTCCCTACAACAACATGAGAGGAGGCTGAAAAGAGGTGGGAGTCAGTATTTTTTTTTTCACAAGGAAGAATTGACCGGACAAGAGGAAAAGCCCTCAAGCTGTGCCAGGGAAGGTTAAGATTTGATATAAGGAATCATTTCTCCACTGAAAGGGTTGCAAGCCCTGGAACAGGCTGCCCAGAGAAGTGTCTGAGCCACCATCCCTAAAGGTATTCAAAAGATGCAGATGTGGCACTTGGGACACGGATTAGTGGTGCACTTGGCAGTGCTGGATTGGCCTTGATGATCCCAAGGGTCTTTTCCAACCCAAATGATTCCATTATTCTAAAGAACAAGCTCTAAAGCATCTTAGTAGCCCAGGGCTGAAGTTTGGAAGCACAACATAATAGGAACACATACAAAAAGACATTGACAAAAGATCTGTGATAGTTTTATGGCAATGAGAAGCTGGACAGAGTGTGTAACATAATGCAGTATATCAGAGACCACAGTTTAACTGCTGATATTTCAGCTGCACTCTTTTCAATGGACTTCCACTATAAATTAATTTAGGCTCGTAGTGTCATCTCTCAACCAGCTTGCCAAATATAAAGGGCAAAACTCGGGTTGTATTTTGAAGGATTTCTTCTTACATCCAGCTAATATCTAAATTCACCTTGTCTACAGCGAGAAGGACAAATAAGCAGCTCAGTTTAGAACTTCTGCCAATGTTTCTTTTCAGCTCAGCAGTGCCATGTACCCATCATCTCTTTTCCAGAGATATCTCTTGGCTGCTAAACAAATTCTGGAAATCTGAATCCATTCATGAACTCAGATTTCTAATGTGGAGAGGTCCCATGCCTCAAAGTGCCCCAGTAGCTCTAGAAAGACATGCACACTCAAACTGGCACACATCACTGTGGCTTGGGTTACACGTGGCAAAGCTCCTCTCTGCACTATCCAGTAACCAGGAGGGCTGCCAGTGCCACGAGGGGTATCAAGATACTAAATTCAGGACACTTTAAAGAGAATGGATGAATTGAAAGAAATAARCTAAACTAACAGTGCTGTCAGAGGCCTGATGCCATCTAAACAAAAAACGGTGTGTCTGGAAGTATTGCCTTGCAACATTTCACCCAAACTGACTATAAAAAGTATTGTTCCACAACTTGAAATATGATAACTGATTGGTCAAAAAGTGCTTTGGAAATTGCATGTGTCTCCTGATTCCATTTTTCTAGAAAAAAAGAATCACTGCAAATACCTGTCTGAAAGTTATTTTTTACCTACATTCTGCTCGTTATTTTTCTGTTTACAAATTATACAACAGTGGCCAATCAAATTCAACTAAGGATGAATAAATGAAGCTCATGCATAATAGCYCCCTAAAGTTTACTGGTCCTATTCTTTTGATCCAAGGAAAAAAGCAGACTTTGGATCTGTTAGATGTTTGGATGTCAGTGGAAAATTCATAGGTATTTCAACCTTCCCAAGCTATAAGTAGAATTTGCCTGGTTTAAAAAGAGAAGAATGATTCTCAAACAGAATTAAATTGAGGGGCTAAAACCCTGCACGRTATTCTACCTGAATAGTACATTAATCTTCCTACAGGAAGGGTTCCGATAGGTGTACGTGTGCTCTTCTAATGTATCATAGGCTAGAGAGGGTCCAGGGACACCCTTCCAGAGAGTGCATGGTAATCCTGCCAGAGACTCAACTCACTCCTGATAAACACTGATTTCCACCTGGGGCTTGAAACATATAGATATACATATATAAAACCCTCACTGAAATGAGTGCTTATACCATGAAAAAAAAACCTTTTCATACAGAAAATGTGAAGTATTTTTCCATTATCGTTTGATAGCTGCCTGTGAATAGAATTGTGCTTGCTCTATCTTGAATATGTGGTGCACAATGGGCAGATCTCTCAAAATGCTCTAACCTTCTTCAAAGCTGCTAAATACTAAAAAAATGGGGAATATATRTCCTTCCTGAGATAATTTTCTCAATATCTCCTGAAATTTAGTTGGTAGCATAAAATGTAAACCCTTCTTTGGCAGCTACTTGGGGAAAAAATAATTGTGTTTCATAAGGGCYAAAAGGGTTACCCAGTCCTTTTCATGTCTCCACTTTTTGTTMTGGACTTACTGAAACCTCACAAATTCAGACAGAAATCAACCAAGAGTTATCCTGGAATGAAACACGAACAGTACTTATGCCACTGGCAGTRTTTCAGCTTTATCATCCTGTGGTGCAGTGTTCAACAACCCACAGTCAAAACTGCAACTCACCTTCTGCATCTTCTGGCCTTGTGAGATCGATGACGCCAGGGCCAATTTTTCCATCTTCATTGGGTTTCCCTGTTAACTGTGGGCCTAAATTTTCAAACCTTGTTCTTTCCTGGAAAAGAACAGAAGGACTCTTAATGCTCCATATAGGATAGTTCTCGTGGTATGCCAGTGCATATGTGTATGCATCGATACATGCCTTATTTTCTAAATCTGAACAAATAATGAATGCATCTAATTAGAATTTTAGCTCAGGGACAATTTTTTTTTTTTTTTTTACAGATTCTGAATGTTTGCATTTATGAAAATCAGTTTTAAATGTGAAACATATACAGAAACTTTGAGATTATTTTGATCTGCAGTGCCATAATGCATAAACGATTGTACATGCAAATACAAAACACTCTTGGCAGCACACAGTGCTGATCGATGCTGCTCACTTTGCCTTTCCATTTATTTTATAACTCAAACTGAAAAAGACAATCAACATTTGGGAAACATGAAAATTCAGAAGCTGAAAAAAGAATTTGTATTAAAATGCACTGGTATTTTAATGAAAAAAAAAAAACCCACTTTTTCCCTACTCCGAGATTCAAGTTTGCATTTATACCTCTGTGAAAACACAAGATTGAATTTTATGCAGAGGTTTTCAAAGACAAGCATTTGAAAGAAGGGATGATATGAGGACAGAACTGATATTATTTTGTCTAGAAATTTAAATTGTGTCTCAGTGAAAAGGGAAATTAAGAGGAGAAAAAAGGGGAAAAAAAAGTAAAGATAATGCCCCCTCCTAGAAATACAGAAAGTTTTGAGAACTGGAGACCTCCATAGGAAACCTGGAACCAGAGAGTGGAAACTGAAAGGTATTTTATATGTTAACCCAGTTCCTCACTCAGCTGCCGGACAAGGGCACTATGAAGGCAGTGTAATATTGTCTCTCAATAGTGGTCTCTGTAGTGCTGTGTATCAGTAGCAAAGTGTTCAGTGGTTATCATTAATTTAGAGTTCTCATTTGAAGGAACATAGCATGTTTTCCCTCTTGCCTTGTTGTTACCTCTTCAGATTAAACTTGGCATTATGTTGTACTTGTGAATGAATGGAACCTTGTTGTTCATTACTATGAAACAATATTAAATGTCATGTCAGCTTGAATTTACAGACGTGAAATACCAGCTTTCAGCTCTACGAACAGTTTCTCCATGTTATGCTTAATGCATTATGCAGAAGCAGAGTGCTGACTGCTGTTCAGTCTATTGTTCAATGACCTAGTTCTGTGCTGTGCTCACTAGACACCAGGAGGAAACGTTGGGAGATTCCTTCCTAAAAGATGGTAGAAACTTGGAAATGTTCTTTGGGACAAAACATGGCCTTGACTCCTCATTTGCTCCACCCCTAACTACTTCTGCTGTCCAATATGATTATTTTCTATTATCCTGGTGTTTCAGACATGAAACCCCATCAGGACAAGTGAGGAATTGTTTTGATTCCTCATGCTTTCAGTTCCTTTAACCATGGATTTTTAAAATTATTCTCTGCTCAATTTGCAGTGGAAAAGAAAGCTCAGTCTGACATTGGATTTGCCACAATGTGCAGCTGAGGTGTTTCAAGCACTAAAAGCATTTCTKACCCAGCTGTCAGAAAAAATAACTCCGCATTTTATATTTGGTTAATTTCTTCATTAGTCTCCTTCTGTAAGCGTGGTTGATGAAGGATCTTACACAAAGGAACTCACAAGGAGATAAAGAGTTACAAAAGAAATTTGACTGCAAAAAGGCACTACAATACTAGAGGCCCAATATTTTACTGAAAAAATGTTGTGCAATGTAACAATACAYCTGAATCATCAGGATTGGATCTGTCTTACTGGCAGAGAGAATGAAAAATAAGTTTATCAAGGATTCTGTGTTCCATTGCAAAGGGCTGATTTGCAGTTGAGATAAAAACAAAGATCAGTGCTAAGAAAACAGCTTTTGGCATATTTATTTTCTCTTCCAAAATATTTGCACTAAAAGCTTTCTCTTAAGGATGTTAATACAGCACCTGCAGTATCCTAGGAAGAACAGYCTTTAAGTGTGTTTCAGAAAAAGAAGAAATACCTTTCTGCTGTAAAAATCAACAGACCCTGCTACATATCAATATGCACATTTGGAATATCTTTCTAGCCATTCATTCTCTTTGATTTTACCAGAAAATATTCCGGTACAAAAAGGAAAAAAAAAAAAAAAAAAAAAAAAAAA
>NW_026623338.1:2055499-2079445 GCF_030028575.1 Malurus melanocephalus | reverse complement strand
AAAAAAAAGTTTCTGAAAGAATATCAATATTTTGACATGAAAGAAGAAAAGGGAAAATTACATGATAAGGTTCAGAAACAGTAAAATGAAAGCACTTATGCCATAAAAATACCTGCTCTTGTCAAACAAAGAAAATGTATTTATAGTTATTTTATAACCCCCTCCTAATTCATGAGGAGTTTTAACAAAGCTAGTTATATTTACGTCTTTAAAATGCCTTTTAAAGTCACTCCTTTGCTTGCTTTTTTTACTGGCAGTTATTATCATAGTGATAGAAAAAAATGGTCAATATTTGCATTTGTTTTATATAAATTCAGTGAACTGTAGGAAATATAAAACTCTTCCTCAATACTAAAAACACTTTTATCTAGAAGTTGCCTTTAAAATTCCAAGAAATACAAAAATTTCATTTGAAATTTATTTTTAGAGAGGAAGCTTGTCCCACTAAGCTCAAATGCTTTTTAGTGGAATTTGTCTTTGCTCCCATCTAGAACTCATCCTAGAGAAAATACACTAAAATCTTTTAAAAGTGTATATTTCCCTTAGAAGGACTCAGAGGAAGATTGATTCTCTACTTCATGTTCCTATATGAAGAAAAAAGACATACCTTCATTAAAAATAAATGATTCTACATAGCTGCCCTAACAAATATGTTACCTACACATGCATTACATTTGCACACACATACATCTGTGCTGGATATAGCGTTGTCTCYCTAACCCCCATTAGGAGAAAATTTTGGTGAGTCTGTAATAAAGTGGGCTGATTTGGACAGTGCAGGTGATTTCTCTCCTGTGGAAAGCACTTTTCACCCCTATTTTGAACAGATTTCTTTTTTCTTATTTTTCTTCTGGCTATGGAGCTTATACTGTACAGTTACATTAAGTTTTTCCATTTAAATCTCAGAAAAAATGTTTCAGGACATGACACTGACAACCCTTTCTCATGGCAAGAACAACACAGTCAGTTGGAGTTTGCATTAGGAAACCGAAAGCACTTCCCAACAGAAATCAGATCCTTTGTGCTTCTTTATGCTTTGAGCACATAGTAGAAATAATCCTTTCTTCAAAACAAGAGAAGACGGAAAAAAGAATCTTCTCAGCAGCCAAATCTRAATTTTCCATTCTGTGATATGATTAGGCACTTATTTATGCGTTGTCAGTCACAAACATGCAGAAAAACGTAAAAGTTATTGAAAAAATTAAAGTCTGCTCCACTGTCTTGCAGGACTGTTGGTTCTCTAAGTGCTTTGAAATTATGATGTATGAGGTAGATGCTGCATATTAAATAAAGATATTTAAATTATAAAGCCCCCGTTAGTGAGAGCTGATGAATGTTAAATGGTACGAGCCACAAGGCTGTGGCATCCATCATATTCACATATTATCACAGTCAGTGATGGAGCAGCCCCAGTGATGACAGATAGACTGCTAGATAGTTATCCCTTATTTCCAGCGTCGCCAAGCAAGCCTTGCAACCCCTTCGCATTATTTTTAGCTTTGCTTTAAATTAGCAACTTTTCCCGTCACGTTCTGCCAGAAAGTATCAATTCTTCCTTCACGTGTGGAAGGTAAAAGAATGATTCTGTGGAGCAGGGAGTAAAGCAAAAGGAAGCCTCAGCCCCTGCCTCAGAAAACACTGCAAACTTCAAATGACTAGAAACAAATATAAAATTGTGATCTTGTAAAAGAACAGCAATGAAACAGTAAGCACGCAATAATGGCTTTTCTCTGCACTTAGATAAAAGCTGAATTTTTGATGTGCACAGTATATTTTCATAAAATTTTATATACTATGTTTTATACACTTATTGGCTATTCCATAATAATGTGTGTGCTAACAGTAAAATTGCTCTTAAATTTATGTGTGTTATTTATACGTTCCCACGTAACAATGCTTTTTGTTGTAAAAAATATTCTGTTTATTAATGTAACTTTACAACCTCTGCATCCAGGATCCGTGGTAAATTAATGACATTTTTATTATTTTATAGTGTCATTAAATTTTTACTGATCACTCCATCAAACAGAAGCAATAAAGGCCATAATGCAAACTGGGACACTTAGATCAGGGGAGCAGGAAGGCATTCCATATAGTCTGAAGTAAACGGCTTGCCATAAATGATATTTATACCATCTTTAAGGATGTGAGAATACTTGGACAAGTTTGGCAAAACTGTTTCTGTAGTACTGTGGATTGTGTACTTAAATAACAGTTTACTTGCCAGCGAGACAATTTTTTTTCAAGCCATATGCAAGAAGATGACTGATTGCATCCATCTCTTGAAAAATAATATAAGAAACGTAATAATACACTGGGCACCCCTCCCTTCTGGATTACCGAGACTGATCTGACTATACCCATGCCTCAAATTATTTCAACATGCTTGCTTTTTCCACATCTGAAATGTATGCTTAGCCTGAAATGGAAAATGGCATGCATGCTGGTCGTCGGGTAAAAGATTTAAAATATATATATTTTTTGCAAACAAATACTTTTATTTAAGTATACGGGTTTGGACAGTGATGTAATACCTTTATTTCAATAGTCTAGCATGGAAGCAGTTACCAACATCAATTWAAAGAGCCAGTGTCTAGAAATCGAATTAATATGGGTCATTCACAGAARCCACAGAACATATGACTGAAGGGATATTATTTCTTCTGAGGACAGTGCTTCAGTTARAATGACTACAAATAATTATCACATGTTGTCTTTATGTATGAAATGCATTCCAATTGAATTATTCCATTCTAAACGTTCTAGTAGCTTATTTGCTAACTGTGATCTATTCCCTTCATGTACCATGGACAGTAAACAACCAGCAAACAACTTAATGTATTCAAAACATAAAAAGGACATTTTCAGTAGAACACAGAGAAAATTATTCCCAGTTTGAATGAGGAGGAATTACAACTCCTTTTTTTCCCTCACTGGAAAGTCAAGATACAAATGCCCCAAGCTTTTCACCTTCTTCCTACTACTTTWTAACAGCTAGGGCTGAAAAGTTAAATTACCCTCCACTTAGAATCTTTTGCAATGTCTTGGCACAGCAGGGATAATTACAAATTGACTTTCAGYCTTATCTCTGGATATTTTAGTTATTACGGGTGGGAAGTTTAAACATTAACCTTATTACAACAATGTCAATCATCTTACTAGTGTGTAGGCATGCAACTGCTGGAATTCTTTGGATGGCAGAGGAGATAAACACAATAGTGGCATTATTTTTACAATTAAAAGCACAGCCTTTGGTTTTGCAGAGCTCTGGYGAATGCCTAGGACTCATTTTCAATATAGCAGGGTGAGCTGTTCGATGAAAGAAGAGAAATTAAATTAGCAAAGCAGGCTAGCTTATTGTAGGAATGCTGTTATTTTAAGATATTACAAGATACAAGGTGTACCTTTTCCAAGGATTTACAGGTTTTAGGAGTGAAGGATATGCTGACATCTACGATGTTGACACAACCTGCCCTTTATTTTTTCTGTAAGTGAAACACCTGAATTCAATGATCTCAGGGACCAAAGAGGCACAGTGAGTGATTTTTCACCCTGCTGCTTCCAGGTTTTGAAGGCCCCTATTCCGTTTATAAACTGCTCCAGTAATATCTTTGCATGCTGAACATACAGCATGGACCAGCAACCCTGCCACAGACTACAGATTTGCATCACATTGCAATGCCTCAAAGCAAACAGCTTGCTTGAAAAGATGTGGGGAGAGAGAAGCCACTAGGTCCCCTTTTAAATATATTCTTCCATCTTAAAGCATAACTGAAAAGTAAGAGGTTAAAAGCAGATAACAGGGAATTTGCACTAAAATTTCTTTGCCTGTCTGGCAAGCCTCAGCTGACTTCCACGTGACAATGTGACATATGCAAGACCATCACAAGCAGAAAGTACTCCAAACTTGTTCAGCAAAAGAATTTCACAGTGATTGTCACATTATGAGACTTCTTTTAAGACCCAGGTTCTRGAGTCAAAACTGAGAATTGCAATTTCATCAACATTTAAAGTGTCTAGAAAAAAGTCTAGTCTAGAAACCTGTGGGCTAAAACCAAAAGAAAAATCTCCAGGTAAGCAAATGCTGACGCACATAGCCTATTTGTGACCACTGTCTTCAGCTAATTATTTTGGAAGCCTGAGTTTAAGGMTGAGCATTCCAAGAGTTTCTTCTGAGTTAGTGTGAACAGCAGCCATCTTGATCTTGAACATAAATGAGAAGGATTTAAATGCATTCTCTGATTATCAGGAGTATTCAGTGGATACTAATTTGTTTATAGACTTGCATCGAAGCCTGTTTTTAGTAGTAAGTGTATCAATTCAAAACTATTTTTTAAAAGGAAWAAAGAACTGATAGGAAATCTTTCCACCTAAGGAGGATATTTTGCCCTCCTACACATGAAATGTTGCCATTCCCCATAACTATTGCCATGCTTGCAGGCACTCCTAAGCTACGGATCTGCCCTGGTTAGATTACTTTCAACAGGATTACTGCATTTACTGAGCCCCCTTAACCAAATGCTTTATGTCTCTGTTCATATGGTTTTAATATGGTTTTAACCAATTGCAAGGTTATTTATAAGTTTGCAACTCCCCAGTAGTTAGAGTTATGAAGCGTTCAGGCTTAAGCATATCCAGTTGTGTGGTAACCCAACTACTGCTTTCATGCGGTTTCCAACTTTTTATTCATGTACAAAGGCATGATGCATGGCAGTATCGGAGACCTTCCTGATTAACTCTTTGTTTCAGCAGCAAACTCAGACATCAGCCTACAGTAAAATTGCACTAAAAAGGTAAAAATTAAAAAAAAAAATTAAAATAACACAAAGTGAGAAATTCCACCACAGACCGATGAGAAACAAAGGGACAATCAATTAAATTAACAGCTGGTAAATGAAAAGCAAACAAAAGGAGTTACTGCTTTACACTCTGCATAATATGGCTGTAGAATTCACCCAAGGTCAGAAAGAGTCCAAAGCTTGGTCTGTCACTGTTTTTTAAAAAAGCTAGATAATTTTATGACTGCTAATAACATTTGTAGTAACACACGCTAAGATAATCAAATCTCATGTTCCACAGTGTAAGCTGTTCAACTGTTGAGTCAGAAAGAAATTCCCTTGTCCTCTCTGTTGCTCCCTTCCCTCCTGACCAACCCCACAGATAATTAACTGGGAGCCTTCTAGGGAGAGAAGTTAATTTTCTTTTATAACATCACTAGATTTAAGGAAGAACTGGTAAATTGCATAGATCAAATCTATAATCTACCTTGTAATTAGAAGGAATCTGATTGCAACCATTAAAAAAAMCCCAACATTTTCTGTTAATTAAACACATACATGTGCATTTTTGAGAGMCAGACGAAAATAAACACAAATTACAATTGACATCCACTTCTACTAGGAAATAGCAGGACTGTGATTTGTTTTTTTCAAGGCCATAAAGTGACTAATGGAAGCAATTCAATAGCTACTCTTGGAYCTTTGGAATGTTCATTCAAATTTCTAACACTTGATTTAGAAGAATAAATGCGCAAGGGCATGGCAAAACCGAGSGGTTTTTCCTAGACTAAATAATACAAGGTGAAAAAATATATATTTATATATATAAAACWTTAATTTAGCAGGTGGCTGGACTTTGTCAGTTATGGCCTCATTTTCACCAAGTATTTAAAAATGGAGCCGTTTGAATCCATAAAAGTGAATAAAAATGCTTAACCAAATTTAGTCAATGTCATGATTCTGTACATATATCTGCACCTTTCCCCAGATTTTTATGTTTGTGACTAAATTTCATTGAAAACATTGTCATGCATTGGAATCAGAGCAGAATTAGAACAGAATCAGAGCAGAATCAATTTGGTTACCAGCCTCAAAACTGTGAGTCTCCTTCTCTCTTAATCACCTAGTAATATATTCCAGGCTGAAAACCCAGTTTCAGCAAGAAGCCACAGCAGTGCAACAACCAGCAAAACTATTCTAGGTTCAGCACAACCATTTTTTTGGAATGGAAAAAAAAGGCAGAAAAGAAGACACCAGTTTCAATTTCATTGCGGTGTTCTGCAAACCTCAACATCACAAAGCTGTTGCTTTCAGCTGCTCTCCACACACTGCATTGGGAAAAGAAAGGTCTTTAAAAAAATMCAGAAAATACACATTTAGACAGACAKGCACACACGTCACTGGTCAGACATCTTCAGAAGCAACCTGATGTTCTTTTGTGAATGATCTCCAAATTTAAGCACATATAAACCAATGTATATCAATTTAATTTTAAACCTATAAAAGCTAGGAGAAAGACAGATGATGTTCTCATAAATACTGCCATTCCATCACTTTAAGTGTTCCTTATGACAGGCACATGTCAGTTTTGGACACCATCAGATAATGCTGGAAAAATTCTGATCAACATGGACTACATGATGCCATAATCAATTATCAAATCTCGATAAATGCATTTTTTTTTCTATTCGACACAGAGCAGTAGTTATAATGGCATAAAAGCAAATATTTCAAATACTCTATTTGCCAGTATTTTTACAATTAAGGAACTAAACTTCAAGGAAAATCTCAATATGAGTTTTGTGTGTTCTATCACAGCAATCTTTGAACATGAATAGTATTGTATATTGTAAGAGTAAGTTTGAGTAGCTCCAATAGGATAAATCCTCCAGGGCTTTGGAATTATAAATATCTAACCCAGACAACATGAATGAGTTGTTGGGGGTGTCTAACCYTTTTGTTTACCTCTATAAACAGCACAAGCCCCTAGACATGCCTGTTCCATCCCCTGTTCAGGAAGACACCTGAAGCAGTTTAAATTGGTGATGCAAAAGACACTTGGCCTTAAATGTTCATATTCATATTTAGAATTAGAAATGCAATCAAGGCAGTTAACAAAATCCCACCAAATGCTACTGTTCTCAAGTATATGCCTTGCCTTGTGCTGGATGTAAATATATAATTGCATATCATGCATATAAAGATTAAGTAGGCTTTTTCTGTCTTTATCAAGATGATTTTTTCTGTAGCATTTTAAGCACACTTTTTCTAGGCTGCATTTTATGATTGCTGCTTATGCATTGCTCTGTTTATACTCAGGCCTCTTTTGTTATCTTCAGAGAGAAAAGGAACATATCACTAAGGCATAAGGATGGGTGACAATGGAACAATGATAATAACATCATTATGCAGTGTTTTGTCTCTTGTACCTCCATCACTGCCATGTTTTTCTCTGATTATTTCAGCCTCGGGAAAAAGTGCTGCTTACTGTTTATGTCAGGAAGGCAAGATTACTGTTAGCATGATTACAATATCAAGTATGATGTACGTAATGCCTGTGATAATATCAATGTACCCCTCAACTAGCTCCTGTCTTTAATCTTCATGCAACTGGGAAAAGGAAAAAAAAAACCCAAAAATCAAAGCAAACAAAACAGCAAGTTGCAAATTCTTGCAGCCTCATATAGGCCTTAATCTTGTAGGGTGCCAAGTATTTTCACTCCAGTCCAACAGAGGCCTCAAAGATATGGCTAATCAGTACTTAACTCCAAGGGAATATATGAATAATGGACTAAATGCACTTGACTGACTCAGGGCCAAAGTGGAGTTCTTATATTTACATGGAATTTGAGAATMAAAATTAAACAGTTTTTTCCCAGGCTTGAAAAGATGCTTTCTCCTTCTTACTGCTTATTCTTTTTACCCTTTGAGACAGGTAAGCTGCAGCCCCTCCAACGTGAAGAATTATTTTTGTTTAGGAGTAAAACAGTACAGCCAAGAACACAGTCCTGTAAAGATCTATGTGACCAGACAAGACCTTGCATTAACAATGTCCTGGTGGAAGTGAAGGAATAACTCTGCATCTGTGAAATTTCTGTATTTACTTACTGATCTTCCTAATACAATCAGAACTAAGTTGTTCATCATTTATGTTTTTAAAAGTTATATTCTTCATAGGAGAAAGCAGCCCAAACTGGATTTATGAATAATGTCAATTCACAGAGTCAGAGAATGGTTTGGTTTGGAAGGCACTGTAAAGATTATTTAGTTCTAGCTTTAACAGCCTGCTATGGGCAGGGACTTCTTCCACCAGACCAATCTGCTCATTCACCAAACCAAAACCAAAAGGAGAAAAAAAAAAAAAGGCAACCAATAAAGTAGGGTAAAGGCTCCATTTCAGCTATCTGACATGCAAATGCAGGGAAATATTTACTTCCTGGAAAATGGGAGAGATTTACATCTCTTGGAAGGTGTAGCTCTTCCATGAAGGAAGTATGAATCAAAATAATAACAGGGTGCTTTAAAAGGTTAAATGAAGGCTACGCATTTTTTTCCATGCAGAATCCAGGAACCCTTGCACCTGAAACCATCTTAAATGTAAAATGACTACCTATGTATGGGTGGGAAAAAATCATATTTACTGCTGCAATATACATAGAGAAAACTGCTAATCTACAGCCAATGCCACCAGCACAAATCCATTCTTCAGCTTGTCACGTAAAGTAGAATGATTTTATAAACCTTCTTTTGTTTTTATCACGAAAAATTTGTCTCAAGTTTCCCAGATAAGATATCCATTAAGTACTCTTCAGTTYGAGGCAACAATTACAATTTAGAAAATGCTTTTATACCTTAACAACCAGTTTTGAATGGATGTTTCAAAAGTAGTGGTTTTACCCACAAATTAGCCACTTATGTCCCACTTAAGACCTATTTTTGACCTCATCTTCAGGATAAGCATAAACTGGGTCCTGCTACATCTCTCAACATTTAAAATGCACCTTTTCTCTCTTTTCCCCTATCCTTATTCACCCATTCTAGTTGATATACATGGGAAAGTTCATGCAATTCACTGAAGGAACATTCCAGCACCTCATCCCAGTGGAAGATTCTTTGCTGTTCTGTGGACAAATACAGTCTGTGAGTAAGAGGGAATTTCCTGTCTCATACTTTCCTTTCTCCTTTGTATACTTGTATACTTTATAACTGTGATCATATTTTACAGTTCTGTCTCACAGGAAAAGGAACAATACTGTTCTGGGGAAGCAATCACTATTTTGGAGCTTTTTACTATGATATACGTAGACAATTGTAATACCTACCACTGTTCATTAGTAATACCCAAATAATTTTTAAAAGGAGGCTGGTAACTGAATCTTCAGGCACAGAGAGGGGAAATTATTATCTTCTGGTTAACYAAAAAGTCAATGATTAAGCTGAACCCAGGACTTCTGAACATYAGGCCAGTGCACTGGCTGCTATGCCACACTGCCCTGGCCATCAATCTGCTTGATGGATTTTCCAGTCATGGAACATTAAAGGCTCTGCTCTTGTCTAATGAATATGTTTAAGGAAAACAGTACAAATAAAAGCAAATGTAACACTTAAATTATCTGAGACATCCTGCTTTAATGTCACACTTGGATAAAGGATTCCTTGCTGGAGACCTGCCTACTCTTATACATACTAAAAACCATTTCAGCCAGTGCCACTAGCTGGCATACTGGTATCTATTTATGCCTGAAAACGGAGCATAATCAGTTTTAGGTGGTTAAGAACAATCTGAGCCAACTTCTATATTATGGCCAAAAGCTTGGCAGTGCAGTAGCAGTGGCAAGTAGCAGAAAATTGCTTGCAGCATTATTTGCCAGATTACTTGAACGAGTTACACTGGGATTTCAAGAGAGTCTGAAGTATTAAAAACTCAAGATTTGGAAAAGTGTCGGACTGTATTTTTGTTCCCAGTTACAAGATGCACAGAGGAGCACAGTGATATAGCATGACTGACTAAACGAAGCATTTCTTAAGATAAACCACCTGAAGCATTTAGAAGCAGTTCAGTTAGAACTGTTAGGATTTCTTTTTTAATTGAAGATTTGGAAAGCCAATTGATTTAGATTAAATGATCAACCTYTCACTTCTATTTGTTTAAGATTCATGTTGACATTTTACTAAATACAGTCGTATAGTTCGTATTCCAGATAAATTGATCTGACACTAACCTCACTCTTTAGTATGATTCTTACTCCAAGATAAATCAATATTTAATATCTCCTTYAACAGCTCCTGTAGATAATTTTAAACCTTTTCTCCATCCCATTAAGTTACCTTTAAAAATTCTTTATACAAGGCTTCACAGATGACTTCRGAAAAAACTAGTTTATGAAAAGCAGTCTGAAATTCATTAATTCAGATGGAAAGGGGTTTTTTAGTCTTGCTGTATTGTGCCAATCTCTAAATCCATCTCTGTTTAGCTAATTCACCTGCTCAGCTAATTCAAAGAATAAATAAATACTTCCCAAAAATCTATAACACAGATTTTAAACACAAGGAAAAATATATTTGTAGCGCTTTCTTTATAGTACAACATATCTCTGAGGTGTGAGCTTCTGAAAAAACAGGCTAAGCAAGGCTCTCCCTGAGAGGATGGGCACTCTTCATCACTCAACCTCCAGCCAGCTCCAAGCCCACTGTCACATCAGCGAAGGGAAACTGTGATAAGCAGCAGCACGTCAGGCACAGGCATCAGTCACATCCCAGCCTCCATTTTGAATGTTAAAAACTATGTCTGCTCCCTCTCCCCTTCCCATCCTCCAATCTGGTGCAGCAGCTGAGAAGGAAAAACATCTCTTCCTCCTCCCTCAAACCTCTCCTATGGCTAAGGGCCCCGCTGGGATAGGAGGCTTTGATATCAGAAGAATGCAAACAGCAAGGCTCAGGTTTGCTGCTTCTTAGGGTTTAGAAACAGAGACTTGAGAGGAATTTCAAATGGTTATATATTGGGARAACTGAAAGGGATGATGCCAAAAGGAAGGAAAGAGCTATATGCTCTGGAGCTATCTGGCTGTAAATCCACCACTTAAACCATAGGATCCTCACATTCCTCTCTGTGCTCTGCCCTACTCTTTCCTTCCCTGCAATACATTCAAAGTGCACTTTCAGGGATACTGAATGCAGCAGTGAAGTTCTGTCCCATCCCTCACCTTCCACTGGTCCCCACAAACAGCCCACAATACTCCAAAACTTATTCAGCTATTTGTGGGGTCATGCTGAAAAATGAAACAGCGAAATATTTCAGTTTAGTAAAAAGGAAAGCTTTTGTTTTCAAAGCCTTTGCAGTTTTTACAGCAGAATTGCTCAAATAGTTACATCCTTGAGCAGGCTGTGGGCTGCAGCTAAAGTTGCTGAGAACCCCTTTGCACTGGAAAGGCAACATGCTGAACTAAGATAGCTCTTGCCTTTGAAATCTATTAAAGATCTTCATCTCAGGAACTATAACTGCTTTGGTTTGCATCAAAGCACAGCCTGAAATGGTCTGATCCTAAATGAGTTCTGTCATCAGTTACAAAATAGAATTATTAAAGAAAAAAAAAAGTGACTGATAACTCACAATGAAATTTTCAATTTTATCTCTATTCCTTTGCTACTCCAAGCAATCAAAAATGTGATAAATTGTGTATTTTGCTTATGGAAAATGGTCAGCATTTAACTTAGTGGTGGAGTCAAAGTCAAGGCAGATTTAGCAATGAGAATGCAGCTGAATAGAGATATACCCACRAAAGAACAAAAAGAGGTGAAACAATGCTATCCTTTCACACTATAAGATATTAGTGGAATTTCTAATGTGTAAATTGCATGCTGTTCTATTAGTTAATTAAGAYGTGACACACAACAGCAACGAAGGTGGTGTTTTCATGAGACAAGAGCCCCAGAAAAATCAGGGTGAGGTCAAGCAACGGGGAAGAGGGAAAAAAGGAAAGGAGACTCAAACTAGCAGATCATTGCAAATACTGCAAGAAAATTTCTCCTTGTTGCTTGTGATAAGAGAATGATAGAGACTTCCACKACCTAAACCATGGTCTGCACCACATTAGGAGCATTCCTAATACTGCAGCACTGGAATCATATAACAGTTGAAAGATGATTAAATAATGCAGTCCCTGATTCAGAGGCACATGTGCTGAGATGCATCCTTAACACAGCAAAAGCTTTACATTGGGAGAATTTAACAGGGTCAAAACCAGGAAATTGGGTGCTTTTCCCCCCTTTTGACTGGATTCTTTATGCTCTTAGAACACATGTGGTGACTATAGTAACATGGCTTGGGTGGGGAAGAAGGGAAATCACTCGATAAACCAAGCTAGTAGTACACTTCATCACCTTCCTTGCAGGATAACTCACACACGCACTACAAATCTCCCCAACTGCAGTGCATTACTTTTGCCTGTCCATGCTAGTGAGCGCATCCTGATAAACTATGGATGGCTTTTGGACAGAATGGAATGGAAATCCTGAATAGCAGAGCATGCTGGTTKTTGCAGAGGACACTGATAGGCATGCCAGTCTATGTAGGGTCAGTTTATCCCTGTGAATATTCTAATTCAGCCTGCAGTGAAAGAGAAAAAATAAACCTTGCATGAAAGAGGRTGACAGCAGACCTACAGCAAAAGGTCTTCCTTGTATTTCTAAGTTTTGTGTTATTTCTGAATGGAAGCTAAGAGCTGGCATACACTTTGCCAAAGAGACATTGTGATGATGGGGCATGATCTGTGGTGTGGCACTGAAGAACAAAACACAGGCGTTGTGCAGGTAATCCCATGATAAAGGGGAATCCCTTGGGAGGGAGAGTGCAGCCATACAACCTAATCATATTCATGAGTATTCAAAGAGCTTGAGGAACAGAATTCTGGCAGGGASCTAGCAGCTGAATACATTTTGGCAAACTGCTGAACCTCTGACAGACCAAGAAGTTTTACTGCACAYGATGTGTCAGTGACTCACTTTGTATACAGCTCTAATGCACATCCTCCCAGTGATGGCTTCTAAACAGAATGTAAAACAAATGTACCAGCATCCAAAATACAGCAAAGAGCCTTCCTGTGCTTTGGAAATGGAAGGGAAAGAGCAGGCAAAATGGGATGCACTAAGYAAGAATCTCTATGTATATGAAAAGGTGGTTCATCGCAACAGGAGGCACATAATGAAATAGTTACTTCACAATTGAACTCAAGGATGCAAAGAAAATGGCAGAAAGATAGGAATGCTCACATTGCCTGCTGTCTCAAGAAGCCTTTGGCAAGATAATAGTGAAACCATGCACCCAGCTACTGATCAGCACAGGACTGACATTAAACCACAAGTGTCCACTTCTCTTACTGGCTGTTTAATACATGGCTTTGGAACGGGCAGAGGTAGAGAGGAGATCTTTCCAAAACCTTGTCTCAGTGCTCTCCCTCAGTTAATGAATGTCAGCAAGTGGAATAGAACAGAMATTTGATATGTTTTTGTGGCCTTTCTTACAGAAGCGTTTGCAACTTGTTAGAGGCCACAAGCATAAAAGTGAAATAGCGGGAAATAAATGTTGTCTGTAGATTTTCAGRATGTAAGCTGGGCAATTTCAGCTTGTGGGTTAGGCATACTTTAGGTTTTAAGTAGTGTTATAACAGCTTACTATGACTTGAACAAGATTTTAGTATGAGCAATCTGATGTTGAGTATCATTTATTATCCTGCTACACATTTCCAATTGAGATAGACCTGTTTGTAGAGTTTGTGTTATGTGACTAGAGGTGAACAAGCTGTGTGCAGTGAAAATTTTATCCAGAAATCAGAGTATTTCTTATCTTTTCAAACTGCTCCTGGAGGTTCAATTTCTACACATGTAGTGTTTTAACAATCCAACTTTTTAAAGCTATGCATGAACTATGCAATTAAATGCTCAACAGTTTGCTGCTTCTGATTTATGCTGTAGTTGGTCACCTAAGACAAGTGAAATTGTTTTCAATRCTCAAGTCAATGATAAGTATTACAACTTTGCCTTAAATTACCTGGAGAAAAAAAAATTAAAAAAAAAAAAAACAACTCAGCTGGGAGTTCTCTCAGCACAAAGACCTCCCAGGTAATGAAAAGCTTTGACTTCAATCAGCCTCTGAATCCGAAAGCCTCAACACCACAGAAAAACCAATGAATCTGCCTCTGGCATACCACTGGAAGGAAAAGGATGGCAGTGGTAAGGGATAGTGCAGCAAGGCCTTCAGCAGCCCTAGATTAAATTGCTGCAGAGTTCAGGGAGCTGCTGTAAAGATCTATAATTAGCATTGACACTTTATCAGGGACTGGAAGATCTCCCTGATACTGCATTCCTCATTTGGKCAGTGGGTGCTGCATCAAAGCCTCCATTTCTTATTAAGAAGGGTAGAGCAATTTGGGCATAAATTGCAAATGCTAATTGTGTACAAATGTCCATGTATATGTAAATACACTCATAGAAATAAAAACCYGTTTGCATGAATATTTGTGAAAAGAAACAAAGGAAGAACTAAGCATGGTCAAACTCCATTAATCAGACTTCAAACAAACACTTGCAAATACTCTTTCACATTACTGGCTCAAGCCTTTTCATGAGATTAAAGAAGACAATTTTACCTATTAGCAGGTTTATTCYTTTGATTGAAGCAGTGCAGTTAAGCCAGCAAAAACTACTGTATCATCCCACAGACARACAGCTAAGTAAATATCCTTAAACAACAGTGAGTGTGTTTGAATTTATCATGCCTATTGATGCAGCCTAATGACACTTGAGAAACAGGAGACATTTTTAATTTTAGAAAGTAATGAAGTATCAGGGAAAGCAATCCAAATTTATCCTTGCTGTGCTTTATCTGCTGCAGTAGAGAGTTATATTGGCAATGCATTTGGTGTAGGAAATTTGCTTAGAGGAATACAGAGAGCTTGGGAAAAAATGGCAGTAACTTTTGTGGATGTCTCCGCTTGTATCTAAGTGTGAAATAATATGCAAATATATTCTGTAGTTCTCAGGACAATTGAGGAAGTGATATGATAGGACTGTGCAGCTGCCATTCTGACCCACAATTTAAATCAATGAATGTATTCCTGTCCTAGCAAATTTATGCCTGAACAATAATTTTCAACCTATCTTTATTGTTTTGTGGAGAAGCATAATAAAAACACGGAATAAATTTCAGTGTATATCTGTAAATTCTCCTGAGTAGCTTGGAAACTGTATTGTATATAAGAAGATCATTATGCTGTTACAGTCATCAAAAAGACACTATCCTTTATGGCAGAACATCATCTTTTGGAAAAAATATCCTTGTTGGTTTCTGCAGATTTTTCAATGCATCCCCRAGACATGTTTTAATCTAATTCTGTTCCTTTTGAATTTTCTGTTGCTCCAAAATTTAAGGGAGGGGACCAAAATGGGCCAAAGTTTTTATCCTTTCCACATGAAATACTCCATGCAGTTGAAAAACCAATGTATTTGGCTTTTTTTTTTTCTTGAGCTAGAAAGGCAGTAGAGGAAAGGGGCCCAATTCCCACTATTATTATTATTATTATTATTATTATTATTATTATTATTATTATTATTATTATTATTATTATTATTACCATTATCATAATTGTCATCATTGTCATCATTGTCATTATAATTAACACTATTATAAATTTGGTCTAAGATCTGAACTTAGGCAGCCCCTTCAAATAGAAATAGAAAATCATAACTGTGTTCAGCAAGGATACTGTTAAGCACAGGTAGTAGAAAAACCCCTAACAGCCAATCTTCAAATGCAAAAATAGCTCTTGATATCAAAAGTTTGTGCTGATTTCTTTCCTGAAAACAGTACTTTGTTACCAAGTGCTCTTGGGATTAAAGTGAAGGCAGGACAAACTTTAAGAGTTCCCCTAATATGGGAAGTTTTTTCTCTCTGCAGCACGTGCATATGTCATGTGCATACCTCTCTATATAGGTGTATATAGTTATTCAAATAATAATATTGTATGCATGTTGATTATTTTTAGGTATATTTCTTTTAATATCTTACATATGTACATCACTATTGGGCTGGTCAAACTTTTTTTTTTTAAATTTATAGGTCCAGTAAAATTTCCACGATTTAGAGTTTGCAAAGATTGCATGTTTTGCACTCAATTAATTTTGATAATTTAATCAACAGGAAAAAAAGAATTTTGAATTTATTTTAATCAGCCTCTACACAAATTGAGGGACTAAGCGTTTAACTGTACATCTAATGCATTGGAACTGAAATGCACAAACGACCAATCTTATAAAGATCATTCTGTAAAGCAAGGTAATTGAGCAAAATGCTTAAAAACAAAGGTCCACACAGAAAATTCATCTATAGGTGTAAACTGGATCCATGAGCTGTCACCAAAGCTAAATTATCTGCAAATTTAGATGACCTACATATGCCAGAGACTATGCACTTTCTTTTTGTCTTTTCACTGTCAGTTCCACAGTTCCAGTGAACATGTATTTTTAATGYGCAAATTTCAAATACATTATTTGTATGTCTTACTACACACTGCATTCAAAGTAAACCAGAAAAAAAAATTAGTAGGTGTATTAATAGGCATGAGTGTGACAAGGTAGGTGTAAATAGCATCTGAGCACCAGCAAGTGATCAGTTAAAGGCTAAATCCTACGTTATGTACAGGCAGAAGGTTAACGATTCATGAGCAGCTTTAATATTTCTATCTCTTGAGTTGGAGGAACAGACTTGACAAGATTTCATATCCACAGCCTTCTGCACCTGGTTCCCATTACAAACCTGGCCTGGATAATGGGGCTGTGTTCTTCTGCAGGGGTTGATGTTAGCGCTGCTCTTTTCCTCCCTTAACTCTCAGAACCTGAATGCTCGAGCTAAAGCTGTGCTTGACCCCTCTGTGAGAGAGCAGTCACAGCTTCCATCACCTTCCTCACTCCATGGAGATCAGATAAAACATTTCTCCAAAGTRTGAGTACAATTCCTGAACTGTTCTTATTTCCTGTGATATCTACAAAAGCTAGTGATGCATTACAGGTTTCAGGGTTACATCGAAAGTAAGATTAGTTGTTTTCCTTCTTAGTTTATAACTGAAACACTTCTCCTTAAAAAGATGGCTGGAGATACRGGGATTTTTTTTTTCCAGGATCTCTGCTTTGAATTTAATTTCAAATTACACTGAAAGTTCTAGTTGCAAAGCATAAATCTATTGTAATACCTGCCTCTRTCTGAGAGATATTGAAACCACTCAGCTGTTTAAAGATGCATCTATTTCCTGATCAGAACTCACAACAGAAAAACAAAAATGGCAATGCTCAGTGTGCCCCTAAATACACTGATTTAGAAAACCAGGGCAAACACATATGACATTCATACAAAAGTAGAAATCATCTACACCTTGAACTTCTTAAAAAAATAGCAGGGAATTCCCTGAAGGGAAATGCTGCCTAGGAAGTCCAGTCATAACATACACAATACACCCTGAAAAAAATATGTTGTTTGGAATCATTACTATTTTCCCCCCAATTCACTGTAGTAAACACATATGGATGGCATGCTTTATCTTATCTTGGCATGAACATTCAAATATTGGAAGCAACAGCATAAATAAATAGAATTTCTCCAGCTACAAAACTAAGTGTTTGAGGTCCAGCATGTTTTCCATTTCTAATAAAAGGGGGCAGTATTACATCAGCTGAAATTCGAAATTGTCCAAATTATCATAAAAAGGGCTACAGAAGGATACAAAACTGCTGAATTCCACTGAAAATAGACTGTTACTGTGTACGCAGTCACAAATCTGCTTGTCTGCCTTGGGGTAAAATTTTCAGAGCTAGTTCAATGGGACTTCGGCTCCTGCATTGCTGCCACTTCAAAAAAATTTTATTTGAGTCACTATTTTTCTTTCAAAATTATTAAGGAAATATTACAATGGGTATAAAATGAAGACATGTGTTTCATGTAGCTAGTATAAGCCCTAAGCCTAAAAACAAAATAGGAAAATTATCGTAATTCCAAAAAATTTTGGATCAAACTCTTTCTTTTTTTTTTTCTCTTTTTTTCTTAAAGATTTTTCCGATTAAAATACTTGTGTCCAAATATGGTTTTAGGAAATTAACGTTGTACACCCAGTGTGAAAAAGAAAAAAAATAGTCATAACTTAGTGTATTATGTTCAGCCGCAAGTAGGTTACTAAATTGAGCGGATTCACAGTCAAGCATAAAGGACATTTGTTTTGTAAGAGGTATGAGGACTGCCGGGATTTGTATTTGAAACTTTTCCCTATTCCGGGGCGTTTAACTCAGACCCGTCACTTATCTGTTCTAAAATGATGGATCTGTGAAGAGGTTGTCTCTATGCAACTTGTCCTTCTACGTCCCAGAAAGTCCGCAGGGAAAGGTTTGTCGGCTGAGCAGGATGAYGTACTCGGGGRAAAAAAAAAMAAAAAAAAAACCACTTTCCCGGTTGCAGTGTCTCTTTGCAGAAATCAGAGTCTTCATTAGACAGATGGAATACACTCCCACTGAGTTGAATAAATTGCCTATATTCTTGCAGGAAAGTGAGACGACACTAACAGTTCCTCAAGTAAATCAATGCCTTTCTTTTTTTCCTTTCTATCCAGCTCCAGATTTTCTGTTATAGAATGTAAATACTTAAATTACATTATGCCTAAGTGTAAGCTGGGAAGGACAGGACCTTTYTTAAGTTACAGTGAGAATAAAACTTGCTACAATGACTATGGAGACAATACCATAGAAAAGGTAATAACTTTGCAAAACTAGTAATTTGCTGTTGGTACTGCTATTTTTTTTCCCCCAACTATTAGGTACTCACCACCCTTTTATTACAAGTAGAACTAAGTTTTAACCAACAGAAATAAGRATCCAATTGAAAATGCTTAAAGTTTCTATCATGCCTCACAACAGATCGAAAGATAAGCATTGACCTCCTATTTACTAGGTGCAAATAGTCAGCTAAAAGAAACTAAAGGGGAAAAAAAGAAAATATAAGAAGTTTTGCTTAAAAGAGAAAAGGAAACAAGAAGAGATCACTACCTGCAACTCTAAGCCATGTATTCATAAAGATTTATAGGAAATCCACAAGGCCCTTATGACCAATAAAYTCAAGTTCTAGATTTGAGAGTGGTCAGGACTCTGTTCAGTAAAAGAAAGCAGAGAATTGCATGTAGAMTGAACTGGAAAAGAGTTTTCTTAACTATGTGTTTGTTTTTTGTTTTTTTTTTTAACTGAACTGAGAAATTACTTTAGCAAGGTGATTCTCTTCATGATTATCTGAGAAATCCCTGCACATGCAGGACAGATAGCGTGACTCCTGCCACTGCAATTGTTCTGAATCTGGTACTGAAGGTATGGGGAGAGAAAAACTGGTAAAAACCTGATGGCAGCATAACAGCATTGCTTGCCTTCAGTGAAAAAAGCAACCCAATGCTGGAGCCATTGCAGGGCAGTCAAAAGGAGATTATCCATGACTTGTGAGTTTTCCTACAAAGGCTTCCTGAGGTGTTTGTATCAGGCCGAGTTTGTACGTGTGTGCAGGAGCTTCATGGACTCAGTGAAGTGTAGCAGCTCCGGAGGAGTTGTTACACTCTATTGTCTCAATAATCCAGGCACTTAACAATCCCTAAATTGTTGATCAATAGACCAATATCTCCAGAGATGAATAATACACCTTTTTTTTAAGAATGTACACATTTTACATGCAAACTGTGGTCTATATCAGGGAAAAATAACGTGGATTCAACTTCTGAAACTTTGATTTAGGAATAAGAAAGGAATAAAAGGCTCATTAGAAGAGGTGCTAAAGTACCATACTGCCCAGGAAGTAGGAAATATTTGGGGGTCTATTTCTGCTTTCCTACTGCAAATACACAGTTGTCTGAAATCTACAAAGAAGAGAGTGGAATATAAACATGAAAATGTTATATTAAATTCTGCTTACACTCAGATCGTCATGAATTTGCTTCACGGTACATAAATAGAGAGGCAAGGCTAAAAATATGTTGTGATTTTTGATTTCATATGTATTCTACCTTGACTTCATATATSTTTCTCCAATCACTGTTCTTACCTATATTTTTTAAACAAATATTTTCTGAAGCATCTTTTTCAGCATTTTCATGCTTTATATACCAAAAATATAGCATCTGATTCTTTTAAAAATAATGTCAGTTATTTTATAAATTATATAGCACTTTCAGGTTYATTTAAAGCCTTAAATCAAAGCAAATCTTCTGAGCAATGATGGTAGTTTGAAATACTAAAATAAATACAAGTAGCTGAAGCAATGCAGATTTTGTTTAAGTATGCTTTTTTGTTGAAGTTGCTTTGACTGGAAAAAGTCATATCCTCTAAACAAAGATGATTTTTTGGTATGATTTTGCTTTTGCTTCTCTCACATGGTAAAAGCTCCATATATTATTTTCTTCATTTTCCTAACTCTCTCCCCTCTGCAGTGTTTCTGTTTACTCTGTGAAATGACTGACACCATTGCTCTTCCCTTTCCACAGTCAAACCACACCTGAGGTGGAACAGAAAAAGTCAACTCTGTCATMGAGATTTTTTTGCCTCATGTGTATTGTACTGGTTTAGACTCAAATTTAGTTCAGGTGGTGCTGAATGTTAGATTTGTGACCAAAACAATGCTGGGTAACACAGGGATTTTTCACCTCTTGCTGAACTGGGCTTCCAAAGCAAAACCATTTCTGTTTTTTGATGCTGCTCYGCCACAGAGGAAGCTTTGGGTGTGCCAAGCATGGAGAGGGGGGCAGAGCCAGGCCAGCTGACCCCAGCTGACCAAAGGGATATTCCTCACCATGTGACATCATGATCAGAAATAAAATCTGGGGGAAGAATGAGGAAGGGGAAATGTTTGGAGTTTTGGCATTTGTCTTCATATGTAACTTATTTGTGCTGAAGCCCTGCTCTCCTGGGAATGGATAAACATCAGCCTGGAAATGGGGAGTAACAATTAATTTCTTATTTTACTTTGCTTGCATACACAGCTTTTCCTATACCTATTAAACTACACTAATCAACCCATTTTTTTTCTCATTTTACCCTTCTGACTCTCCTCCCATCCCACTGATGGGGAGTGAGCGAGTGGCTGCCTGGTGCTTGCCTGCCTCTCCTGACCCACAGCAGCTCACAAACTGAAACAGCACRGATTGGCTTCATCTCACAAGTACARACTAGCCTCACTGCTTTGGCAAATGACAAAGTTGGGCTGTCCCAAAGTGCTGAATGTTTTTGTTTTGGCCTTTCTGATGAGTGAATCTCTGTGAGCACTTTTAAAGCTTTGTGGATTTTTTTTTTTGAACAGCAGAATACAAGCACAGACATTTTTCAATTCTGTGTCTGTAACCAAATACAAAGCTCTCTGAGATATTTAAATGACACATTTTCAAAAAGGCCTCAGCCCAGGCTTTGAAGTTATGTATATAATTTTGTAAGCACGATCATTTGCACAACAAACTATTACCAACTATCTGAACTTGAAGACCAGTGACTGACCAGAACTCAATAGCTTTTTAAACCAGCTGCAGGCAATTAATTTGTCATCTTTTTCTGGTGCCAGCTTCCAGCTACTCATTTTTACAAGTCTAATTACCTGAAGCCAATTTCTGAAAAATTTGGTCCTGAAAACGCAGGGTCCAGATTCTTCAAAAGAATCCAATCCAAAATTGCAACTGTTATCAAAGCTTCACTGGGCTTATGACAGAACCTATACGCAGTTTTCTTGGCATAMAATTATTTCAAAATTATGTTTCTCTAATTGAAGTGATCCAGTATTCCTCTTCCCTCACCATTTCGATCATCCTGCCCATCATTTTTAGAGTAAAAGAAGTGTATCATAATGTAAAAATTAAAAGGCAGAGGGTGAAGGGGAAAAGAAGAGTGCTCTAGAATTCTGTTTGTGCGAAGGATGCTCCTGGTTTTAATGTATTTTATACTTGCTATAAAATATAAATACATTTTCTTAGTATTCATGACTGAATTAATACTTTTATTTTCTTTAGGATAAGAGTGGGGATATATCATCACTGAAAATGACTGATTTATAKCCTGTTCTTTTGCAGGAGATATCTATCCTGCCTTTTCTCACATCTCTGGGGCGACGATAACAGACCAGCACACCAAAGGTAAAACCAGAGCTCAAACTACAACCTCTTCCTGCCTTAAYGGTTCTGTAGTACCTGCTGCCATAAATAAACCCAGCAGGATTACATAAGGTCACTGAGAGACTCGGCAACTGATTTCCCTGCTGCTGTTTTATTCTTAGGTTTTAAAAGCTGCAAGCGCTACCATGAAAAGTCTCCTCATAAAAGATGGCATTTGAGGATGATGTTGTTTGAATCTGTTAGAGTTTCCAATTCACTCTGCTATATTTGCAAGCAAAATAAAAGAATTTTTTCCTCAGACTGCCTGATGTATAACCACAATCTGGAAGCTGTGCATCAATCTGCGTACTGCTAGTAACCGGCACAAAACAGAAATTTSAGATTATTCACTGAAATATTTACTGACTCTGCCTTAAAGGGTGAAAGATGAAATTGAAACTTGTTATATCGAGTAGAAGATATAAACATGATACCAAAAATATGTGGGGAAGAGAYTCAATAAGTAAGTGGATGCCATTTTTACACTTATTTTTCAAAGTGAAATCAAATGTTAAGAATTCTTTTAATAGCCCTTATAGCGTATTAGATATTCTTAAATGTCATGCCACTGAAACTCATAAAATAAATTTTTAAATAAGCATAATTTTATAAACTCTTCATATTGATCATATATGTGACATTTATTTTATTTTTATARCCTGGGCTTTAGTACCCTGCCTCTTGATTAGTTAAGACAAACACTGACTTTACAATTAAGGTGTTTTAATATGGCCTGCTTGATCAGTTATTCATTTCTGTATTTTTTTTCATAATATAACTTGTATTAAATGAGATTTTCAAGTTATGGCATTTAAAATAATATTAGCAGAAATAAATATTTATTAGATCCTGAATCTGACTTTGTGTTGTTTATGCCATGTGGCAACATTTTAACACATTCATACGGTGGCACTGTAACACTCAACCATGCTAGTACAGAACTGGCCTTTTGGCCATATTTATCAATCCAGCCATTCTCAAAAGTATAATTCAAAATCTARTGACCACGAACAGTGGAAGATTCAATCAAATCCTTTTCCATGTTTCTGCAGAGCTTCCTCATATGAGTGCACAGGATTGTCATGCAAACCCAGAGAAGTTTTTAGCCCAGCACTGTGAAGTGACAAGGTATATTTAACATGAAATCAGAGATGGCTAAAAGCTCTAAAAAGAAATTTCATATAAAAATAAGAAGCTATTTGCAGGGAAGAGAAGAGTGAGTGACAGACTGTGGGAAAATGGGAGGCATTACCTTTTCATTCCTGCAGTTGTTTAKACCCATGTTATTCATGGAGGGCAATTTTCCATCAACACCATGAGGCTGCTGCTGCTGCTGCTGTTCCCTTTGGATTTGCTCTCTCATTTTTCGAGCCTCCTGAATGGCTTTCATTACTGTGTCCTGGTCCCCAAATAGGGCAGGTGAATTAAGACTGGAAAGGATATCTRTAAACAGAGAACATATTTCATTTAGGCAATTATCAAAATTGAAATCTAGGGTAAGAATTCTGCTCTCACACTCTTAGAGCTGTACCCAGCTAACATCTGCAGAAGGAGGAGTGGCAATTGTAGTCTGTTTGAAGGCTGAATTACCCAACCGAATTGATTGATTAGCTCATACACTTCTTTGGCTGTTAGAAATACAGCCATTGAGGTCTTGGGATAGTCTAATATAGAGGTATCTGAGCGTACTCATGGACTCAAAATATGTGTTTAAGACCACAGTATTCTGAAGCTTAAACTGGAAGCCTTTTGAGGTATTAAAAATAATTAATAAAATGAAAAAAGGAAAAAAAAGTCTCATTTATGCGGCCATGAAACTATGTCAAATATTAGAATTCCTTAATAGAGAGAACCATAATTCTGGGCATTTAGATTTCCATGTTAGAAAGAGCAGTCACATTTACTTTTTGGGCACAAAGATTATCACCATAAGATGAAGTATAAATCTCTAAATCAGTACAGAAGAA
>NW_026623338.1:1937265-2055046 GCF_030028575.1 Malurus melanocephalus | reverse complement strand
CAAAATTAAATCTAAACCAACAACCCCAAAATCCCAAAAGGGCTAAGATTTGGAAACAATCTCCAAAGAAAATTTTTATATTCTTTTCACTTCACTAAATTTCGGCTGAGTAAAATACATCAAATTCAACCTTGAAGGATCCTGAATTATTTTAAAATATGGTTAAGGGTTTCTTACACTTTATCCTGGGAACCAAATGGTTCATTTATTCCTGTGGCCTAACTAAAAAGAGATGCAAGCTGTGATGTTTTAGACAGACTGATGATGTTTCTGTCTAAATGAATCAACCCTCTCCAAAATAAAAATAATGCAGAGGACAACCTTTGCTCTTGCCAGGGAAAATTTGCAATGCTCTGAACTGTCTCAGCCACTAAGTTCCATTCTGGGCCCTAAGGAAGTTTGCAACCATATTTGCATGATTTTTAAGAGATTTAGATTTCTATTCATATATATTTATTGTAAAAAGGTAGCAAAATCTCTTACATGGCTTGCTGATTTTTGGTAATGTCTCCCTGTCTTTTTTTATACTTAAGAATTGGATTAAGAAAAAATTTTTAATGACTTTATGTGAAAAATATTTATGCCTTAGGCATTATCTATCTTCTGTGCTYCTTTCTTTTGAATGGTCTATGACTTCAAACTGATATTTCACTTTCTAATGTAAGATAGTGCAATGATAGTTGCAAATAAATTGACAGGTAGAGTACCTAGCTAGTTGCAAAAAATGTCTTTCAGAGATCATGATGTTCCCAAGTGTTTGGGAATGGAAAAAAACCCCATAATTTTTATATATTTAATATATGTATTTAACATATCTATTCATTATTCACAAGTGTTTCTATATATTTTACAAGTACACTTGAGCTACAGATCGTGAATAAGTGGTCTGTAGTATTTAGTCAGTGTTAAAATTTACTATTTGAACTTTAGGACTGATCATCTACATTTTGCAGCTCTTGATTCTGTTTCTTGAYTGGTTAAAGTAGTCTTCATACGTASTTTTCAGACCAATTTTGTTTCATCACTTAATAAGCTTAAAGAATCTTGAAAAAAATTCCCTACTTGTAACCATATGAATCAACAAAATCCTGACAGATGGGCAAGCAAATAATAAAAATATGATCAAATAATAAAAACATTATAAAATAATAACATCAACTGGCTGGACTAAAACCTTTCTGTCTTATTAAAAAAAAAAAAAAAAATCACAATCTAGTATCTAGTTTTATTTTATTTGTTTGGTCCAGAAGACAAAATTTAAAATTTAACTTTGTGTGTATACACCCAGTAGATGCCTTTAGGCAAGATATTCATTCAAAAACCCTTTTACAAGTTTTATATATCTATCTTTATTTACTTGTGTGTGTATATTTTTATGTGTTTCCTACATTACATATTTCTTTCCTGTATTTCTCACACACTGCCACATCTCTTTGGACACTCATATAAATCCTGGCATTCTTAAAAAAATCTTCACTGTAATTTTTTTTCTCCTTTTTAACAGAAATGTAGGCACAAGTATTTACTTAATTCAGAGCTAACTGTGTTCAGGCTGAAGTTTCATGCAGAAAACTTGCCAATTTTCTCCTTTCCCCTAGGATGAGTTACCTAAAGAGGATCCCCTTCCCAGAGATCCACTGAGCGGGCTGGGGATGCCACTCTTGTTCGTCACTGTCACTGGACTGCTTTTGCTGGCTGGGAAGAGATTCTGTGTTGGAGATGTTGGGGATTTGACAGGTTCAGCTGTTTTGGGTCGGGCTGAGAGGTTCAGTGGCTGAGCTGCTTCGTCCTGCAAGGGTTTAACGTAAATAACTATTAGGAAAAGACAAATGAAGACATCATTTTGCAAGCAGCAGTTACTTTACACCTCGAAGACAATGCCACATTCCCCAGCAATAATAACAAAAGGAGCTAATTATCTGCSTCCTTTAAGATTCAACGAAAGGAAACCTCATTAATTTCTCTGTGCTATGCTTCTTATTTACATTAACTATTTGACTGGATCATTCTTTTTGCCAAATTAAAATTTGAATTAGCTCACATTACAGCTTAATTTCCTAATGTGTTTTCGGAGATCTAAATTAACCTAGGGCATTTACAAAGAATTATTTAAAATTTCCAACAGCTCAGTAATGCTTTTGCACTGGTTCTATAAGAAAAGTTCCTGGCACTATAAAAATAAGTTATGTAGATTATTTTTAAATGTATTAGAAACTAAAGAATCAGAAGTACTACTATGAAAGAATAATTTGGAAACCCTGACAGCTCTTTGGCCCATGTTTAAAGCTGCTGCTAACTTATACATTCCATACATCTAATTCAGAGTGCATGTTTTGTTTAGTGAAATAGTCTGTGTTGGTCCCTCTTAATAGAAGATAAGAATTTCACTGAATTCAAATTCCTTTACTTATTAGGGTAATGTCTACATACCATATGCATTTCAAAATATATTTTATTTCCTAGAATTTTGCATATTTTATAACATTTTATTATTCAAATGCCATGTTTTGGACATATTTAAGTGAAATCAAATATTTTCCACATAAGTGCTCATTTGACACTGTTTTATTATTCATGTATTCTGTAGTTATTTCTGGTTCATTCAACCTTTAATATATCTTTATGTTTTATTTGCATTAAGACAAACTGTGTAAATCTAGTATCAGCATTTTTATGTTTTGATACCTTTCATATGCAACTGTGGAAGAAATTCCGTCTGACATWTGTTTTGTTTCTGTGCTGCAGAATAAAATATCTCAAGTTCTTGAAGAAGACTTATTTAAGCAATTAATTTCTATTGATCAGGATAAACATTCACAGTGCAACATTCTTCCCATTCTTTGAGCTTGTTCCTTCTACTTAATACATTAGGCAAGACAGAGCACTTGGAAAACGGTGAAAAAGTGATTTTCTGTAGTTAAAGAGGCCAGTAAGACAGATCTCTCATTTAAAATATGCCCAGAGCAGAATTATGCTGGATATAAGAGAATATTGTTCATATTTTAAAACACTGCACTGATCACTTCGAAGAGTAGAATTATGTTGAAATACAGTAATACATCACATTATCTCATCTTTTCCATTCTCTTTACTGTCAGGCAGTGATTTAGCAAAGTACATCTGGTCACACACACAATGCATTAAACAGGAAAACAAAATAAGCAGGTATTTATAATGCCATCACAGCACCAACTTTAAACTTTTCCCACAAACCTGCATGATGTTTCAGTTCTTCCTGGTCTCAGAGTGTGCACAAATGTCCACACCCTTTCAGAGCCCAGGTGAGAGCAGAAGCTCACAGGTACAAGGGACAGGGACAATTCTGGTGCTTTGTGACCATGCTTACAGGAGGCCTCTTTCCTTGCATCAGTGTTCAACTTTTAAATAAATATCCATCTAGTACTGCTACAACTGTGAAAGAACTCTAAACACTGCTAGAACCTGTTTGTATGTACTACATGGACAGTATTTTCATTTCTGAAAGGCATCCACAAAACTGCAAAACACTCTGGTCACTGACTTAAGAAAAACCTATCATTACTTTTGGAAAGATCTGACTTCTGTAAAAGAATTCCATTAGTTCTATAAATAATGCATGTAGTTTATACAAACTGCTTAAAAACARAGAAGATATAGAGGATTTGTTAATAATGCATGACGATCAAAACTGTCACATCTGACAAAGATAAGAATCTGCCAAGACTGAATATAGGTACTGGTTTTATACTAATAATTTCTTCATTAGCTATTGGTAATTGTCCACACAAAGCACTTGTAATTCTTCTCTAACATTTTGAATGCAGTAGTGTGCTTAATAAAAATAATCATAAAAAGACTTCAATTTTATTAACATATACTTTAGTCCATTCAAGTTACATTATGTAGGGAAACCCCCAAGAATTTGCATGTGGTCAATTCTGTAATAGGACTCAGCTGGCCACAAACCTGGAATGGTATTGGCCTCGGTTCAAGAAGATATGTGCTTGAATTTAACCAGGGAAAATTTTACTCACACAGTAAAGGTTTGGTTTGGTGTAGGTCCATTTGGCTCACTTGCTCCCAAAATTACTTTTTCACATTAAAGCAGTCAGTAGTATATGCTCAATGCAATAAATCACCGGTGTTAGGTATCACTACACTATGGCAACTTTGCTGGAACAGTTGGGCTTTGCTTTTGGTGGCTTCTGTATTGACCATAGCAAACTCTGTGTATGTGGTAAATTTCCCTGACTGCTCTCAAGCCTGGGGTTGGATTACAAGAGGTAAAATATTAGGCTAATACAYGTCTACAGCTAAGTAAAGTGAATGCTTTGCTAAATAAATGTTAGATCTGGCCATAATGGAATAGTTTTTTATTTATTAGTACTCTCAGCCTAGCAAAAAAGTGTCATGGAAATTTATCAGCCCAGGCAGAAATATCTACTCACCCACACTTTACCACGATGATTGATGATAATGAAAAAGCAAATTATATTTTACTCTCGTGTCAAAAAACAAGGAGAAAAAAAAGGAAACCACCACCTCAAGTGAGTAAAATCTTCTCAGGCTGGTTTGAGGCTAAGGACTGTTTGCCTGTAAGATGTTAGCAGCCAGCAAAAAAAAACCCGAAAAACCACAGCCCCTCTCTCTCCCCAAATAATCASTATGTGCCACCTTCAGCTCTATTTTAACAGCTCTGCATTTACATCTCCATCATTCAAACTGGTAAAACATCTGAATGTTGATTGTTTTTTACAGTTCAGAGCAAATTGGCTCTGAGCACGTTTGGCTTCATGGAATCCCAAGCAACCCCGGGAGAAGGCAGCAAGGGCAGCCAGGCAGTCCCACCCAAGGGCACGGGCTGCTCCAGGGGCTTCCAGGGAGCACAGAACTCATTCCAGGCTCCTGGCAAATGCCATGTTGTAGCTGCCTGGATCCAAGCGAGTGAGAATAAGCAGGCACGAGCACCCGGCGATGGCGCAAAACCAGCAAGAAGCGGCGCGGTTGTCAGCAGCTGTGTGAAATCAGCAAAAGTCAAATCAATCTGCAGCGACATAATGTTTTCCCCAGAGCCCTGACTTAGATATTATTTTTATAGGAGGCTTTTCCGAAATGGTAGAATTAAGTACAACTAGAGATTTTTAAAATCATTAGAAGCCCTAAAGTCCCTCTCTTACCCTAATAATATAAGCCAACGCCACATCTTAAGATATTCAGGGGTTCGGTGTGAAACAATTCATGAAATGGATGCCTTTTATGCATGTTACCAGATTATAAACTGAAATCTTGAAAATACCACATTTTGCTGATGAATCTGTTGTGCTGCCTGTGGTAGGAAGAGGGACGCCTGGTATTTTTGGAAACAAGTGAATGCTTTCTCTTCCCTTCCCTGTACTGATAATGCAGCACAGAAATGGAACTTTTTATTTGAATGTTGAATAACTGCAACGTGGCTCAGCTTCCAACTGTAAAACAATTACAGAGACCATCTGATTTCACTGTCCTTCTCAAACACCGACTTTTTTCTTTACTGAAAAATACCTTAACTTGAGTTACCGGGCTGGTCCCTCTCTTCTCATTTTTCATCCCAGTGGGTGAAAGTGCCCCTGTTGTATTTGGTGGCTGTGGAGTAGATGGCATTTTGGCTCCAGGAGAAACTTGCATGCTTGCCAGCTGAGCTGCATACAGTTGCTGGAAGACAAGAAGATATACATATATTCCTGCAAATTTCCTAAAAAAAGAAGCGGTAAATGTACTTTTCCCCACTGGTGTTTCTTCTGTTAAAGGATATTTTTCAGCTCCTGTTTGTGGCTTCACTTCTTGCTATTTGCAAAGAGAGAAAAAAACAAAGACTGGAAAATTCCCAAACACCAATTTCCTTTTTTTTTTCATTTGACTTTTGCTGATTTTTCTCTCTCTTTTTTTTTTTTTTTTTTTTTTTTTTTTTTTTTTTTTTTTTTTTTTTACCTTTTTGCTAAGGATGAGCACTGTTGTTGAGGAAAAAGCTGCATTGTGCTTGAACATTAAAAGCAAAAGTGGTAAAATTAAAAGGCTGTTTATGAAAAGGAGGTATAAACCCCTGTCAGAAACAACAGTAATCCAGGTCTTTCTGTTCTTAGCCAGAAATTAACCACCAACTCCAAAAAATTTACGGGGAGCTGGCACAGAAYGGCTTCCTACCAAAAGGCAAAGTTAAAATAGCCAGCAAGGTATGTCTCCATCTCTGTGATATGTCTTCTCTAAATGCTAATAAGGAATATAGGCCTTAAAAATTCCTGTAAATAGTGATGAAAGTATAAAAAAAAAGTCTGGTGGAACTTTAAAAAAAATTAACTGAAACATAATAAAAGACTTATATTAAAATAAATAATCCCAACCAATAAAAAGTGCTTACTGAACAAAACTGAATTGGTTCAACTTCTTTCCAGTGACCAAATTTAAACCCTCACCTTGAATCAGTATCATGAATAATTCTTCTGCCATAAACAGAGAACATCCTAATCCCTCTTCCACACATATATCTACATAAACTTTGCCTTATTAGTGAGAAAAAAGCCAGGTGGTTTCTATGTCATTTCCAACATTACTATCATTCAGATGGACAAATAAAAAAAATTACAGTAATCAAAAGCAGACCTTTCAGCACATGTAATTAAACGAAAGCTTAATAAAGAATAATTTTCCAGAGCCAGATGTGCTTATATCATAATTGTTGCTTTCTTTGGAACAATTTTTCTAATATAACAAGCCTCCACAGAAATGAAAGTTACACAATACTGCAAGTTCAGTGACTCAGTGGCGAGACAAATGTGAGAGGGAGGGGCAGAGTCACAGCTCAGGGTGACAAATAAAAACCATTGTTTGTTTGTTTCTTTTCATCCCTTTTCAGTACCACACAGAGACTACAAAAGGATCGCAGAATAATATTTTGAAATCAGTGGTGTTTAAACATTTTGGCTAAGGTACTGGGTTTTTTCCTACGCTAGAAGGGAAAAAGAGTGAAAASAGAAAAAATTCCCAGCTATTGGTGATGTCCTGGAGAAAGAAAATGAAGCCTTTCATAAAACAAGAGGYGTTTTTTCCCCCTAGAAATGGGATCTTACTCCTTTTAGAATATTTTTGAGGTCAATCTCTACCACCTTAATAGGATGCTCTGCTTAAAAAAGAGTAAAAAGCACATTTCACAAACTCTTGAAAGTTCACACATTCTCAGCTCAGGAATAATCGGGCACTGCACTATGAGAGAGATTACACAATAAACTTTAATACAATTGAAAGACAAAACCCAAAAATTATAAAGGTTTTCTCAGTATTCTGACAGTTGTCTATAGACAACAATACTTTTACTTTCTTTTCAACAATTTAACTTCTTCTTCAACTATCTGAAGAAGATTATTTACACTTTACTAAAAAAAAGACTAAAACTTTTATACTTGCTGTAGTGTGTGTTGCACTTTCAAAAGTGTAAAAGAAATTCTTTGTAAAAGTTAACTCAGATTTATCAACTAAAATTCAAAAGAATTTCCTTCTTAGGTGAGTCACTAGGGCACAAAAATGTGGGTGTGAATTATTCTTTCTGCAGCATTCCATTTTCTATAGGAGATAAAACTTGATTGTCAATTATGGCAACTAACMTAGCGTGGTGGGTTGACCCAGGCTGGGGGAGAAWATAAGATGGAGAAGTTCATGGGTCGAGATAAAGACAGGGAGATCTCTTACCTGTCACCATCACGGGAAAAAAAGAAATAAAAAAAATACCTAGCTTGGGAATAATTTATTTATTYTCATTTACAATAGAATTGGCTGGCAAAAAAACAGAGACTAATACTAAGGACCCATCCCTGCCATTTTCCCTTGAAAACTTGACCGGCTATTTCAAGACCAATGCAAAGATGGGGACACGTGACAGCAGCCAGAGCAGGAYGTGTTGGTGACCTGAGTCCCACCAGGACTGGCAACAGAGACACCCACAGCACACTGAGGGTTAACATCGAGAGAAGTGGGCTGTTCCAGAGACTATCTAAGCAACAGTTTGATTTTGGAAATGCAAACAGGAAAAGTGGAATAAAATTAGAATTTTTCACCACTCCCCTCCCAGGGTGTTGAGGGCTGTATTGGCGGTACTGCAAGTCCTGTCAGGAAGAAATGTTTCAAAGGCAAGACAGAATAAAAGAAACTTTTGTCATTTATATGTCTATATCTATATCTATACCTATATCTATATATATCTATATCTATACCTATATCTATATATGCTCACCTAGGACAATATATAACTCATGTTTGGTTATTCCAAGGTCTTAGTACTGTCTTTTTCCTGGCATTTCTATAAATTCATTTTACAATATGAAAGCAAATGTGTCAATAAGTAACAGCAATTTGCTTTCTGCTCTACAAACAAGTACAAATACTGCAAGAATTCACATGAGCACTAGCAACATTGCTGTGTGGACTGGAAGGCTGGGTAACTTTTAAATACCGGTTTGTATGGGGAGCTAGCCAATCTGGAAAAATATGTGCATGCCACCATTGCGGGGGAAAATGGATATTTTTGCAAATCCTACTGCTATGGCTCAAAATGGCAATTTAGGACCTCACATTGAGATGGTCASATTGTGAAGTTTTTATTTGTGAGACTGAGAGAGAAGAATAAAACCCAGACATTGAACGAATGGTGACTGCAGCTTTTAAACCTCAAAAGCAAAAGTTTCAATGGAATTTTTTTTAACTGAAATTCCAACCCACCTATTCACAACTATGTAAAACAATTAAACTACTTTAAACACTGAAACACATCTTCTTTTTGATCTATCCCACAAAGAGGATTTTATAATCCTTATGCCAACCACTGGCTCAGAAGACTCTTGATTACAAATTAGAGATACAAAAACATCAAAAATGCAGCCTTGTTTTAAGAAACCTTAAAAATTTATATTTATTTTTTCTCAGAGGTTGCAAAGTTACCATTCTTACAATCCAGTTCCCAACATCTAAATATAATTAAAGCTGATTCTGAGGTCCTCAGTGCTCCTGAATAGTTAACAATTTTCAAGTCCAGCTGAATTAAGGTAYATGAACAACAATGCAGCTTTGCGGTTTTCAGAACCAGGCTTCGTCTAATGTCAGATTTGACACTGGAGAGTGGGATTTTGAAATGCCTCAAGTCTGGAGGCAATGGCAAAGTGAAGTCTCGCATTTAGGCACCTATGAACTTACAGGCTTATGAACTTAGGCACTTGTTGCTGAAATGCTACTCCAGCTGTAATCAAGTAAACATTGGAGGTGGGAATTTATGAAAGTTGGAGGTCACTATGAGTGTGAATGAAGTTCACGTACTTAAAAAAAAATTTCAAAGTAGGAGAGTTCTGTACTCAGCATGTGTACAGAGCAGCACAAGTGTACACAAATTGTGTTACCTGGAAACAGAGGAGTTCACACTAAGCCTTTGTTAGAGCTTAGAGCTATAACAAGTCAAGAAGAATTGAATAATTAACAAAAATAATAATGCTGTTGTGATGGTGATGTTGTGTTCTGTTTCACAAATTACCTACAGAATTTGATGAATTATTTCCATTTCATTTTTTTTTTTTATAAAATGTATCATCCACAATCCAGAATTCGCCTTAAAGGCTATGAGCTAATACTAGACTTGGATCATCTTAACTGATCCAAATGTTAAAACCTCTCTTAATGCCATCTGAGTTTCAGAATGCCTTTGTGAGATATTTTCATGACACAGAAGGATAATTGCCTTCASTGCCAGTATTCATTCATGCCTTGCCAGAAGACAAAGGMCTAAAGCTCACACATCACTCTCACAAGTTTCAACATTTTTTCATCTATTTTTTTTCAACTTGCTTTCAATAATCAAAACYCTTTCATTAGCTCAAGCTCCTTTCTCTATGATTTTTCTCTTGCACATAGGTCTGTGACATTTCTGGACACATTCTCGGGTGACTGACACTGAGCACAGCAAATAAGGACAGAGCAAAGCACCAGATGTTTTCCCTTTCTTTTTTGCAGCAGGAATATTCATACTGATCTCTTAGGCTGCATCATCTGTGCCTAAAAGAATGAATAAAAGTGAAGAATTTTGAGAATCAAAGATTACAGAAGTGGCACACAGTGAGGAAAACAGGATGGGCCTTAGAATCATAGAATCATTAAAGTTGAAATAACCTCTAAGATTGTCAAGTCCAGCCATTAGCCTTGCATTGCCCACTAAACCATGTCCCCAGAGTGCCACAGCCACATCATAACCCTCTCACCAGGGGCTTATCAAGGACAGGCCCTAGGCAAAAAGCTGGTTTTGAGAAGACACTTCAATGCAGAGAAAGTGATCAGCTGCTGCACAGAAGAGACACAGCTTCCTTAGATGTTCAGTCCCAGGGAGGAAATGGAGGGGCCAGTTCCACTCCTATTTACAGGAGCAGAAAAGCAAAGGCTGGAGACATTTCAGCTGACTGAGTGGTGACAGAGCATTTGGTCACAGCTGTGGGGATGTAATTCAGATGTTATTGTTTGCAGCAGAATTCTGAAGAACCTATAGGAAAGCCATGAGTGAAACACGGAGATAACAAAAGAGTGGCAGCAACAGCCAGTGTGTAACAGATAATCAAAGTGAGGGTGATGWGGGCTGGCCCAGTGTGATAAAATGCAATGGACGCACTTGCAGGATGCATCACAGAGAATTTCAGTAGAAGGTGGCTTGCTTGAAGTAGAAAGAAAGGATCTGTTCTAGAAACTTTCACCCTTTCATTTTCTTCTCTCAGGAAAAATGCTAAATTTCACGAACCCTAATTAATTCTGAAGTCTTCCATTACTAAAAATGGAAGCCCTATGTTACATCTTCAACAAATACATTTGCTACAGTAAATGAAACTGAACAATAAAGCTACTGAGAATCAAGTGAGAATCCTTATTTGTCAGCATTTTAAATGAATTGTGCAAAGCTGAAATATTTATAGAGATGAAAGTTCAGCTATTTAGACAATGAGTAATTTGGTTTCTAAAGATGAAAAACTCTAAGGAGTGACTGCAAGTGCTGTTGAAATCCTGCACTACAAGAGGTAATGCAGTTATTTTTTCCATAGTATATTTAGTAAGTAGTGTTGCAAAGCTAGAATACCAGCATTTTCCTTCTGAGTACATAACATGCAATAATAATACTTAGAACTATCTGATGACAAAGGGTTTTTGAAAGCTCACCAAAACCAGCAACCTCTTTACTATTTCCAGCACACATTTCTGAGAAACTGCTGAAAACAAAAAAAAAAAAAAAATTGCACCTTCAGTAGGATTGCTTGTTTTTAATTGCTGGTGGAGAGTTGTTTGAAATAAGCTTAATGTCAAACAGATTAAAGGAAAGAGAGTCTCAGTTCAGAAAAGCTTTTCTTCTGTTTGGAGGAAGAGCAGATYAGTGTTCACACCCATGTTTTGGGTGCCACAGATAATAACTATGGAAATAAAGTTTTAGTGCTGACCCAAGCCCAGTGCCACTGGTAGAACACTCAGCAGTTCAGCAAAGGCAACATTTTCAGAAAGCAGCATAGAAGCATAATTTCAAAAATTTTTTATTATGCTCCATAATTTCAGACACATCTTAAATCTAAATGCAAGAACCCCTTCTAAAGTAACCTTAATTGTACTCATTCCTTCCCATTTTTGTATATAAATATATATATATTTTTGTATTGGCATGCCTTTTGCACCAAGTATATTCAGTGACCAACACTGCAGTTGAGTGCTCTACTGTAGCACCAAGATAAGAACTGAGATTATAGGTTTATGCATACATATCAAAAAACCCARTGAAAGCCCAGAAAGGTTCTTTTCTCTTTGTTTTAAGACTATTCTTATGTAGATGCTCAGAGTGAAAGGTGGGTTAACAGAAAAGGACATTCAGAACCACAAGACAGTCTGAGGAACTCATCAGCGGCTTAACCATGTGACAAACCCAGGGGCAACTTGAAGGCAGCGATGGCCTGTGGAGTCTGCCAAGGAGCCAGATGCCATCACCAGAAAAACACCTTCCAAGGCTCAGCATCTCTGTCCTAGCAGAGCCCCCTGCACAAAAGGAGGAGGAGGAGGAGGAGGAGGAGGAGGAGGAGGAGGAGGAGAGAAGGAAAGGTGAATATAAAATTGTTAAAGAATTGTACAGACACATGAAAGCAGCGTTTAGCTGAATTGAAAAATCCAAAACTTGGAAAATCAAAGCTTTTGCTGTAAAAAATCAAGATGCCTTCAAGACTGAATATTTTATGCCAAAAATGTATGTTTTCTTTTGTTTCTATTACCTGTTAAAACAGTGCATTTTATAAATTTATGATGATGAAATTTGGATGTCTCTGTAGCATTTTCTCAGTTTTTCTAAGAAAAAGGTTAACAAATAAAAAAAAAAAGGTGAGTTTTACAGACCTTCTAGGACTGTGGTGCAGACTCTCTTCTCATTTTTAACAAGTGCCACCACACAGATAGTAAATAGCAGCTTACTGTTTAAGAACCAACAAGTATGCATCATCAACTTAACTCAGAATTTTATGCTAAATAACTGAGACTTATTTGGCTTTACGCAGGTATGTCTGAAAGGGCAGTGATCTAGCACAACTAGATGAAATTGGAATAAAAATTAGGAATAGAAATAGGAAAGTGTTTCATTTAGAAGCATGATTAAAAGAAAAAAGAAGTCATAATTATTGAAAAGACTTCCTTTTCTCCACAGAAACCAAGAGCCATAATACATGTGCACAGTTTGCTTGGAATGGCATAATTTTTTTTTCCCTGTTTCCTCATGTCTAGCGGACTCACAGTGGACACAGCATTCTGATTTTAAATATCCACAGATCATTAGAGTGGGAATATTCCCTTCATCTTCCCATAACACACCAAATACTTCTGCACAAAGGCATTGAGGTGCCACACAAACAGACAGCTAATGAATTATCATAACTAATGTCATAATAACAAAGATTGTTGCYGTGATTATTTATGCACTCGCTGACTAATGTGCTCTCCTATTTATTAAAACCCAATATGTGCAAACAAACTGACTGTATCTGTGAAAATACAAATAATACATTTTGCAGTCACAGGCGAAGTTAGAAGCGTTCGGTTTTCCCTTTGCATTCATCTGTGCATCTACTGAAAAAAAAAAATTCTTTCTCAGCTAAAAAATTATTTTATCAGTTGTTCATATTCATTCAGTTCAAAGCTTATGGTTAGTTTGTTGGTTTGGGTTTTATTCTTTTTAACAAATAACAGCAGTGATTTCAATGTCTGTCAGTTGCTATCATATATAATGTCAGGGGAAATTTTTACGTGGCCCTAAATTCCCCTGAGTTCCTGTCTCCTCAGAAGGAGATCACTGTATTGCTTCCCTCTCAAGCAGCAAAGGAACAGTTACCAAATTTCACCACTGAGTGTCTGCATGTCCCAACTCCTTTCACTGACCACAAATTCATTGTGCTGGTTCAGAAGAAGAAAAATCACTCTCATCTCTTCTGCTGCCCTGCTGTGGCTAATGGCCAGCCCCTGCCGAAAATAAAAGAATCTCTCCACATTTCAGAAACTGCAGCACGTATTGTTGTAGTACTGCAAAATAACAGCTTTATTTTGTTAAAAGGGCCTAACTTTAAGTGGACCATGGAATATTTATGGCTCTCAGTAGTCCTTTGAAAGAGTTATCTTATGTTTTTATGCCGATCACGGGTCAGAGGTTCAAATCAGCACTTCTTTCTGTCACTCCTTATATGTTTTACTATAATTTACAGCTCAGCAAGAGGACTCATAAAACAAAAGTGTCTATTTTACTTCAGCAACTAATTCTAGCTAATCAAAGCTTTCCAGCAAAACAACCCAGCATGAAACTCTGCGTGGAAAATATGCAGAGAACAAAGCGTTTTGTCAAATAACACATCTCATGATGTAAACACATATGTCTCTTATAGGAAATTTTATCGCTTCCACATTATCGGCACACAAAAGGAGCATTCTTGTTGCAGACCTGGTGCGACTGTGGAGCCATCGTCACTGGAAACAAGAGCCTGATTAGGTTCCCACACAGATATGAATAGATTTTCTTTTTTTAGTGTAATGCTGCCTTTCTTATTTCTTAAACAGACTAGTAATTGTGGCTGTAAAAACAGTGGATTGTGTTTGGACAACATTTGTTCCTTCATATTTTTTTTAGCTACCCAATGACACCAATTATCCCATATGGTTGTCCTCTTCTGGAAAGTCTGAGTTAATCCACAGCTGTGAAGATGARGACGCACCCAGCAGGCTCTAAATCTGGTGGGTCTCTTGTCTGTTAATAAAGTCCACAGTCTGCTGGACAGATGTTAAGAGGATCTGTATAATAAGTCAGTGACAAAGACCCAGACCTCTTCTGAGGAAAATAATTAGCAAAAACATATCTATTCTTCATAGTTTTTCATTTCTGGCTTCATGTTTTGGAGAAGAAAATTTTCCTTACTTCACAGAGGAGTCCCACAGCACATACATGTTTTGAGTCCTGCTCAAAATATGAATGGACTAACAAACCACACTGGCATGTGTTCTGAAGGAATGAGAGATCTTTTTGTCCATGACCWATTCCTGCATGCTGTGGTTCCTGCTATTATTTTAAGTTTTGGTTCATTCATTATGTTATGGGGGCATCCTGAATAGGTATTGTCAGCTGTAAAATATCTACTTAAATTTATAATGTAATAGGAAATGTAAACTAAGGGTGAAATTACCTTTGGTTAAAAGTTTTTAACATTGTCTTTTCTAAAATAAAGGGATCACAGGTAATAATTTTCACCCCCAAATGTCATGCTGATGTTCTGAGGGAAAACAAACAAACAAACAAACAAAAATAAAAAACCCAAAACCAACCAAAAGCCAACAACAACAAAAAAACCCACAAAAAACAAACAAAAAAATACCAGAACAACCCACCCAAACCAAAAAACCACCCAAAAACAAGGAAAGAATGTGGAATAAGAAGGCACCTGCAGCAAGATCTGTGTTTAGAGTCTCACTCACTTTTTCCTACCCCCACCTTTTKCTCCTCATGACCTGACAGCACAGACATCCAACCCCAAAGTCTCTCTCAGTTACAGACATTTAAATTTGGAAAAATGCTACAGACTTAAAATACATGCACCACTGCAATAAAGAACTAACTTGCCTCCAGGCACCTGTGCATTAAAGTGCTCTTAGGATCACTTCTGTTTCATTTGCAAAGGGTATTTCTTGTTCTTTTGACCTCATCCTGCTTTGACACAATGAATTAGAAATGGCCATCAAAGCTCCCTCTGCTTTGCTGCCTGAACACAGGAATTCTCATGCAGACATTGTTCCTGAGATGGTGGTCCTCAGGAATCAAATGGCTTTGATTTCATTGAATTATGACAATTAAATAGAATCTCTCAGCAACTGCCTGTTCACAACCTATTTACTGCAAAGCTGTGGACAAAGCCAAGAAAGAATGCTTAGAGCTCAAAAGAATTGTCAATCACTGCAAGTGGTTAAGACAATGGATATAATTTGGCACCTGGCAGTTGTCTCTGTAATATTGTCTTTGTTTCCCCTTAAGAAGCAAAGCTGATGGTTTATTAGTTTTACAGCACCTTGACAAGTTTTCAAGATAAAATGTCACCTCATTGCCCTATGAAGCTGCTGGGAATTTTCGTGAGAAAGCATGAAAATTGTGAAAGAAAAGTTTACTCTCTGCAAAAAACATCAATTCAAAAATACATCCTGAAATTTTTGCACAACTGAACTTCAGACAGTACATTAATAACCATAGAATATATGCAACATTGTGTCTACTGAAAGAAAATTTCTCAGCTCACAGTGTAAGAGAGTGTGATATTTAAATGAGACTTTCAATTTTTGCCAATGTCCCTGAGTCAAAAGTCTAACCCTGTAAAGTATAGGTACTGTTCCAACGACCCCAAGAGAGAAAACTATATTTCTGCCTTGTCAGAAAAGAACAAAGGSCTGGCCAAAAGCTGGCAGGGGGAACAGAGTAACAGCTACCAAAACACACAAATAAACAAACGAAAACAAGACTAAAAAAAATTTAAAAGATAGATAATAAGTTGTAGACCTTCTGTATCAATAGGGGGCTCTTACTTTCTGAAGAACAATTCCCTTGCGAAGCCACTGACTGAAAGGAGAGGCAAAAATCCTCACTGACTTGGSGGCCAGGTCACACCTCATTTCACTCTTTTTTATTTTTTTCCCCTTTCCAAACAGACTGAGTGTTGGCCTTCTGAGAATATGATGCTAAGCCACTTTTCCTGTAGAGTTTTTTAACTGGGCCTCTGAGAAAGGGTTTGATACAATTCAATGACTGAAGTAATACCTTTGTCCATCTGAGCATTAAATGGCCCATTGAAATACAGCTTAGTTAGAAAGAATTTCAGTAAATGGTACTTTCTATTTTTTTTTTATCATTATTATTATTATTCCTTTCCCAACAGATTACTGCCTGGATCTGAAAATGCAGTTCAATCACTTTTGGTTGCCTCTTAGGTCAGGCCTTTAGCCAGTGTTAATTAAATATAACCCCTTCAGAATACTGGAGGTTAAATGAGAGCAACAAACTGATCTTCTTCAAAATATGACCTCATGCTCCCCAAAAAGCTGTGTTCTGTTTGGGATGGCCCTCTTTCAAACACATTGGTCTTAACAATAAAAATTTATTGGGAGCAGGGAGGGGGAAAACCATGCTAAAGGCTATTTTATCCAACAGCCAGTAATCACTAAACCTTAAACACCTATTTCCATGCAATATACCATGTCTATTGTGTTTAAATAACACACATCATAAAGGAAAGTGCTGCAGCAGACAATTTAGGCTGTAGCAGCACATACAGCAGAATTTTCAACTTGATAAAGTGAAACTATGAAGAGCTGATGCATAAGTCAGACAGCTTCCATACCTAATATTCTTCCCTGCAGCTATTAGAAGTTCACATTTTTGTCTCTAGTAGGCATGAACATTAGTTTACCTACAATTTAATGTATTCACTCACATTTTGTTGTCTGTTCCCTACAATTTGACTAGAGCATGAAATTGGAAAGTAGCTGAAATTGCCATTTTTTCATCTTAGTGATTTTAAATTAAAGGGAGCCTTTTGCGCCAGCTATTTGTTTGCCACTTTGCAAAAAGTTTCCTGAAGTATCCATAATAATTTTACTATCAATTGAAAGCGAGCTTTTTAACACACAGCAATTAGTCTTGTCTTTCTGAACATGACTTTACCGTAAATGCTCCTCCTTGACTATCCCTTTGTCCCAAGATTCCTTGGAAGAACGCAACCAAGCGATAATTCAGCATTATTGCTGCTCCAGTGCACTAATCGCTTAAAGAGCAGCAAGGACCCTATGTTTACTGCCACAAGGCTCCTGCAGCCTCCCAGCCTAAGGCAGCCTTCCCAGCCCAGCAGCATCCAGATGTCAGGAGGAATATCCAGCTCCTGATGCAGCATGCCGCTCCGTTCCAGTATGGCCTAAACATCTGTTTCATCTGCTGGCGGACAACCTGCTGGATGCACAGAGGCTGCCGAGCAGAGTRGGGGACTGAGGGAAGGTGGGAGGGAAGTGCTGCAGTTGTTCATTGTACATATCACTAAAAAACTCTGTATCAAGCAAATATCAGGAAGGACAAAGCGATAATTAAAATATTTTTTTWAAAAAAATGCCACTTTCAACAGAGCAAATGCTTAGCATTTCTTCTCCTAGTGGGGCAACAGCCCATGACACATTAGCTTCTCATCTTACTAACTTCACCCAGATTTAATTCTTTATGGTGTAAGAAAAGGACAAAATAAGGAAAGGCACAGAAGCACGTAACACAAAGTGCTTGTTGTGGTTTTAGGAAATGCACTTTATAAAAATAAAAAAAAAAAACCAACCAAAATCACAACTTAAAAATGAGACAAACCTAGGCATCTCCTACATATTTATAATTTCCTATAGATAGTAACTCRGGAGCTCAAAAACAATAAGCATCTTTTGTCTAAAAGAAAGGAGTATGTAAACATTGACACTTTGTCTTGAGGCATGACAAAAAACAGCAAACATTTTAGTTGATCTAGATTAAGTTCTGACAAGGAATAAAGGAGTGCTAACTGTTCTCATCTCCTCCACTTTGTGCATCTATTCTCTTGTATTTTCGCTAGCGACAATAATGGAATAGTTGCCTGCTCCCATGCAAATTCTGTGAGTTGTTTATGAAAGCAAGATCAAAGCCCAAACTGAGAGTGCCTTTTTTCCCCCTGCTGCATTTTTTCTCGAGAGGAGGACCTAATGAGAGGCTGTTAAACCAGGAGTTTTGCTCTGTGCTTACAGAGCAGGAGYGCTGTCTCAGTGCCACCTCCCAGCTCATCCTCTTCCCTGGCCTGCCTGGGGACACGGCTCATCTCAGGAGGCACTGGAAATTCCCGTGTCCCACCTCGGCATGGGTTGAGCACCCAGGAGGGAGGAATCGTCCCTCAGACCTTCCCTTAAACACTCCCAGCCTCTGTGCACCTGAACAAGTCACCTTTTTCCCTGTGCTACTCCTAAAATGGATCCACGGCTGCAATGCTACAGCACCTGACTTAGGTACTACCGAGGTATTCCTGGTAAAGATAAAATGAGAGCATTCATAAAACCACTATTCTAATAAAATACTGTAAATATCAAGAAAAAAATACTTCATCAAATATCTGTAGCCATTTCCTGCGCAGGAGGATAGCAGAAACATCAGTAAAACCTTTCTCTTAACACAGAGATTTGCATTCCTTCATTTAATGCTGTCAGATGACTGATATGCTACTTTTTGATCACAATTCTCCTGTTATTCACTATGCATGGGAAAGAACACAATAGCCTTATCTTTGTAGTTCTCCGAGATCATATATTGTATTACAYATCTTGAAAATTTGCAAAAAATCTTCAACATCTTTTATTGTTTTACAAAATAACTGTGAGATGCTCTGCTTAAGTACCTTTGGTAGCAAGCCAGCCACAGCAAAGGACAACTGCATTTGCTTGAAAAAGTATTTTCAAGTTTCCAGTGGATGATATTTTTCAAGAAAATATGTAAAACATTAAGGATAAATCTGCATGTGATTTTTCTATGTTTGCTACTATTAGAATTTGCTACCRGCATTATCATAGCATAAATTCTACCTTATAAAAATTATGGATGGCACTAAAGTTAACAGACTAAGGAGCTCACCCAGGAAAGCAAGCAAGGACCAGGCGGGATGGCCGCAAAGATACCTGCAAACAAAGGCTCTGGTGTTTAAACTCCTTGTCTTATATCCAAAGAAAGTGAATAAACAGTACTAATTTAAAGTAAAATGTAACCAGATCTATGAGAAAAATATGAAAATATAACCAGATGGTTGCATCAGAGTGCAGGTTTTTTCATTCACTTTATGCTATCCTAGTAGTGCCTTCTCTGGCGACACTGTAAATCAGATTATTCATAAAAAGAATTTGAAATGTTTTCTGGTATTCTGGTTTTTATTCTGGGTTTTATTCCTTACTGCTAATATGAAATATTTTTATCAATAAATGTGAGAGGTCTATATGAAAAGTAGCAACCTCCAAAATTCAGAGAGTTTCACACTTTATAGAAATATCTTCCGCACTAAAGCTGCAGTAAAAAAGGAGGACCCACATAATGAGGAGAAAAATTATATGATTGAAAAGCAATTAATTACAGTAAGTTTGCTGAAGGGATGATAGCTATCAAAGCTTATCAAATTTTGCATTTCAGAATTTCAGATATTTCTTTTAAAAATCGTTAACACATAGATGGGCTTTGTGAGAAAAGTCAGTTTTATTCAGTCTCATGTCAGCAGGATTACAAACAATTATGAGTAACTGCTTGTTGAGCTGTGTGAAATGAGTTGGTGAATGAGTTTCCTAGTGAGCACATGTCCATGTTGCTGGTATGACTGCCAGACAATCTCAGCTGAAGGGGTCTAAAAACATTCTCCTAATCCTATAGGAGATGGTTGTGCAATTGTTGCTTCTGGTGCACACCTTCTAGGTCTGTCAGCCTGGTGGCCCACAGGAAAACTGAGGCATGAGCAAGAAAAAAGGAAATCAGGACATGGGGGTGTGGAAGTGACAATAAATTTTTCTAGAAATAGCTCCTAAAATCAAGCATAGGTTTTTGGGTTTGTTCACTCTCTGACCATCCAGATGGACAAACTGTGTAACTGAAAATTGCAGTATTTCCTGTGCAGAGCTGTACAGACACCGAGCAGGAGAACTGAACGCTAAGCACACTGAGAGGCAAAAGATCTACAATGAAATTGCTGCGTGCTCCCATGACAGAACGATGAGACACCAGCACCGCAATAAACGGGGCGAGTCAGGGAAGAGGARGAATCCCTTTTAAACGACCTCTCTCAATTCCCACTTCTGAATCCCCATCTTGTGAGGAGATGCCGAGGCAGCTCCGCGTTTAAGAGCTGAGTATTTGAAAGTGCTGCTTGGGATTTGAAACTGCAATGTTTTCTTACTTTTATACGAGACGCAGTTCATGTGGTAGCTTGCAGCCATTCTGCAATTTTCACCAGCAAAAACGGACAGGAGACAGGGATATAATAAATATATACTGGCTCTACTGATCAGGAGAAGCTTTATCAGTCAGCTGGGGCACATCTGGAGAAAAAAAGTCACTCAGGTGCATCTCTAGCATCCCATTCAATTAACATACCATTWAAAATGGTTTGTCCCTGTTCAGCCTGCTGCGTTACCTGATAAGTCAACATAGTTAAAATGTATATTTAAATGCAGGAAACAGTGAAATGTTTTCTTTGTGAAGCTGAAAACAAGCCCAGCTTATAGGTATTTTAAAGCATTAGAAATAATTGTGCTTTACAGGTTGCTTAGCAGATCGCTCACACTGATCTTTTACTGTATATTTTGGACTTTCATGCACCTTCAAGGAAAATTAAGTAATTTCCTTATAGGAAGTACGCACAAAATTATGCAAAACGTATTCAAATGGGCTTATAAAAATTACATCTAAGAAAAAAAAATCACATTTGCACCTCAAAACCAGGTAACTGGGAACTTACTATTATAAATTCATTGGAAGCTGATGTATTTTACACCAGTAAATGGGAAGCGTAAGATTGCTGCGCTTTCTGAGCTGCAGTAGGTGTGATGATCCTTCAGCAGCACTGCTGGGGCAGGGTTAAATAGGTTATGAAGCCTGAACAGCCCTCCCCAAGGTGTTGAAAACAGCAGCAGAAGAGAWGGCTTGTGCTGTATGAATTACCCTGGATACTTCACAGAAGTGTTATTAAATAACACKGTAAACTGGCTAAATCTGGTGACTTGCTCTGTGTCTGGAGTATAAGACAAATTATTCAACTTCATTGAAAGGACTTTGCCTCTTTGATTTCTCACTTCACTTCCAAAAACACCAGTGGACCTGACAGCACGTTCTCGCTATTCCTACACCTGAAATACTTTTTGTCTTCATGCTTTGCTATAATTCATGCCAACACCAAGATACATGCCCTATTATGTTGACTTCACTAGATTATGTGAAGGATTCCTTTCAGTCTCAAATAATTCCTTAATGCTGAAATTTTAGCATGATGTGTTTTCTTCCTGCCTTAAATGCTCCTCCCTCCAGTCTCTTTTTCAGGACTGACATGCAAACCTTCTGGTGCCTCCAGCCATGTGCAGCCTTCATGCTGTGTCCCAAGAACAGGCAGATGAATCCAGTACTTTCTAGTTAGGGCACTTTTCTAATTTCTCAATCATATGGATTCTAAAACCATCGCAGACCAAACATATTTTAGACAAGCAGGATGCTGAAGGCCACACCATTCCTGTTTCACTGTCCATAAAACCTCCTCACCTTGATGACAGCAATATCTACACACTGATTTGAAGAGTTTTATCCCATCTTCTATGAATTTCCCTCTTTTTCTAAGCTGGGTCTGTGGGAGGGCCTATGGTCTTCTTATCAGAGCCCCTCAGAAATGAGGCAGGTGATGACATCTTTCCAGTCCACACATGTCTAAGAGAATTCTTCTGCTTTCTTTGAGCACATATATGTGTGTTAGTTTGCACCTAGAAGCTCTACTCTAACCACCCTTGTTCTCAGAACTTTTAGTTCAGATGAAAGGTGAGTTATTAAGTTTTCTTTTTGTGTAGCAATTAGTCAGGAAGGAATGATAATACTGGTGTGTATTATTTGTCCTTTGTGTATAGACTGAACTTAAAAGACATTTTTGTCTTTAATCTGTTTCCTGCTTAGTTCCTAAACAACCAAACATGTTAACACCTTCACAGGAAAAATTCCTTCATGTTTGTAATTTGTAGCCAAATTAAGCAGCTTGCTCTGTGGTTATCAGAAGCATAATAAAATTCCAGAAACATATTCACTTGCAGCTAATTCCTGTAAGGCACACACCATACACATTTCTAGGAAGCTTGAAGGAATCCAACTGCCAGCTCAGAGTATGCCTCACAGTCAGCCTATTCCCCAAAGGGATGCCACAGTTTTAAAAGAGCTTTAAAAAAACGTGCTCATCCCCTGATGGCACTCTGTAGTACTGGTGCCTCTGGTGCTCTGTCAGTAAATGCAGCAGTAACTTATTTGCTTCTTACTGGCTTCTGAGTGAATACATACCCCAGGGAGGCAGCTTTGCAAAGCACAATGATTTTAAAATAGAGCCTGGGCTTGCAGCGAGGGGCAGCSGGTGGTTAAGGCAGCAAGAGCGTCTTGTTGACGCTGGGGGCTCAGCCTCTTGCAGTCGCTTGGTCTCCAGCTCTGCCTCGATACAGACTGAAGAGATGCAGGAAACCTCCTGCAATCCGGGCTACGAGGATGAGATCCTTTCAAACACACACATTTCCTGACAAGCGAGCTGCTGTCTGCGCCGCTCAYCGTCTCAGCGGTAAATTCTCCCTGGAATGGCATATGGGCCTGGAAGGCAGCTGTCCTGCTTGGTGAGATCTCAGGGTGCAAAAGGTGGGAATGTGCCAGGAGCCTGRTCCCTAGCTGCCACATTGAAAAGTCCTCCCTCCTGGGAGAGGAGAACAGGAGCAGGACAGGAGCCCTTCCCGAGGTGGAGGAGGGGTTGGGCATGTGTAGGGAGCAGAAAGGAGCCGTGCCAGGCTGGGTGACAGCCGGGTGGCTAATGACCACCCTGCAGTGGGGAAACACCGGCCCAGGAATGGACTTGGCTTTGCCGCTGCTGACACGTGCACCAGAACTGCTACAGACTATAGGAACAGTCTCTCTCTTRAACATGGCTACGAATTTTTTATTAAATAAAATAAGAAAGTTCCAGTAAGCATGGAGTGCAACAAAGCTATGCTGTTTAAAGCAGTTCTTGGAGGTGCAGGGCATGAAATGGGTGAGAAAAGGCTCTTGCAGCTGCAGTGCTGATGTACCAGACTGATCACCCCAGCTATTGGCTCTGTTTGTCTGCCCATTCTTACCAGCTTGAACAGAACATGGAGACTCCTTCACCCTGTGACATTACTGGAGAAACTAGGAAAATCCTCCTGGGCAAAATTTCATCACAAGTGATATTTTACTGAAAAAAAGCCTCAATTTTGATGGGCTGTCTTTCCCTCATGAAAATCGTTTTACCAGATAATTCAGGGCTGAACATGAGCAGGAGTAGGAGAAGATGGAGTACTAAGAAATTCTGCAAAGAAAGGAGGTCATATGGTAAAATACTGACTCYATGACATCATTTTCATTGATACTGCCACTGATATAATTCAACTTGATAACACAGATATTACATACAGAGACATAAACATTCAAGTAGGGAAACGCACAAGTATAACTATTTCATTGATTTTAATTAAATTTTCCTGAGTATTGCAAGGTTGGCATATTTTTAATTTTATTTCCATTAAAGGGCATGCTTGGTCTCTCATAGCCTTAATAAAATCTTCTTTCGACCTCTCTCCTTTCTCTGCTACAACCTAAATTTCTACATAAGAAAAGGACCAAAATATGTAATTTACTACTTCCATATGCTGAAATTYGCACACACCATCCCCTTAATTTAGACCACTATTCACTGTATCATAATAAGGAACATTCTGTTAAAATATGTCCACCTAGAGCTCAGTAGTCTTTGAATGCTAGATAAAATCATTCTATCAGGCTAATGAAGACAGAAACTCTCCCTGTAACAATATTAAGTTTGTTTTCTCTAGTGATTCGAAGAAGTGAGCAATCTGTCAGTAATACATTGAGGGAAATTACTTGTCTTGTAGGAATTCCCGCTGACAGTCACTCACTCACAGTGCTGACCCAAACATCTACCCGCTGACAAACAAATTACAGTGTCTAACTTTGAAAAGGTAACTAGCTGTTTTTAATTTTCATTGGTCTCAACAAATCTCTCTTCACATTTACCCAATCCCCATTCTTCACCGTGTTAAAAAAATAGCAAACAAAACAAGAAGGAAAGAAAGAAAGAAAGAAAGAAAGAAAATGGAAAACCCCATGGGTTTTGCATTTGAAAAAATTATTATTGCCTACATCCAAGAGTGTTATGTCAGATAAAATTGTTAAACTGTGTCTAACCAACATTAAGACTGGCAGCCCTGCCAGTGACTGACTGGGTGAGTGAACACATTACTGAGACAGCATTGTAGAAATTAATTTTCTTCAATAAAGTGATTTTTAAGGCTCATATATTTCACAATCTAAACATATGTCACTGTTTCATAAACAAAATAAATGGATTAAAATAATACATTACCAATATGCTGACACATGGAGATATTTTAATTAGAAATACTTAAGCTGCGTGATATTTAACTGCTATATTTGTTGAAGAGGAGCATGCATCATTTAGTAAGACATAAGGCAGGTACATCACTTTGCATGATGTGGTACCAGAGTGGGACCAAATCACCTCCAGAGTGAGCTCTCACTCTCACATCACATCAGCCCCTCAAAAAATCATGTTAAGATTACAGCACGTAGAGGAGACACCGTAAGAGCAGCCGTCCGCTAAAACAACTTTTTCATTGAAATAATAAGTCACCCAGATTCTGCTTCCTGAGAATAATATTTCTTCATACAGGGCCACATTTAACAACTTAGCTATTTAAGGGCTGTATTTGCATGACTGTCGCATTGCATTGGCCTCTTTCCTGCACATTCTTCTTGACTTACTTTGAGGACCAGCACTAAAATAGCTGAGGAAAGCAAATGTCAACTGTGTCCTGAAATTTATACGTGTGAGAGAATTGGAATAAGTAGAAATGTAACATATTGTTTACTGTACCAAGTGCCCTCTGTTCTCTAAAGGTCAGAAGCATTGTAACCTTGGAGTTACAGTTTCTGATTGTTCCCAGGGTTAAATACATTATCAAAATTAATGGTTCAAACCCCTCAACCTTCAGATATATGAGTATTCATGCCTCCATCTGCTGAACTGTTCAACTAAAAATAGCATTCTTTAGCCTTCCCTCTACTAATATTGCGCCCCTGAGGCAGGCTATGCAATGCTTCAGCAGTACACTGGATCTGCACCCAGCAGTACAAAAAAAGGTCATTTACTTTGTCTGCAATTAGAAGAGAGTATGGAAGAATGGGATAAGATGGAAGGGCAGAAAAGAAATAGACAAATATGWGTTTAGTTAAATTTTTCTCTTTTTTTAACTGGATTCTAAAAACTTGAGGTTTCAAGAACACAGCTGCAACTATAGTTAAGGCTCGCCAAGGTTCATTAGTGTTATAAGCGATAAATTCTGAAGGACAAATTACACAAATAGTTTGGGGAAAGAGTTATGAACGAAAGCTTTTTTGTTTTGCTTTTTTTTCCTAGAGCTCATTTTGTTTAGGAATAACTCCAGCTAGCATCATTGTAGTGCTTCCATTTCTATCAACAGTTTATCAGTCGTGGTTRAGAGCGTTGCAACACTTCCTTATTTATCTCTGAGACAGCTTTGTGGAAATATGTAAGAATAAGGAATGAAGGAAGGGGTTTTTTTTTAAACACTAAAGGGCATATAGCAACATTCCTTGTTTGAAAGTAAGGACATACAGGTGCCTTCTCTGCCACCACTGTGACTTCCCAGTAACTCAGTTACTGTTGCCAGCAGCATGAAAAAAAACCCATTTCATGACCAAATCTATTCATTTAGCCACACATCTCTAGAATCAGTTACTATCAGTGCAACCATTTGACAGCTTGGGAAAAAGTTTAGGCAAATGGGAAAGGGGAGAAACTCCAGAGAAGTCTGTTAAGAGGAGAAAAAGTAAAATTATTGAGAGGTTTTACAACTCACACTGATTAATTAAAGCAACACACTTTTGTTACACAGCTATCTGAACTGTTCCACACATCACTAGACCACAGGTGTGTTTGGCAATATATCTGCAAACTACTCACTCACAGATGCTTGAGGCTGGAGGGGTGAACAGAAGTAACTTGGTTTTTCTGATTAGACCATACCTAGAGAGCTGTCCCCTCATCAGCAAGATCCCCTCTCATGCCAAAAGTCCCAACAAGGTTTGGTCCAAGCATGCATATGATTTAAATCTTTGTCTGGTTTGTTGAGGAAACTGGTGAGATGGGCCTGAGAGGTCAATGGGCAGTATGGAACACAGAGTTTTAAGTCCTTTTTAGGTCAACAATATCATCAATGACACTTGAGATCAGTATTCCTATCAAAATAAGCTATCTGATATCAATCCAGAGCAGAGCAAGCCACCAGTTCAGGAACATGGAGTGGCATAAAAGTGCAGTAGTTACTATTTGACTTCAAAGCTGCAACTGAATATTAATGGTATTTACCATGAGCTGATCAATGTGATCAAAAATCTAAAGAGAAGATAGGTCAAACTGGCTGCAGAAGGAGAACTTTTTTTCCCTTTTTTAATGCACCTATCTATAAAAGTCCAACTATTTACCTAAGAAACTCCTGTATATGATTTAAGTAAAGTTTGTTTTTTTTTGTTTTTTAACTCATGGAGATAAGTAATCCACTTGTGAGCACAAATATAGAATTCAGAGAAAGTACATTTTGATAATAATGTGCTAATAGCTCGAATAAGACAGGGGAATCATCAATTAGAAATTGACCACTGGAGAAACATCCTCTATGGAATAATTGCTATCGTCACCTGATAGCAAATGGTTCTGTGTGCTATTAGATTGAGAGCTCACACAGAAGTTTCCCTAACACACAGGAAGATAAGAACACAAATTTGTTGCTATCTCTTACCTGGAGCATGATCATCCACCCCAAAAAAAAMCCCCCAAAAAAACCCAACAAAAAAACCCAACAAAAAATCTGCAAAACTCTTTTGCTTGACATAGCTTTCGTTGCCTGAGTTCTCCAAAAATGGATATTACACACACATTCACATGTAGAAACAAAACCAGACCTGCAAATGAATTAGCTATTTCACCCACTGGCTGAAAGGAACGGAGATTAGTTTTGTGATCAGTATTTTTAAGCACTTGGGAAATACTCAGATACCATRGTCACAGCATTCATGTAAATAAATAAGTGGGTGGGGTGCATGGAAGAAAAGAAGCAAAACAGAGAAAGAAGGGGGAAGGGAAGCAAAGAAGGGAAAATGAGCTGAAATGCTACACCCCTAACAGCCTTCATGACGCATCAGGTATAACAACAAATTCCCTCCAACAAACACACCCAAAGAAGGGCTCATTTAGGGAACACAGAATTGACACAAAGAGAATAATAGTCGGAGCAAATAAAATTTAGTTCAGCCAGTTTGACAATCTGATGAGCAGGTATCAACTGCAGGTTAAGTGCTCTGCTATTTAAGCTCTTGTAAGTATGAAACATTAAAGGTTTTGAAATCACATAGAGATAAAATTCAAGCAAAATGGAAAGGGGAAGAAACAAACAAACAAAAAAGTCTTTTACAGCAAATATGTCTAAAAAGAAATTCAGACCCCTCAAGCCTGAATGTTTCTGAATTTACTAGCATCATATTTTTTGCTGGTTGTTTTCTCTCTAATTGTTCTCGTCATGTTTAACAACTCAGTCTATCATTTCTGCAAATTAATGAAAATGCATTATTGCTGTAAGTTCAGATCAAGTCTGATGTGCAAATATGTGGGTCAAGTAACAAATGGATCATGTAAAAGGAAAAAGGCAGGAATGTCTGTGGTTTAGATCCTGTTTCTTTGACAGTTGAACAGTTTTCATCCTTTCCTGCCTTGCAGTCTTGTGTAGGCTCACTATTTGTTTTAGAGCATTTCAAAGGCAGCAAAAATAGTCTCTCTATTCACAAAGCTGATTTCTGCAGTATTTTCCAAACTAAAGTTAATGAGACTTTCGCTTCAGTAAGAGTCAAATACTGACTTTCAAAGAATACCTGCTATCTTTCCTTTTGAGAAACTTCCTTTGGTTTCAGTCCTGTCCAACATAAAATCTTAACACCACATTATCATGACCCAAAATTATTTTTCAAAGATCTTTGCCTGCAGAGTCAGGGTGTTGTCTTTTCAAATTCTGATTATAGGTTAGGTCAAATCTAAGCTCAAGGGTTCTTTCTTGTCAGCTCTGGACCACCAATGAACAGCAAGTTCTGGTCCCATTCTTGTTTATCCTAAGTTAATTTGGCAAGAATATCATCATAGGGTAAAGAAGAAAGGATTTTTAATTTGCTTTGGTCCTCTGGAAAATTATATAATCACAGGAAGGTAAGCACAGTAGATACTTGGATAGTAGCATGGCAGTGCTTTGCYACTTTAGGCGCAATTTATTCCTACTTTGTTTCTGAGCTCGACTCTAACCTAACTCAAATAGGGGTTTCAAAGGTTTACTTGCAAATAGTTGCATGCATCTTTAATGGCCTTTCCTCTCATGTTCACTGTCACTTTCTTTCCACACATTTTAACTCTGAAAGCTTTTGACTGTTTCTTCATTATTTATGACATTGTTGTGTCTTTTCTTCTGAAATTAAAAACTTCTTGCCACAAGAAGCTAGCTAATAATATGGCACATAAATCTTACCTTCACAACATTTCATTCTTTATGTGCCAAAAATAAATAAATGGCCAAACCAAGTCTCCTAATCATGCTTGGCACCTGACCAGCTTAATGCACAGAAAGGCTGAGATTACCTAAATACAGAAGCTAAAAGAGTTTGCAATTTATTGTATTGTCAGCACCACACTGTCTGGGAAAAGAAAAAAAAAAAAAAAAAAGAAAAGACCAACAAAACATTTTTGTTTGGATACACTGACTGCCCCAATTACAGGTAGTGCATTGCAGCTACAGGGGAGAGACCGCATGAAAATAAAGTACAAAAAGATCTTTGAACTCACCTCCCATCAACTGATCATATAAACAAAAAAATACCATTAACTGCTGATATAAAACACACAGAGCAATATCTTTCACTCACAGTATCAAGGTTGGCTGCACGTTGCTGTGCTGTAAGTACATRAGGTGTTAATCCTCTTGGGCTGTGCTCAAAAATTATTTAACATTCAGGCTATTATTTAGCATACAGCTGGTAAGCAGTTTTCCCCTAAAATGTTGGCTTCCATCCCACATTTTTTTGTTCTGGCACATACCTGGAGCTGTAAAGGGCTGAGTCCAGAAGCAGCAGCAGCTGCCATTGTTGATGGAATGAACTGCACAGGGTAGTTATCACCTGTCGGGAGAACAATGCGTGCAGGTTCAGACAATGAGCAGAGAATAGCAGCAGACAAGTGCAAACAGGGCCCCGGCATTGCCTGTGCTCCACAGCACTCCTCTAAGCCCAAACATCTGCAAAAACAAAAGGCTTCGCTGGGCGCGGACTTGCCACGCTCCCCTGGAACTTTTTTTGTTAGCAGATAGCTGGTAGGCAAACTGGCAAAACATAAATATGATACTCGTGATTTTCATTTTCAAAAGCAAATGTTTAAATCGAGTGTGGAAACCTGGGCACAAAATGGGTCTTACAGGCACACAACTAAGATACCCCAACAAACTCCTCTGGCTCCCAGAGCAAAAAAAATTGTTTTTACCATGTGTTTCTTAAAAAAAAAAAAAAAATTAATTAATTAATCTGCTATAACCCAAGAAAGATCAGTCCTGTTTAACACGGGGTGATTTCTTTACAGTGTCAAGTGGCTCCTGGGAAAGGTACCCAGTTGGCTCAACACAGGTTGAAGATTCTTGTTTTGCTTTAGGGTTCTCTGTCTTAGGACAACTCCTTCTTTAAGGTAGTCACAGAGAAAAACAAAATTAAATCACCTTTTAATACTGCTTGAAACACAATTTTAATTTTCTCTTAGATCTGGGGGCCTAGTGAAGTTAATGGATTAGACAGGTGCTCAYTTACATGAAGATTCAGGTACCAAAATTTCCAAATTAAATATTGTACGATGATGTTGTATAGCATCTATGGGTGTTCCCAAAGATATGCCACAGACAGTGACATTCAGACTCTTAGTCAATGTAAGGAGTGAAGGAAGGGTGAAATAATTTAGCAGTGTAATCTGTAATATAAAAATTAATTAATACGGTGATGGATAAATAACTCATTTAAAGGAATATCACTGGCTCTAGCTATTTTATCTAAAGGAGTGTTATGTGTTATCTGTAAGCTATATTTTTAGCTGTACTTTTTGAGATATTTTTACAATAATCAGTCTATTTTACATAAACACTTCCATTCTGAAAGCAGAATGTAGCAATGAGGAAAAATGTAGCAATCCAACAGAATATAATCAGGACATCCCAAGAACTTGATGTTTTTTTTGTCAACCCCCTCAAATAAATAACAATAGCTGAAGTATTCACAGTCACCAGATTCCTTGGAACTCTTTCTTTCTACCACCTGAAGTTCTATTGTATCCAGCTCAGTTAAAATGTTCACTTTTTTTAATAAATTGTACATGTCTAATCCACAAGGTCTCTTTGCATCATATCCATAATACCTCATCAGGCCATTGAGCACAGTATGTGCTTGTACACAGTCCAGTAACAATTGGATTCTGATTGCATATGGAGCTCTGCTACAATGCATTCACTAACACTATATTGTACTGATGTCCTATGGAGTAATGGGCAAAATATCTCCTCCTATTTTCCCCATTCCATGAGGTTGATTTTAGTGTGCAATGAAGTTGGGATTTTTCTCTTAAAAGAAAAACAAAAGCAATAAAAAAACTTCTAGATTATTTTCTTAAAGTACTAAAGCTGTATTTTTATGGTTAAATAATTCCACTCGTCTCTTTGATATTCACATGAAATTATCTGAATAAATAAGATCCTAATCTAAGTTAAATAATGCTACTTTCAGACTTATCTTAGAATATTCTTTTTTAAAAAATCACAAAGATGTTGAATTAATGATGCTTTAAATGGCGGGGAAAATAACCATCCGACTTATCAGCATGGACTGCCTTGCAGAACATTTCGGAGGCATTCTTTCTTTAAATATCATGAATTATTCATCCCTGTTCCACACAGCAATCTCTTCTTTCTCCCTCCCCCTCCTCATACACTTTTTAAGTTCAATACCAGTTGCTTTATTTGTACTAAAACATTTTCCATGTCAAACATATTTTAAAAAAAAACCAAACTCTAAAAGAATTCCCTGCGGCACTCCTTTTTCACAGCTGTCATGCTCCTATGGTTTGAAATAGCCAGATATTTTATACCCACACGCACACACACACCGAGTTTTTGGCTTCACAGTTAATTTAATAGTATCTTCACCACACCCTGTAGTGTTCTCTTGCTCACCTGCTGGCTACAGCACTTTCTTTTGTTGCAGGAAGATGAATAATTTTGTAGTTATGCCATTTATCTCTTATTAAAAGCAAATACTGTCCCTTTTCCCCTTCATTTTAATGTGTTAAATTATGGCTAAGTCCTGGTATGTCAGCAGCATCTTTGTGCTGAGAAGAAAAATGAATACTCCTTCAGCTGTAGAGTACCTTGTTGGCATTGAGGAGTAAAAGCAGAGCAAAGGTACTTCTTTCTCCCTTGAGCAAACTGAGCATGCAAGGAATGCTCTGGCTTTAATTTTTAATTACAGAGGTACGTATTTCCCCCTCTCATTTTCACAGTGCAAGAATGGATCAAGAAGCTTCTCCATAGCTGTCTTGGCAAGAAATCAGTCAATGTATTGTGGCAATTTTTTTCAAATTTGTTTCTCAATTTGGAATGCTTGCGTGAGGATCCATTCTTTTAAATTTGTATAAAAGGTAGCAGAACATGTTCAAACAGGTCTGCCTTAGGTACTGSTGTGTGCTGGCCTTTGATAACCAAGAGTGAGGAGAATGCTGGGAGAAGAAAATCTGTCATGTTTTGCAAACTGATCTTTTCAATCTCCTTGCTGTGCTGATTGTCTATTTACATTTGGCTGCTGTTGTTTATATATAAATTGGTGTTTACAAGCCATGGAAAATTATGCCAGACTTCTGTTTCGTTTGTCAGGTTGAGCAACATTTCCAAATGAGTAAAAGCAGTGAGCAATTGTGCTGTGCTATTCTACATAGAAATAATGTAAATGTTTCTTTTTGTCTTGGATGAAGAGATGAAGCTTAGCAGACTTTATTTATGAGATGTATAGACTTACCTTCCAAATCAAGGCTTTGTGAGCTGTGAGGAAAGAAGGATGTCTGGCTTTTGTGAGACCCAGAATAGGGGGAAGGTGTTGCTTTATTACCCGCCTTTCCTAAAACACAATTATAAGGCATAAGCGGACTCCTCCTCTGAGTTACAAAGCTTTTGGGTTGATGATGGGCTTGATCCCCATTTTGGGATTGCAACTTAAAATCTKTGTCTTCACATGCTCAGCATGAGAGGAAATGGAGTTGGAAGATCTGCAAGAGTTCAGCAATTCCAGGGCCTTATCCTTCCAGGCATGATGAACAGATTGAGGGAAGTTTCCTCAGGTGATGTCATGACACAGCAAGGACAGAGATGGCCATTCCCACAGTATTCCCACGCAGGGCATGGGTTTTGCTTGCCCAGGGCCATCAGGATTGAGGAAGATGTTAACAGAGGTATCTGTCCAAGGGAATGCTGTGGGGCATCTCCCCTGTCCGACAAGGCTGCTTCTGTTATTTTGTCCTGAGTAGGGTTTGCTGCAATTCCCCTTAATCGCCATTCTCACCTTCCAGCAGAACCAGCTTCCCCCCTTCCTCCTGCAGGTAATGTTTGCTAAAATATACAATTTGCACATTTCAGTGCAAAGTCCCACCTGACAATATCCAGCTGCCTACCATCACTTCCAGATTTTACATCAGTGTTTAGGACTGAGGCACATATGGTTGCTGCAACAAATCCTGAGGTTACAAATTCCTTGTTCCAACCAGAAAACCCARCAGGAGATGCATGACAGGCTCCATCACGGTTCTGGGGAATTTCCATTAGAAACAGGACTCATGAAGCTGTGCRAAGACACACAGCCAACCCAGCACACGGTGGATTTGGTGTGTGCTTCCTGTTTTCACCTGCCAGGAGGAAGAGCAGCCTACTGAAAAAAAGAATACTTAGCTAAGGAAACTCTAAAACACTTTACAGCTTTAGGAAAAACTTCTGAAGGACCTATTCCAAATGGAAATTGCAATGTCAGATATCAGAGAAATCCGGCACCTCCAAAATAATGTAAATTRTGTAGATTAGCTACAGTAATCAAGGAGTTTAATTAATTTAATGACAAATATTCCACAGTATTGGAATGTTCTGAAGTCCAGCCTGATGACAATAAGCCTGACAGGTTTTTTTGTCATGCTCTCTCTAATATTCCTTCTGTGGTTCCAAAGGATTGACTTGCCCCAGTGCAAGTAGCAAAAGAACCAGGCCAAAATGCTGGCTCTCTTTCTCACTACTCCTGCCACCAGCCTAGGAAAAGTTTCTACTTCCACGTTTGCATTKCAGCATAGAAGAATCTCCTGTAAATTATTTTTGTGTATAAAGCCAAATGACCCAGGTAGGTAGGGAGGGACTGTTTCTCAGCTATTCTAATCATGGGGTCTACATCATTCTTGTATGAAATAAGGGGAAAAGCTTTGAAAATACACTGCAGTGTATCACTCAACAAACCTGTCTAAACTGAGTTTTACTCTACTCAATGTCTCTACTTTCAATAATCTTTTCCAGRGATGCTCTGCAGTATTTTCAAATCTCACAGACTGCCATTATCCACCTGGCATGAGACCCTCTCCCTCTCTGCTTAGAGCAAACCATAGCTCTGTTTGATCTCTGCTCAAATTGTGGTCTGGGCATCTACCCAGCATTGCTTTATATCTTTGCTCCATCACCATCCTACTGCCCTATTCCTTCTTAGCCCCAAAACTTGATGGAAGTAATAATTTAATCACTGCAAGATGGAGCAGGGAACTGTCCTTCCTTATCCTCATCTTCCTCATCCTACTCACTGTCCTGTCCTCTTGACCCAGGGCACTAATGGGGACACACTAATCACTTTCAAGGACACTCCAGCCCACTAAGTGCTCCTGGATGCATGTGGTTGGTCAAACGCAGGGGAATTTGCAGTGGGAGAGGASGTCTGATGGTACCTGTGCTGCCCACCAGCTCCAAGCAGTGAGTGCAGTGGTCACAGGCAGAAAGGCAGCGCCGTTGCTTTGCTTGCACTCAGAATGCAAAATCATTCTATTAACTGCTAGCATCTCTGGGCAAGCATTAGCTTCCTAACAGCTGCCACTCTCAGCTTCCCACTGGAATAAGTGGCAACCCCCACAACCAGGTACTCTGCGAGGCTCGTCAAACGCCTGCAGGTCAATAGTCACAACCGTCATTTGAGATGCACAGCGCCCTAAAGTTTTAATTAATCCGGTATACAGTATAAATACTGAAATATGTATAAAAAATTAATTAGGTGGTCTATGCAGCTCTGATTTCTCAATTAGTACTTACCATGCCGGAAAATTATATTACATGACTTTGAGATACATAAGGAAGCATGGGACTTTGGGGATTTTTTTTTTCTAATGCAATTATTACTTGTCATCAGCACTTGCTAACTTTGGCCTGTTTCACCTCCTAGAGTTCTAAATATTGGGGGGAGGAAGGGTTTCAGCAATCTCACTGTTATAGATTCTGCCAGGCTGTAGGAAACTTTCTCCTGTCAGGTTTTATCATAGTTGTACATCAGCAAGTCCTGAAGTTTTCTGTTCATAATGATTTGCTGAGCTCAGAAGTTCCTAAGCAGCAAGACGTGTACTGGAAGGGCCTCAGAACCCAATGAATTCTCCTCTCTTCTTCAGGACCTTTAGCTGAGGGCATGAACTACTCTGTTTTGTTAAAGAACACCATGTTATTCCTTTCGGGCCTAGCGTTTGTGTGCAGATTTGCGGCAGGATTCCATTACTGCTACCTTGGCATTGAACTAAACACCATGAAAATGTCACCAGGAAGACACTTCTGCATGGAYACGGACACATAACCATGGCCCTGCTGGTACATCAAGGCAGGACTTCTCATCCTGGCTGTCCTGTCACACTAACACTGCTCCCACTTTGGTGCCAGCCTATATCTAGCCCATTTTGCAGGCAAAGCAAATTAAGTGACTGTGCACACAATATTTGACATTCCCCAAATGACACAGGCAGTTTCAAAAGTACTCAGCCCCCACTGCTCCTATTATTGAATGACTCTCACTGGATTTTCTGAATGTCAAGGAAATCCACCAGGGTCAAAGCTCAGGCTTGCCTGCATCAAGCTGCAGTAAAATGAAATAGAAGCTAAACAGGCAACCCTAAAAGAAAAGTGTCTGAAGGGTTAATCCATCTCCTATCTTTCCTTAGAGGTACAAGCAGTCTAGACTGACAGTTCTGGAGGTGAAAGTTTCATTTCTCACAAAAGTAGAAGAGTACAGGTAGTAGCAGTCAAGTTCATAAATATTCCTCAGAAATGACTTTGAAGAACCCTCTCTATGAAAGAGTATAGCTTAATCTCCAGTTTCATTAATTCCTTAACTACCGTGCCGAGAGTGCCAAAAATAGGAATTAATCAATACCAAGTGTAGTTACAGCAATTTTTTTTATCATGATGTGCCTCTGACAGAAGCTACTGACCTGCCCAGCTACCTTGGCCCCACATGCAGYTGAATTCAACAAATATACTGACAATACCAATATTCTAATTTCTTTAAAACCACTGGCTGTAATCAGATCATTGTAACTTCTGGTCTTTACTAGCATCATCTGGATATAAACCACTGACATACCAGCCAATGGCTTCTCTATGTTCCAAGATAACTAGACCTGGGCTGCAGGAAGGCTGTTCATTCTTCTARCATTTGTTATACACTTCTCTTTCTGCATTCTGGCAAGCAAGAAAATGCCCTAAAGCTGTATCACCTCCTATTAAGAGGCCAGTAAGATCAAGTTAGATAGGTACAGTGAGGAACACTTTAGAATAAGTGCAGAAATTTAATCATGTTCAGGAAAACATGCTGGCACTATTCCTCCTGAGTAATTTTTGTACCAAGAAGTCTAGAGAGCCAAAATTAACACAACATGATTGAACATAACGCCTTTCAGGGGGCAGCACAACCAACAGCTTAGTCACTAGCAGTCACTATTCAGGAAGCATCTCGGATTAAAATAGGAAAAACAAGGAAAGCATGTGCTTTCTCTTGTCTGTGAGAACTAAGATTTAGCCAGGGCATTGTAGGTAATTTCCACAACTKGCAGCTCTTTGTCTTTGGTCCCTAACTGTTGTGAGGTGTGTGAATTGAACAGCCCTCACCCTGGGCCATCTAGAGCTGCCTGCCTTTCAGAACCCCAGTAACTTCTTCCAGCATAAAGTGCACCAGTTTGTCAAGTTGGAAAATAACTTTGGCTTTTCAGAACCTGGAAATAAAATAGCAGGACAAAGAATCTGTATTTAAAGAGGAACATCTCTGGACTAAAGGGACAGAAGGGAGTGGGACAAACGGAAATACTTGCTGAARTCCTGTTTGGCCTCACTTCATCTAATATTAAGTAAACTTGTTAGAAAATATTCTAGGTTCAACCTGGCTTTTAATTAGCATGCTGTTTACATCATCTATTATGAGGCTTCACTTTGGATTTGACCCTGTTCCTGTTGCAGTCAACAGCAAAAGCACCACGAACATCAGTGGGAACAGGATCAATGCCTTACTTTGTACGTTTCATATTTAATGAATAAAAAAATAAACTGGTATTTAGGTTTTGTAGTTATTAGTTATCAGGTTAATATGCTAAAGGCAGCTTGACAGAGAATACTATTAATGAGCAAAATAAGGTTGCTGCTTCTGGACTGAGGTCACTTACAAAGAATGTACAAATGAAAATAAGGTTGACTTTTATTTACTTAACTATCTTCCTACATTGAATTCCTTTGGCAAAGTGTCTTTAAACATTTAAAGCCCTGTTTACAAGGAGGCTCTGAAAGTAGCTTCAAACCATTATATCCCTAATTGAATTCCCCAGGAGTCCTGTAAACTCAGAGGAAAAAAAGAAAGAAATCATAACATTTGCTAAATCATCTCGAAACATATTTCACTGCAAGGTTATGTGACCTGTTAGGAGCCTGAATGATGACTGGAATTGAACTACTGAAACCTTTTATTAACCAGATTGAAATCAAACAAAAGAGTAAGAATTTTGACACAAAACACAAATATATTGAAGATAACAGAATTAATTAAAGATATGTAGCTTTCATACTAGGTATAGATGCAAATTGCTAGGCAAGGGGGCCATTATATTTAAAGCAAATGACTTTGTGGAAATTAAGTTTAAAAAAATCATGTTCAATAACCAATAGTCCATCCACCTCCTTTAATCCAGAAGGTTTTTTTTCAAGTGGAGTTGAAAAAGCTCCATAATAATTTCCAACCAGCCATGCTATGTGCCACCTGTATGAGACAGATCATACAAGAATCTACAGTTAATGTCTCAAAACGGGCAATAACCTCCCATCCCTGTGAGCTTACCTGGCTTGTAAGTTATTCCTGGGGGGAAGAGGAATCCCTGCTGGGCTGCAGCAGCCGCTGCCAGTGTCCGCTGGTCGTGTGGAAAAATTGGGATCATGAGCGGAGGCATGTGACCCTGAACCTGCTAAACAGAAGAGAGCCTCTGATCAGAAATAGCACAAATTTGTCTTGACAGGTATTTCTCCAGCACTGATAGTGTTCTTGCGTTCACACAGTCCCACGGAACCCTGCCTTAATGCAATCCCTGCCAACTCTACATTATCACATCAAAGCCTTCACAAACATTGTTCTCCCTCAGTGTCAAAGGTGTAACAGTTTCAGTGAGTTGCATGTTTTCTWACTTTTTCCTGGTACCCTATTACATTTTTTTTAAATTAATATTCCCTGTCCTGGTGCAAGGTAAAAAGGTACAAAACGCACCAAAGTTTGGGGTTTTTTTAAAAGTATTTATTATTTCTGGTAATTTTTCACAAATTTTCTCATCTTTGGTCACAGACAGCAGAGTGACAAGCATTTAGAAATAACATAACACTGCAGYATCTATTTTGATGTTCAAATCTGAGTAAGTTTAGGGTAATTTTAATTCTGAGATCTTACAACTTGGTATTGTTCACATATATACCGACAACTCAGGTATGTTATTTCTAAATCTCACCACAGTACTAAAGAGACTTCCAGTTAACACCACAACTATTAAGATTTAAGGGTCCAACATCTTGACTCCTGAATAAACTAACATACTCTGCCACACACACCTCACTATAAGATATGAATTGCTTGTCTGTCTAAGCAGTTTTATAGCTTTATGCACCATCGTGTAGCTTGGTAATTATGGAGCTGTATTCAGAGACCATTTCAGAACAAAACCTACTATATCAAATTTAATTTGACTGTAATAAATATATCAAAAAACCACAAACATGGAAAAGGGAAAAAATTCTTCACCTTATACTAGCATTTGTATTCAGCATATAGAGATTTACATGATGGAATCGTGCCTGTTAAATGCACATGGTAATTTCCTAATTCTTTAATTTACCTGTGTTTCAGAGACAGTGGCTAGGATTGCAAAGAGTTTTTATCCATCATTCCTTAACCTCAGCAGTACCCAAGGGTTTGACTAGGATTTTTCTGATTAGCAGTTAGGCAAACATAAAATGCTTTTTATATCAAAGCTGGCAAATATAAGAAAAAATGGGGCATTTAGGCAGAAAAAAAAAAAAAGAGTCCCTCATCCTACCATAAATCGATGAAATTAAATACTATTAAAAACTTAAAGTACACTTCAAGCATTTTTGTTGCATTTAATTCCTAAAAAACTTTTTTGGTCAAATCCCATATGTTGACCTATGACATTGTTTAAATAGTGCCAAATTTTCTTGTCATATCCCCATTACTTTCACGACCATTGATGCAGTGCAGAAATGCTACTGTGTGTCTCCATGAGGGTTAATTTACCAACAACTCTTCTCTTGGGAAAGCCCTAAGATGGAGGTTAATAAAGGTCAGGCAAAAAATAAACACTTTACAGTATTTTTTGAATCCATTCCTCAGGAAAATCAACTTATAATAAAAAGGTCTTTGTGCAATTACTGCTCTGGCACTGGGGCGTGAAAGAAACTAGCTTTACGCAGCTATTTCTCTCATTTTAGCTGAGGTAGGCCTGGCTGTGTGTTTTAGGTTATGCATTAAAGTTGGTCAGATTGGAGTTGATCCCCATGTGCCCAGAAGAGGCATTTAGCTCTGATGGAATGGTGCTGATTTTGCTGCATGGTGTTTCTATACATTGGCTCTGCAGGAGGAAAGCAAAGGAAACCACATGCTTTGTCTGATAGAAGAAACTATACCGGAAGAAACTCAGTGCAGTACAACTTACAAAAATTTGCAGTAGTTCCTAACTAGCAACTAATGAAATGGGGCCAAAATACTAAGAAAGGTCCCCCAGATGGGGTTGCAAAGGTACAAGACTCCAACACAATCTCACAAGATACAGGAGAGATCAGGGTGCTGTGGTTTGAGTGAAAGTGCAAACACACCCTCACCACTACCACCCTCCATTGTGTCATAAAGATAATTTGAAACATACCACAACCAAGTCCTACAATGCATTCCTGTAGATTTCGATCCACTCAGYTGTACAGATTTTATTTAAACTCTCAAATAAATGCAATTCTCTGAGTTTGGAGAATTACCATCTCATCTTCTGGCTATCTGCTATTCTTCCTATTCTGAATTCAGGATCAAGTCTTCAGTCTATATAAATCTACATARCTTTGATTAAGGGTTACATTTAGGCTGTAAGTTTGAATTTACACTGGAGAGATTTATACAGACTGAAAAAAGCCCATGCTGAACGGCCACCATTCTCTCTCACAGGTCTTCTTTCTGGCACACTTTAAATATTATTCCTGCATAAATGTTGGGTTTACAAAGAATTATTATGGACATAGRTGTTCATTTCCAGCACGGGTCAACAGAAAAGCATTATCATCGAAAAGGAAGAGAATGTAGAAGAATCACTGAGCATACAATTATTAAATATATAAAATGAATGCAAAAAAAATCCAGTTAACTCCTTGATTTTTGACAATTTCTGTTTCTGAGAGTTTTATTATGTTGAAGGTGATGGTTTTGATTTTACTGAGGGGGGGGAGAAATTGGGAGGAGGGGTTGATTGGTGTTCTTCATAAAATCGGCTACAYGCCCAGAAATTTTAATTGCTGAGATGTTCCTCAGGTCTTTCTGAAAGACAAGACGGGAGCAGATGCCCAAGAAACACTCTGACTCTGTCTCTTCCCATTCGTAAAAATAGCGTATTGTTGGATCGGCGCTTTCCCCTTTTGTCTCCTCTGTGCTAAGTCGTTGATGATGCCATTTTTTGCCATCTGCCCCAGAGCTTCATTAAAGATACATGAATGGACTAACTGGGCTGCTATCTTGTGAGGAACAGGTGCTATTGTTTGTCCCCAAAGACTTGCACTAAAGATCTCACTCAGAATACTTGAGAAAGAGCATCTGCAGCAGTCAGTCAGAGAGTAACTTGGCAGAGCCCATGCTATGGGCTAATATGCAAACAGAGGCACTCAGGGGGACTCATTTTCTCTTTCATGAAGTTTTTTTTTTTGAGGGTGTTTTTTTGGTTTTGGGTAGTGAATGTTTGATTTTGAACAATCCTGCCAGTCAATATTTTTAACTGAATGTACAAACCCTGGAGGAAACCTGAATATATTCTATCCAATATTCAGTTTGCTATCTCAAGTAAATTCAACTCTCATATAAAGCTACCTCATGAAATTAATCTTAGTTTCTGTACAACAAGCCCAGGTTTAACTGTGTTAAACACAAAAATCTGCTAAGATTAGGGGACTCTTAAAAGGTAGTGTACCATTCCTTTAATATCCCATCACAACTCTGACGGCCCTTGGGAACTGATTACAGCACTTCCTTGCCTGAGATCTAAGTCAGGAAGCAACTTTAGAGCAAATCAGCCCTGATTAGTTCAAGAAACAACTTCCAATTTGATTCTCCCTGAAATAATAAAAGCCGGTGGCCTGTTTGATAAGCTGGGCAAATCTGCAGTGCTTTGTCCCACAGTCCTGTGAGTGATAATCTCAGAAGCTGGCTGAACAATCCTCCTTGTTAAAAGTCATTGATAGTTAGTGTTGTGCATGGAAAATGTAAGCCAAAGTGATATGTTATACAAAAATAATGCTTTGAATTAAAAATGATCTGCTTCTTTTGGATAAGGGGCACAGCACATTTTGTGAGACTGAGGAAGAGGAAGGGTTTTATCTTTGAARACCAAAGCTGCCTCTGCAACAACTAACATTGCAAGTAGAGAGCTAAAAGCATTCAGAGAAAAGGGTGGCAGCAGTGCAGGCAAAGACACAGCTCACACATTTCTGCTTAGCTGTGAGGATCACAGGTTTCAAGAGCAGAAGCAATCCCACCCCATAGCAGCAGATGAATTCCTCTTCCTTTAGAACAAACTTCACAAGTTGCCTCTCTGCACAATTTRCTTCAGTAAAGGGCAAAAGTGCCATCTTTTCAAGAGAAAGCGCAATCTTTATAATATTTCACCCATTCTTTAARGCTTTTCTTTTCTTTCATTACATCCATCACTAGTATAAAACAGTGTGAATAGCTAAATATGTTCTAATTGCCTACAAAAATACAGCATTGCTATTTAAAACCATTGCCACCTCCTTCTTCAACCAATTAMATTTCTGGACTCTGTTCCCAAACTGTGGAAATCTTGAGATTTGTTTGGAATCTAACAGACTACTCCACYGCAAGTTAGCTGAGAAATCAATCTTTGAATTTACTGATTTTTTTTTTCTTTAGTATAGGATGAACAGAACGCTTCGTTGTTGTGATGTTGCAGCCTCAGTGAGAGCCTGTGTTGTTCACAGGGAGGTTTAGACCTTTCATAGTTTAAATTTTAATTTCTACCTAAGTCTTTTTAACTGCTTGAGTAATTGGTACACCCAGACTACAACTTTAGCCTAAGCCCTCATTGAGCTTTGAATTTCCATAGCACAAAGTGTGTTGGAAATTTTCTGGCCTCTCATTTAGAAACTACAGTGTAATAGATTTCCAGGTAATGGCAGCATATCAAGTAAGGATGTGCATTTTCAGACTGCTCAAAATATGTTTGTATGATAGAACATAGATGCCATAATGGATAGCTCAACAGGTTATATTTTAGGCTGATTTATTTTAAAAGTCTTAATGGCACTGAAAGCAGTGTTTGTGCCCCCAGAACTATTAGAGCAACACTTTAAATATCCTGTATGTTATATATATTTACCTAATCTGGCCTTTAAACAGTCTCTATACAATTCATGGCACAGTTACATTGATATCACCGTTAGTTTTTTATTTATTTCGATAACTAGTGTTGGGCTTTGTTGTACTTTGTAAGAGAAGAAATATTAGGAGTTTTGAAAATTTAAATTGTATTTTGACTAAGTCATTTTTGAGGATGCTGCAGGACCACAARCAACATATTAAATAAAGAAGCATGGACTTCTTTTTGAAAGCTTCATATGTGAAAGCCAGAGGGACTGGGTAAAAGTTTAAAAGCAGCTACATGCTGATTTCTGCAGGTTTGAGCTGAAATCTCCTCCCCAACTCTGCCAATATCWTAATGAACTCATGCCATCACTGAGCCCTTTCATGGCCTCAGAAATTATCTATTTATAAAAACTGCAGAAGGATTGATCTGAAAAAAAAAAAAAATGTTTTGAAGGTGTTTTTGATTACAGGTGAATTGTTTGTGCTGTTCTGGTGACAAAAAGTGACCGTAAGGCCAAGTTAGCTGGATTATAAAGGATCTGGCTACTTTGTGTGCAAGTGCAGCTGAGCCTTTTGCTCCGRGCTCTCAAATATGACTGATAAACTCCCAAGGCTTTGAATTAATGGCSGTCAATGCCCAACATTCTCAAATGTAAAGATAATACACGAGTGTGGGCCCAAAAAAGCGAGAAATCCCCKCTAGGGAATAATCCCAGGGAAGCACCTGTGACTCTGCCTGAGGAGGAAAGGAATTGGAGGAAGAAGGGCTCCAGCAGACCCAAAGTGATCCCTCAATCACTGTCTCATAGCTAGGACACTGAAAATCATGTCAATACAGCCCCCACACTGAAAATTATTCAGAGACTACTTTCTGCTCCTGTTAGCAATACAGAACCACTGGAGATCTATCTATATAGGGAGGTATATTATGTTCTAATTTATCTGCCATCTAATTATCTGCAGTCTAATTGAAAAATGTTTCCTCTCGTTGAAAGTACATGAGCCACAAAGAAAATGTCTGCCAATGGGATCCCAGGGGAAGTGTCGGCAAATAAACTGTAAAAAAGATACCATAGGCTTGCAAAGTGAGAACATTTCAGTCTGGAACTACTATAGAATAAAATATGTAGCCCACTATTGATTTTATAAAGGGATTGTAACTGTTATTTCCTTTCTTTTCCCCTATCATTTTTTTTTCATTTGTCCAATGCATCGGAGTGATTTGGAGATTTAAGTCTACTACAGTGGCCACAACATTAATGTGAAAATTGTAGCCATGATCATACAGAGAAACAGAGTATCCTTATTTTTTATTATGTTTTTTCCTCATCACTTTGAAACTTTAAATTAAATAAACCTAAATTCCACCTACTTGGGAAATCAAGAAGGAAGCAACAGAAAAATACTGCCAACATCACTAGAAACAGAGCAGTTTCAAACACTAGATATAATTTAATTTCTATTAGCTTCTCATTATGTTGTCCTGTTTTTATCTAGCTTCTTAACTATCTGGAAATACAGAATTCAACTAAAGATGATCTCATGAAGTTAGAAGTATGATAAATGGTAATTAAACCTATTTAAATTGTCTGTATTTTAAGAAACTCTCACTAGGAGGGATGGAGAACATATCTGCTATAGAGAAATAAATAAAACATGTTATGCAAAAGTGAATTTATAGTTCATTTGGAATTAGAGATCTACCACCTTTTCAATCCATACAAATGCATAATCTTGTCAATTAAATATTATTGTTAAGGTCTAGTAGTATGTTAAAATCACTTTAAAGTGCAACTAAGGAAAATTCATGTGTGTTTATTACTCCTTAAGGGTCTATTAGTGGGTATTTTATTCAGATTTGTGTTGTAAAATCTGCATAAACTCAGCATATTGTTATCCCCATGTGTGCATTTGTTTGGTTAAAGCATAACAGCAAATCTCTATTACTGCAACTTCTGGAAAAGTCAAGAGAACTAAAACAGTCCTAATTTTAATCAGATACAAACAGTTATCTCTACAGAAGTGAAGAGTTGACTATTATGCAAATTGTCACAGTTAGTGGTCGCCAAGCCATCACAGAAGACTGAGCAAGTCAATTATTTCAGATATTTCCAAAGACTAGTGAAGATGTATGTTTCTCATTTGCACCTTGTCTCACTCATGCCAAAATAAGAAAAATATTGCAGCCTAATGATACTTGTTGATATTTTATACACAGTAGCTCCATTACTTCAACTCAAAATATAAATTATGTTAGAAAACCCTTATTAGCTATGTTTTTATGGTGATATCAAAATGTGCAAGATTTTTGGATACTTTGAAATTTCCTGTTGGTGGAAATACTTAGAGCAAGAGATGCTTTAAAATTTATGTTTGGTATTGGTGCTTTCAAGCAGAGTTTCTCCCCACACCCATCTATTCTAGACAGAGTTTTTTTTTTCTTTTTTAATACTAACCATTACTAGTTATTAATATGAAATTAATCCCCTCAATGTACAGTAGAAAAAAAAAATCACCTCATACTACAGAACTGGTGGTTACTAAAGGAGTGATTGTCTTTCACTTTGAAATGAAGCTCCAGCAAAAGTAGGAATAAAACCAAAAAATCTTTCAATGCCTCTGATCAAAAATCCTTCTGCCCTGTGGGGTTAAAAAAAAAGGTGAAACAAAATAATGGAACATATTTAAACAAAATATGTCTGAAATTCAGGAGGGCACCAATCAAAACAGGACTTYTGCCATTTTTTTCACAGTGGGAAAAATTTTGTTCTGAGCAGCGTACTCTTTTTAAAGCTTTCTATATTTTCACTGATATTCCAAGATTTGTAACTATATTGTAATGCCACTATGTAGGGACTTGGATACATCACACACKTTACAAGTATTAATTAATTCAAGCTCAAATCCCAGTCAGGGGACAGTACTACACCGACAGTTTACACAGAGGACTCTCAAAGAGGCCTGGATCTCTTTTCCAGTGGCAGAAGTGAAGATGTRTGGTGGGTAGGAATCAATTCCATCGTAATCTGTTGCTTGTAACCATTACATCTCAGCACACAGCTGTACCAAGAGCCACCCGAGGTGCAGGGCTGTGGCTCACGAGGGACATGATCTGTTGGAAAATCAGGGGGCAGTTTTGAGCTGGTCCATGCCAGCCCTACACAGTTTAACCTCCAACAYTTGTATAATGGCAGGATACAAGGGTGGAGGTGAGGCACAGGTGCAAGAAATAGAAGCCTTTCCAATCCCACCCAGTCCTGTGGCTGATTTCTGCTGGTATTTATAATAAAGAAGAATAAATTCAAAGAGAAGAAGAGGAGAGTATTGCTATTTTTCCTCAAGCTTAAATGCATAATATTCAAGAGACTAGGTCAAAGGAGTTAYTCACATCCAGTGAGAATATTCCTGCTCCTGTATATTTTTGAAAGATATTTAATGCAGAATAGTAACCTAGATAACTTCCAGAAATCATATGATGTTTATGGAGTGTTTAGATCGAAACACAAAGGGTTATCAAAGGCAATTATGTGGAGAACTAGCTTAATGCAGAAAACTCCTGTGTCTAGAGATCAAAGTCAAATCAGAATACTGATTGCRTGCAAAAATTAATTTGTTCCATCTCTTCCTGGATTCCTCAGATTTTGACATGATCTGACCATCTTTACTCAGAAAAGGATGCAGGGAAGCGGTGTGTTTGCACAGTATGACTGAGGTGATTGCCACCGCTGGTGCACGGTAATTATTGCAAATTTGGGAACAAGCACCGGAGTTTCTAAACTTCCAGTGACATACAAACAGCCTTCGTGCTTCCTGCACCGACTGTCTCACTCAAGTGGATTTTATGGGCTTCTCAGCCTTCCACAGCATTCATGATTAATCCACAAAAACGTTGTGAAAGAACAAAATCATTTAAAAGGTAAAATAAGGCAGGAAATCAGGAAATATTTAAAATGAGCACTGCGTATTTCTTATCCAACTTTAGGTATTAAAATTCCAGCAATTAAAATCACAGCTCTAGCTCAGATAGAAAACCACACTGCTGCGCTGCCTTTTCTGCACCCGAGGAGGAATGCCAATCTTCCCATTTTCTGGCTTTCCCCAATTTGTCCGAACTCTGGCATCACTTAAGGCGCGTTTTCGGCTCCGACTCGTGCGATCGCGCTCGGTTCCAGGCTGGGTGATTCCCCCGGCTCCCCGAGCAGCCGGCGGGAGCCCTGGCACGGAGCGGAGCCGCAATTCCCGTTTTCCCGGCCGCCCGCTCCGCAGCCCCGGCGCTGGATGGGGCTGCTGCCATCAGTGCGGGCTCGGAGCCGCGCAGAGCTCCGGGCAGCAACAATGGCCCTTTGTCCAGCTGTGGCCGCTTCCCCCTCCGCAGCCAGGCCTTATCTGCTCAGGAAATGCCTGCTTTAACTGACAGGTAGGAGATTAAATCTACAGCTGCCGAAACACAATCTCCGCTCTGTTAGATAGGCTTTCATTGAAAAGCACTACAAACACATAATTTGTTTATGTTGTACCAGCAATCTTTGACAAAGCAGACTGTCTAGCTGAGACAAATGTGGTTAAACCCATTTATTGTATTATTTCTGCTACACAGAACAAGCTCTTAAAACGTAGAAACTACACAAGGCACAAAGCTCTAGCTGTCTCAAGGAATCAAGAATAGATGACTTCTTGTTACACTAGCCCCCTTTACACAGAATAGCATGTGCCCTCCTGGAAAACATCCACTGTGATTTCTTTCTTTTCCTTTTCATTCTCCCCTCCACACCAATCCCCCCCCCCCCCCCCCCCCCCTTTTTTTTTTTTTTCTTTGAAAGGGGATGGTTCAATGATGTTTATGTTTCCAGGTTTTAAAGTTTCTTTTGTTTTCTCTAGCATCAATAGCTATAAAATAACTAAGTCGCTCAAAGGATTCCTTTAGTTTTAAGAAACAAGGGGATATTTTTGAGAGTCTACTTCTCAAAGAAAGAATAATTTTCCAGACACACTGTCTGGTCTTCCTGACTTAATGCATGCTYAAACCAAAGTTTTGCCTGACTAATGAATGCCGGACTGACACCCCCCACCACTTCTCTCTCTGTTTTTTAATCATCAATCACCTGTTTCTCAAAACATTACTTCATTTTTGTTACACCTTCTGCCTTATTTTAAAATAATATTGCTGACTGTTTATTTCAAATGAAAGGCATGGGGAACTGATGAATTAAGTGTTTATAAATCTGAGTTTTCAGATTGAAAACAACCTTTTCCATAATGCAAAGGCTTTATAAGTAAAACCTGTCCTTTAGCCCCAATTTCTCCTGGCCATATATTACTCCTAGTAAACTGTTGCAAGARCTAAATGAGTGCTATATACTGAATATGAGAAGGTCAGTGCCTCTCAGGAGGAGAGCCTCAGAAACTCTTACTCTGGTGGAGCAGGACAGACTCCCAAGAACACTCTGGCCAATGGCATTCTTGTCTTTCTATATTTAAGACTCCATTCTCTGCCGATCTGCATATGCACCTCCAATTAATGTTCCTGGGAGTTGTGTGCACACACAGATGTGCTCAGCCACTGGCATATTAAAACAACCCTTCACTCCAGTGAAATTTAGAAAATGAGCTTTCCCCRTGTCATTAATATAGATGCTCAATAAGGAAGATCTTGTAAGCCACAGAATTGCTGCTCTAAAGGTTAGTCATAATTAAAAGGAAAAGGAATAGGAAGAGTAGTCAACATCTTAATGTTTCATCGCTCACATTACTTCTATAACCCTCCTGCCTCTCCTGGGGCATTCTCTTCCATACCCTTTTGCAGCATGTTGGTGTCTGTATTATTTTATTTAACCTTAATCACAGCATTCATCTCTGGGTTTGAGAGGAAGCTATAACAGAGCTACCCTAYGAGCTGCCACTCAGAACATTCAGTTTGGCATAAAATTAAAAAAGTATGCAATAAACTGGCTGAATCCATAGGGAATCCCTCAAACAGCATGGATAATGAGGGGAATCCATAACAGACATAAACAAACCCAGAAAGATGTCTGGGGCCAACATCATTATGTAAGATATATGCCCAAGATGTATGGGCATACGTTTGAATGTTCAAACTGAGTCTGTATTAGATTGATTGAATCTCAGCATGGGGTTCAGTTAATAAACAAACCTTGCCTTCAGAAAATATTTGGAGCTGAAATCATGTATTATAGCCAGGCACCTACTACATGTGGCACCATGATGCCCTTCTGCCTTAAAGCTTTGTTAAAACACGATGGTAAAGGAAATTAGAAATCCATACTACCAGAGGAACAGATACAATTTTCAGGTTAAGTGGCACCACTCTAAAGGCAGTTGTTATCCACAGACTGTATTTCAGTCTATGCACCAGGGGCATATGAATAGAATTCACATTAAAAATTAGAGACCGTTTTGAATCTTTGGGCTTTGATTCACACTTCCCATGTTTTTTAAACATGTTACTCATATTCTCATAAAGGATACAACAATAATGCTAGCAAATCTTTTTGGTAATTATTAATTTCACTGTAGAATAGCTTTTTTGCTATGCTTGGCTTGTTAAAAAAATGCATTTTGCTCACCTCAGGGTACACCATTAGCTTGCATATTTGCTCTTTTCCTTTTTTTCCAGGTTTTGTTTAAATATTCTTCTTAAACCTGTATATTAATCACTGCTCAGAGGGCGAAAGAATTTGCAGGAGCAGCTGAAGTGCTACTTTTTTTCCCAAAGTAGGAACTAGTTAGTGCTGATACTTTTTGCTCATTGGAACAGGAATGAGAGATAAAGAAAAAAAAAATTGTAGTAAGGATGAGGGCTGACTGGGCAGTAGAGTCCAACAGATCAGTCTAACATAATAGAGTCTTCCAAAATTGTGAGCTGCAATGACATGTGCTAGTGACGTCAGATCCAAAAAGTTATCATTGTAATGATTTTGGTCACCAGGTCAGTCAATAAAGAAACAAGAGAAGGATCTTTACAAAAATGTCTATCCAAAATCAGAGCAAAAGACAAAAGGTTTTTTCAACAGCTCTGTTCCAATTCTTACATCTGTGTTTACCTGTGAGCTACTGCACTCCATTTTGAAGCTGTGTTTTGGTGTTCAACTATACAGGAAACCACCACAAAATATCTCAGTGTATGTACCTGTAGCACCTTAGCTCTCCAGAACTCTGTCTACATGTTTAGGTACATTGAAGATGACTTTAGGKAAATTTGTTTACTCACTAAGAAGAGATTAGTCCTAAGAAGTGGRCTGTAGAAGCTCCTGTGTAGTCTGTGCCATGATAAAGTCACACATCTTACCAAGCAGAAGCTTTCCTATCAGACATTTTCTTAAAAGGAAAGTGAATATCCCTTTCTCTCTGTATATAAATACATAAGTGTATGTAAATACATAAGTGTATAGCTATGTTTCTATATTTCATTTTATAAATATAAAATCATATTCTGCATATACATAGAGGTACATATAGAATGTACAGACCTATATATATGTATAAAACATTTCTATACATATATTTTTTATGAATAATCTCAAATATATGTTTATATATATATATATATGTTTATATATATATGTAGAACTTGTTTTCCTCCTTTTTCCCCAAATCCCTCACTCAGTATTTCTGTGTTCTTAGATCCATCCAGCTATCCAATTTCCCTGTTACACTCCTGGATAATCTCTATTTGAATTACTTCCTTTGACATTCAAACTTGTGTTTCTGCAATGCTTACTCTGGGAAGACCACTTTTATCAGGAGATGTACCTGGAGCAGGATACATTTAWCAGGTTTGCTGCTGAATGAAGAAGTCAGCAACCTGAGTAACAACAAGAAAGTATTTTTTAAATCATTCTATCACTCACATCCATTACTGCTGGATTTCATTCCATCTCTTCTATTTATCAAATAATTTTTTTTTCTCTGTCTCTCATTCTATTCATTCCTCACCTTTTGTCTCTTTACAAAACTTTCAGCATTAGCATTTCCTCTTTTKGGGGGTAGGTTTCATGTATGTAAAGTAGGTATCCAGCAGAAAATTCTCCTTTTTAGGTCACTGATACCAAGAAAGTAATGCCCAAAATTGTCAACAAAATTCAATCAGAAGGAAGGACACCACAGTTAAGTGTATTTGGCTTTCTTGTCTTTTGGATGGCCATTGTCACAAATTCAGGAAAAGCTTAGACATAAAAGTAGCACCACATCAAGGAAATGAGGACACCTACAAACATCTGGTTTTTAAGACAGACGCATGCAGCTGAAACAAATTAAAATTGTGATTTTCTAAAACCCTCCTGCTGCACTCARGTGTCTTCTGAGTAAACAATTCTCTTACCCAAACCCCCTGTTTTGTTAGTGCATGTCTTCCTCCCCTGTCTTTTCAGGTAAGTAAGACTTCTCAAGGAATAATTTTCTATTTCAGTTTAGGCACTCCTTTGAAACTATTTTTCAGGTTTTTAGGTTTTGAAGTTTTTTGTTTCTTTGTCATTGTAAATCAGTCTAATTTCAAAACTAGAACAGAAGAAAGTACAAGAAGGTAGGATACCAATATAAAATTTCTGAGATGTGAGGACAAATGGGCTGAACAGGATCAATGTGAGATGCACAGACTAGCTAATCTACGTGCTCATTTTTGACTACACTGGTACTGCATTTTCAAGGGACATGAAGGGGAGATGTGTGATAATGTATTTTAAGGAAAACAGAGGAAGATATTTTGCTTTCTGCTGGTCAGTAACGCGCTGAAATTATTTAACGCTTAGACCCAGAAATGTCCATCCATGATTTTTAGAGTAGATCAGATGTCTCTGAGATATCACTGCTCTCTATCTACTTTATTCTGTGGCTGAATAGAGAAATACCCATCCCATTTTCACCCATACGTGCCTCCCTGGTACCGCTGCCCCATGGCTGGTGCATGTGGTGTTGTGCTGTTTGTAGCAGTGCACACCCATCCCATCTCAGCATTCCTATTGTATTTTTTCAGTGTACATCTCGATTCTCTCTCCTGGAAATCTGGACCTTGTTCAAATCACTCATTCGTTTTCTACCCTCACTGTCTGACTGGCTTTTGCTGTTMCTTCTCACTGCTATAACCTCTGTGCTATGCATAATAAAAATCTTTCCCATCTGAGTTGTCTGCCATGGTTACTGGAAATTTGCTGTATGTACCATTCCCAAGAGCAGGAAAGGAAGGCACCTTTACTGCAATTGGATAAATATCACCTTTTCTTTAAAAGGAATGTTTACCCTCAGTGAAACTACATCTAATGGTGTCTGCTAGGCTACCCCCACCTCTGCAACTGAATTCCATTAATTTGCATTTTACTCCTTCTTGTGTTGACATAATAACTGAAGTATATGCTCCTTTTCACTTTTCATCCCTTGAATTAAGGAAAAAAAAAGACCAATTCCCTAATATTTCACAAAACTTCACCAGAAAATGTAGCTAGGGTAAAAACGATCTGATCACTGCCTACTTATGATGCTTTTTAACTGAGTTTGCATGTTAATTTATTGCATGCTTTGTTTGTAAATGTGCTTCTGAAATAAATGAAGCATTTACAAATATGATTAATCTACAGATTCAGAAGCACGCAATAAAGAAACAAATTGCTGAGTGCCCTTGTACTTTTACACAGAAGCTAAAATACAACTTTCAAATGTCTAAGACTGCCTAGCTCTGTTTTTTTCTTTCAATAAAGTTGTTTCAAATGGAAGTTTTCAGCAACCAAATTTTTACTCAGTTCCTGGTTCCAGTTTCATTTATACTAGTGTAACTCAGAAGCAACTGCAACATATGCTGTAAACCAACACCAGTGTAAACACTGTGTAGATGAGGTCAAAATAAGGCTGTTATTGTATGACTTTTAAAGTGTTCATGTAGATTAATATTCTCACCCCTTAACAGATTTAGACACACCAGCATGAAGGCAGAAATGCAACAAGTTGAAAATTCAAAGTATATTTACTAGTATATTTTATGCCACTCACATTTTCAGTCAGACCACCCAGAGCAAAGAAAAGAAAAAGCCACAACAAAAAAAGCCCTCTGCATTGTTTGCAATAATATGGAAGGAAATTGAGTGTATATTCTCTTCTTCCTGTATTTTCCAGCTAGATTAAGCTGTTGTCTTCACAATTGCCTCCCAGCTGCTGTGACTTGTGAAAACAACAGACCCTGCTCTGTTGTCTGCAGAAAGCCTGGATTGTTATGAGTAACTTTATTGCAGGCACATGAGTGTGTTAAGACTTTAAAACACGCTCAAATGTCATGTGCACACCCAGTGACGGGCAAGAATAATTATGAAAAAACAAGAATTCTATGTCTACGAAACAGTGTCAGACAAAATGGGCCATTCATTGTGTTCCTTTGGGAATGCTTGGACTCTCCAGCCAGAAAACAAAAAAGGCACTTTTTTCCTGCCGTAGGCTGAATACTTAGTTTTGCCATCTGAGCCCTAAGAAAACATGGGCCCCCTCTCTAACTACTGGCTGGCCCGCACACAGTAAAAAGTATTAATGTCCCCCTTTTTTCCAGCAGTTCCCTCTGTGTAGGCTGCGGCCAATGTAAAGTCAATGCAAAGACAAAACAGTTTGCCTAACATTAGTAAAAAAAACATAACTCATGTGCAGTCTGAAAATCCCTCTGACACACAGAGGTTTTATTCTGAAGCATATCCCCTCTGTCCTTCGGTGAGTTACCGTAGCTACTGTTAATGCTTTTAGCAGGTAATAACTGCTGCCTGCTGCTCTCCTTCGAGCTTTCCAGAAGTCTGTGGATGAATCAGATTGCGCACAATTGTTCAAAATTATTATCTAATTGCCTCGTTTGCTACTGTCAGTTTTCACAGTTGGTCTACCCAAACAGAATCTGTCTGCCCCTGAAAGGATTCATAGCAATGGAAACGTAACATGGCTTAGCTCAACATCAGATCRTTTTGATATCAGGTTTTTTTCCTCACAGGTGGACCAACTCCAATCTCATCTGAAGAGTGATAAATTGCAAGTGAATAAAAAGCTTTTCGTGCTAGTTCTAATAATAATTTCCATGTCAGACACCATTTGTTTAATGTACATTTTCAAGCTWAGGAACCACATTTGTCCGTGTTTTTTTTGATCTAGCATCTATTCAGCATATTCAGCTGAGTGTCTGTACACCTTTAAAAGAAGTGACCAATTCAGTATTAAATGGGATCAATGTTTTACTGAAATAGAAACAACCCACAGTGACTTGGAAAATCTTTGTGTGCTACCCATAAAAAGACAAGAATTATTTTTTATGAATTTGGCACACTGTCTGAATATGGATTTACAGGTTATTATTTAAGACATTTAGCATGGATTTTACCTTTCCATGCTCAAAGCCGGCCAGGAAATGAGAAAACAATGGAACCATAATTTYGAAGGGCTCTAGTGTGTCTGTATGTTCAATAAGGAGCAACAGAAGGAAAAATGAAGGGCAAATTGTAACTCCCACAATTTTCTGGGTTGCTGTTTTCTTCACTAAACCCTCTTACTCTCCTTAGATAACATAAGTAGATCACATCTACAGCATTAAATGGGTTTTGAAAGGATATGGTGCTTTAAGATTAAATTCTTCCCTTCTTCAGGGCACGAACTGTCCTTTCTTGTTTGTACAGTGTATAAACAGCACCCAGCAGAATATGACAGTGATTCTGACTGGGGTCTCAACCAACTGTGCAAATATTAGTACTTGTAATATTGTAATAGGAGGCCATTATGGTTAATACTGGGTCATGCYGAGATATCCCAGGGGATATCACATCAAAGATGAATGTGCACAGGTAAATTGTCTTGTCCTTTTCTAGGATCTAAAGGAGAAAGGTTTCAGACCACTTCTTGTCACTTGTAATATGAAAGTACAGCCTTAGCCTCAAACATGTAYTTAAATCAGAAACATACAGTAGTACAAAATGAACCATCAGGCCATCCATGAATTTGTTTTAACAATCCAACAACATCACCATTTCTCATTCATCCACTTAGCTTAATTTTCCTACCATCACTTTCATTGCTGAGGTTGTCTCTATTAAGCCATTTTTTGTGCATCATTAACTTTTAACCAGGCATCGATAGCTTTATTGTTTAAATTGCGTATGACTTTATTTAACGTCAGCATTTCTTCTGGCTCCTGACATGAAGTCACATTTTATAACTAATTAAATTGATCCCTGGGAAGCAGAAGCCACTAAACGGAATTATTCGTACCCAAGTGTCAATATATTAAATCAAAGGGCTAATGAGTTGGGTCACTGCTTCTTTTATCTGAAAGCTACTGCAGAATAGAATTCATACCAACCTCTACTTTTTGCTTTAACAATCAATTTTATTTAAACCAAAGGTAACTAATTAATAAATTTTGATATAGCTGTAAATAATACATTTAAGCCTGGTTTTACCACTTGCACACATGTTAAGGTCACTCTTTTAGGCAGAAAAAAAATGTTTTGTTGATACTAACTGTCTAAAAGTGTATTTTTTCAACTTGCATGTGTAAGGAACATTACTTCTAGGTCATAGGAAGCTTCCAAAATGACTTAAAAGGTGTTTTGTCAGTAAACAGTTTTGAGAACTTTTCAGTTTTCAGCCATTTCTATTATAGGCGTAAATCAAGATGAAAATCTGCCTCTTGGAACTGACAATACTGCCTAACGAAAGTGATTAAGAAATGACTAAATTTGTCATGTCAGCTTTTCCTATAGCTCTTGCAGCTGCTGAGTAATATTTTGGATRCTTTCACTATTTACATCTGGACACTACTTTTAAATTCATCACCTAATAATTCATCACCACTCACAGATTTAGTCATAGTTCAGCGTTCTTTGACAAAAGCTTCTAGAGGGTTCAAGAAAGCTATCTTTACTGAAGTTATCTTCAACAAATCTGTTAACATCCAGATTGTTTAAAAAAAAAAAAATCTGAAAATCTCCCATGCCTCAAAAACTCACTTTAGTGCCAATTTGTTTTGCTTGAGAACCAATCAACTTATATTTTACAACCTTTGGAGAGTGCACTTGTATGGGAACAGCAAGTGCACTTTGATACTTGCTAATGTTTATAAGCTATTTATAAGCTATAATTAGACTTGAAGTCAAAGGGCATTAAAAAAAAAATCAAACAAAAGTGGGCTGGGTGTCACTGCCATGCTTGGCTTGGGTGGGGAAGCAAGGATGGGTGAAAATACACCTCCATGTAGCTGCCTAAGCAACTAATTTTTGATGCCGCTTGTCATATTCATAAGGAGATCAGAAAAGAGGGTGAAATAAGACTTTCTCTTGTTCATCCTCTTCCCCACAGCAAATAGGAGGCTGAAAGGAATGTGACTGAGGCCCCACCAGCTCCCTAATCTCCATCTGCAGCTGTACCCCTTAAGCAAAACAAACAAAGAAATTATAAACTGGTTTAAAAGAAATACCTGAGCAACCATTGACAGCAAGGCTGGGATTGTTCCCTTGAATCTAATGGTTATTTTAACACATAATGGTGAATCAAAAATAGGAGGGAAGCAACATCCTTCAAAAACTTGGTTTTGTTGTTTCACCACTAAGATCAAATGCGACACAGGGAACACCACAGATCTTTTTAAAAAATGCATGTTCTTGTACCCACACATCATTTACTTTTTCAAACAGTAAATTAGGGGTTTTCGGCCAGCACAGTGGTTGCCTTATAAAACAACTTTAAATAGTCACTTTTATCCATTTATAAATGGATATACTTTGGAGGGTCAAGTATGTGCTGTTGTTTCACACCACAAATGTTTTCTTTCGTTTCCAATGGTTAAATGTCATGAAAGCGCTTGACCCCACTACAGAACATCATTCAGTATCTGGGGGAAAMCACAAATATGGCTGTACCTGTGGCTGGCATGAGATCATTTAAAAATGAAAGATMATTTCAAAAGTGGATTTTGTAGCAGTGAGACATTTGCACCTACAAATATTTATTAAATATGGACTGCCTTAATATATATTCTGTAGTCTTTATTCTTCTTGAATCTATTTTTTTTTTCAAATATATAAAACTTTTGGAGCTATAGCAACTCTGTCTCATGGTTAGATAAATGGGATACCATGACAGTTCATTGAATATATGTAGAATTTTTTTTCCCACTTAAATGGCTCCTGAAAATAATATCTTTTTGATAGAAATGGGCAAGTTCTACACAAGTATTCATGTCTTTGGTAGAAATAAAGAGTAATGCCTTTAAAGAAAGACTTAAAACACAGTTKTTCTGCAACTCTGTCAACCACATTTTCTGTCCAAGCACAGACGGAGTTTCATGTAAAGAATGTTTCAGAATTGTGTTACAGACTTATGTTGTTGCCTGAGTTCACTGAAAACAAATTTCAGGAATGATGCTGGAGATACACTGGGAATAAATGGTTAAAGATAGACAACAGTAGCAAAATCTGACCACAGCAGTCCAAAAATTAAGCTGTAAGTGCTGCACCAGTGACATTTTAAAATGGGACAAGAGAGTTGGAAAAAAAAAAAAGAGAAGTTTGATTCAGGAAAAGTTCAAATTGTCATCAGTTACAATGGCAACAACTGTTGGCAAAACATGTGGGCAACAGAGGAGGAGGAGAAGAAAGCACTGTTTTCCCAAAGCAAAATGGTTCACTGCACATCACCCAGTTAATGCTGATCAACCAATATTATAGTTAAATCACAGAAAAATCTGTTTCTTCAACTCAGCTACCTAGAAAAGATCCTGGTGATATATTCAAGGCTCAATACTGCCCATGAGAAAACAAAACATGTGAACAATGTAAAATCTACCACTAAATATTTAGTAGTGACCAAATAGAATTGCTGGGAAACTTAACTGTCATCACATTCAAAAATTAATTTAGCTTATGGGTTTGGAGAGTTCTGCAAAACACAAAAAAAAAAAATGGCCCTTGCTAGGGATACTTCCAAATTGTTTTACATGCTGTCTTTCACCAATGATTGTAAAATGATCTAATTAATTTACTTAAACCCTGAACAACTTTATTTTATTTTTAGAAATTAGCAACCTGGAACACATGATTAAGAAAGCCACTTTATTTCTYATGGTTTAAAACAAAATCACTCCTTTTTATCTGATCTCTTCAGTTTCAGGAGAAAAAAATACATAAATACTAGTGCAAAATAATTTATATTATGGGTGTCAGTATTAGAAAAAATTATTCAGGATTCATAAGGGAGAAGGAGATAGACACATAAAATCCAGTTACCACACACCAGTTGGGTTTTGGGGAGAAAAGTGGGAAGGGAGGGTTTGCAGATGTTAAATGTAAGCACAGACATTAATAACCATTAAAATGGAAAAAGAATTGCTCACTAACATGCTAATGCCAATACTTTAAAAGAATTTTTCCCCTAGTTTTTGCCAGTGATTTCACTGTTATGCCATTGCTGTTACTATACTCCAGTGGAAAGTGATTTGTTGATATCCCCTTAGGTCATTCCAAGTTGTATGGAGCCTACAGCAATTAGCTTCTCATGTTTCTGTCAGTTTTCTGGTACTAGACCTTCCTTTTCATTAGATTTTTTCCTCCTGTTCATTTACATTAGATGTTTGTGGTTCTCTTGCTCTGAGCTATACAGATAACAATTAAGCTGAAATGATCCAGACCAACAGAGTGTTCTTTGTACTCTAGAGTTAAGCACAACAATTTCTGAGGGCATTTAATATTTTGCATGAAGAAAGGCAGAGAAAATGTGGTAAGAAACATGAACTATTTATGTAGAGTTTTATGATTTATCTTGGCAAATTTTTGCTTATGATTTTCTCTAAATGTGAGCTCTTGGATGCCTATATATACAGACACAACTAGCCTACATGCAGATTTCCAACCGATGCTACATTCAGAACTGTTGAAGCTAAAGGACAGACTATCTTTATCTCTTCACTCCTTTGGAATCTGTATTTTAAATTCTGCCTATCTATACATTTGTGTGCATCTATTACCTTTTCTCCAAAACTTTAATAAACCTAGTATTTTATGATTAGCTAAAAATGAATAAAGTTTTTTTGGGATCCACATACTTTTGGAGCAATAAAGTGAAAGTCCTTTTTTTAACTTCTAGCTTGGTGCCTAATTTGCAGGTGTACTTCAGAATTATATGTCTAAATTATTTCCACTTTGCCTCAAAGAAGTTGTTGGAATTAATTGCTCCTGCAATAGGCTGTGCCCAGGAAGTTGGTAGAGTAAAACCAGGCTGGCCTGAGAAGTATCAGGACATTAAAATAYGTCAGTAGGATGCTCAAATATTTTCATGAAATTTAGGAAGCAATAATTGCATTGGATTTCTGTGGCAAGTTGAATGTACATCTTTCTGAAATATACATAACAGTCATCGTACATGAAATTTATTTTCATCCATTCCCTGAGCAAAAAAAAAAGGATAATTAAAAAGCAGAGCTCTAGGAAACTGGATGATTTCATTTTGCAGGGATTTGTACAACCACTTCTTTATTTTTGTGTTGAATTACTCAAAGTGAAGCAACAGCTCGCTGATCCAAAGTCAGAAATCATGCCAGCCTCACATGAAAATCACTTTTCGGACAATTAAATACATTCTAGTTAAATCTGAAGCATGTAAATGAATCTTGCTGAGGGTGAAATTAAAAGAATTCCAGCAAGAGATTAGTATTACTGGTTGAAAGAGTAGTAGTGATAAAATATTTCTCAAGTACTACAGAAAATCACAGAAAAGAACTGAAGGCCTAGACACACTCACTCACGGAGACAATTTGGGATTTTGCTAGTGCTAACAGGCATGCAAACAATTTTTCCAGGCCACTTTCCAAAAGCCTCTGAGAATACAGCCTTTAGTGAGTATAGTTTTTCATGAAGGATAACAAATTGACAGCCTAAGAGCTGGAAAACTTATAGGCAGGTACAGAGTAAAAATACTATTGCTATTAAAAAACAAAAGAAAAAAAAAGAATGGATCAGTGATACTAAAAATTAAATGAACTTGTGGTATTTCATCTGTGTGTTTATCTGTCTCTGTAGCATATGGCTTTTGTACTTTGCATGAATCACAATGAAGCATCAAATGCAAAAGTCAAAAGGCAAGTTCACTTATACTTAAAAAGAATTCACAAAAATGACTCTTTCTGTCGAYTGCTCCCATTCAAAGGCCTGAATGAACAGGCTTTATAAATATGGGGTACTCATGGAAGCCTGAACAGCCAAGTATGCCTGCAACCAGATATTTCCTATGTGAATAACTAGACAGGGAATTTTCAAAGGCTTGTAGTAAGCAGTTTCAGCAGCAAATTCTCTCAGCCCTTAGTCACATGTTCCTTAAAAGGAAATCATTAGCAATCTGAAAACTCCCTTTCTTTAGTGTTTTCCAATGTATGCTCAGTGTACTGAGACATACTGTAAGTGATATTAACCTATGCCTGAAACAGCAAGCAAGTTTATATTCTCCTATAAAATCCCGTACACATCCACTGAAGATATATTATGTACCTAACACGCTCCCCAGTTAACATCTCCCACGTTATTCAGTCCCTACTTAATAGATAATAAAGCCACATTCTAAAACATTTTAAAGTGGTCTTCTGAGCCAAGCACTCAGACTCAGGTTATCTGTGCTCAATTCCCAGCTCCACCCAGGCTTCCTGTGAGACCCCGAGCAACTCACTTAAGTGTCTGAGTTTCTTGCCTGTAAAATAGGATAAATAAAACTTCCTTTTTATAACTCTCCTTTTGAGTCTTATCTAGCAAGATTTTGCAGTACTTTAGGGAGAGGAACATCCCTTGCTTCTTGGAAGCAATAGTGACTGAAGAGTGTGAGATCATCCATACCAKGATAAAACATGCAAGACTTTTGAACAGGATTATCTCTGCTCCAGTACCATTCCAACAGCCTCAGTTCAGCTCTACCAGTGACTTGCAATTAATTGTAGTCAATATCTGATATTACAAGGGGAAATAATAATCCCAGGAAAGAATATATGGCTTTTTTTGCTAAGTTTTAAGCAGCATTATGTGTTTTTAAAGGGATCCAATTGCTATTTTTATCAGTGGATTGAACTCTTCCTCCCATATTTTCTAAGCAATTTCTCAGATTGAAAAGACCCTCAAACCTTTGCTTTTCATTTCTGTCCTTTCACTGGTACCCACTTGCTACATATAACCAGCAACATCAGAGCTGCACACACCTTTAAACTGTATTTTTAATCTTGTTCTTCTGGTGATATGTAGGAGCCTTATGAATCCCTCTCATGGTTTATATTGCCACCAGTTATCCCTGATAAATGCATGGTCTGATAGAGTAGTTCTGGGCAGAGTTTATGCAGTTTATGTGTAAGATTGTGAAAAGATGTGCAGTTTGACCACTCAGGATACCTGGGTATATGGTAGACCTAAATGCTTGGATTGGGGGATCATTGTAGGAATTAGCTGTAGATTTTTTTTTATTAAATTCAAGGAATAAGTTATACAATAAGGCTATTTTAAAATGAAAGACCACTAACAACAAATCTTTTCAAAACCTCACTGTGCAGAGATTTCAGATTCTTCAATATTGTGAGGTCTTTGATTATACTTTTGATTTTTAAAAGGGCTTTTAAACAATGAATGAATCAACCAACTGTGCACTAACAACCTTTCCCATAACTGTGGCTATGAATATTAAAAAAAAAAAAAAGGAAAATGGCAGAACAAACTAATAGACAGAGGAAAGCGGATTTCTCAAAGACACCCAGCACAGACTTATGCATACATAGCTCCTTCCCACCTTTACACTGTCTCTACGCATCACAGTAAAGTTCTCAAATTATTATACCTAAAATTCACCTCCTATTTATTATAAAATTAGTCAGAAGAAACTCATGTTCTTGTAACCATATAAGACTAGAACTACTCCCCAGTAAAAATTTTTGTCAGCATAAAGGAATGACCTATATAAATACTGTATTTTTTATTATTCAGAACTTTCTTCATTTTTTCCAGTTTTTCCCACCACTCTACTTAATATTGCTGCATGCTTTTTGCCAAAACAAATTCAATATCTTTGATGGTATGATGTGTGTATAATCCACTTGTGATTTTTCAGTTAAAGAAGCTATCCCAAACTCAAGGGTGTTATAACTTTTTTCTACTGCTACTCCATATTTTCACTTATACCCCCGTGTATTCGCATATGCATTTTAAATGCTTCTCTAAAACACCAATAATCCCTCTTTGAAGTACTGAATGGAAACCAAAAGATCAGACATTTTTAGTTCATGACTTTTCTCTCACTACAGGAAGCACTCTGAGATCATAACTTGACAGCAATTTCTCTTGTCTTCCAGTCTTGAGACATTTTCCACAGCAATATTTATTCCAAGTAGGCAGATTTAATTTGGAAATTATATTAGGCCACAGTTTGTAGATTAACTGACAATATCTCAACTCCCCGTTTGCTGCTGGAATGCAGACTTTTAAAATAATAAGGGACACGAGAGTTTTCACCGCTTCAAGGGTTAATACAGCCAATTGTGACTTTTGGGCATATGACTTCTCTGTCCACTGAGATGGAAGCTTCAACTGAAGATTCTCCTGTGATTGTGTTTTTAATGGTTCTGCACTGTTGGATTCTCTCATTCAACAACAAGTTTTCACTTTTCACACCAACGTCCATTTAAGAAACCCAACCTGTTTCAAGGAATATGGAAAAAAAATCCCTCACCTCAGTCTACCTGTCTGCTTTCACTTTGAAATATCWTTTTTTTTCTATCAAATTCCACTGAAATCCAACAGGCTGAAAAGTTAGTGGCATATGCACTTCAACACACACATCAGAGCTGCACAGAACTCATTTCCAGAGGCAGTCAGGGTAACAACACAAATCTGGTATCTTCTTTTTCTACTCAAATTGTAAACCTGACACCTCTAAAAAGTGAAGCTTACTCTGCTCTTGTTGCCTTGTACTACAGCAAGGTGTCCTCACAGAACTGGCTGTAATGCCACAGAGAACATTTGCAACAGCAAATTTCACAYGGAAAATGGTTAAAACCCCTACAGTCTTAAACTCTGCTTCATAGCTCTGTTTGCAGGATGCAACACCTTCCTCCTCAAGATGGAAAGTCTTCCCACCCCAGTGATGTCTCTACAGTCCCTCTCCTTTCCCAGGTATTTGTTGCCATTCTTGCCCTCCTGCCAGGCCCTGGTGCCCCCCTTTCCTGTGAGCCCATTTTACTCACTAAACTGAGAGCGAACCAAATGGTGTATCTACTGATGTCTGTACTTTCTGCTGAGATGGACAGAGATTTCAGGAACTTTAGGGCTTCCTTTTGCCAGAAAGATGCCTCTGAYGTGTGAAGCATCAGTCCAAGAAGCACAGAAAATGTAAKATGTGATGAATGAGTGAGCTCTATGCAAAAGAGTAATGAATTAAGTCAGGCCTTGTTTAAGTGTGAGGGTTAAAATGTCCTGCTGTTCCTCTGTGAGACTGAGCCTGTGCTCACAGATTTCCTACCCAGTCCTGGATCCAGGCTGCATCCAAGCAAAGTCTGGATCTCACAGCAGATGGACTCTGCTCCCACACCTATCTCTTCCCTGCAAGAGAAGCCCAAGGAGCTGAGCAGGGTGKATTCCATGGTGTACAACAGCACATTTCCCTCATGGGGTTAACACCACCACCAAGMCGTGGGGGACTCTTGCAGTACAGTCACACAGATGGGATGAAAATCCTGGAAAGGGGCTGGGAAGCACATAAACTCAGCCAGCAAAGAGTTGTCAGTCCCAAAAAGCAGCAAGTGGCTTCCTCTGAAAGTTATGAAATAGTTTTTAAGATCCTTTCATGATATTGTGTCATTTTGAGCATCACAAAAAATAAAAGAGATAGATCCCCCTGACATTCCTCAAATACATTGCACTTTTCCTGGTTAGGAAGTTTGCCCAGCTTCCCTAGCACAAGATCACTGGATACAGGTGAATGATTATGAGGAACTGGGCTGCTGTGGTTATACAATGAGGAAGCCTTTTACATTACAAACAGGGTTGAGCATAAACCCATCAATGAACACGTGGGTGAAAAAAGTACAAACTGTCAGGAGAAAATTATGGACCAGAGATAAAAATTAATAGTGAAGTACCTGACAAAGTGCCAGACTTTACCCAGGCACGGTTGTGCCTCCTTCCTAAGAGACACAAAAAACAGCTCAGTGTATTTTAAGGCAATTGCAGGCTTTTGTTTCTGTGCTGTCTATCAAACAATAAACCCAGATGAAAACTTTGCCTGAACTTAAGGCATTTTAACATCTCTTTCCCAATTATATTATTTAGACTCTAATATGGGGAGAGCTTAGTCTAAAGCCTTTACTTCCAGGACAAGTTAAAAGGTTTTATCAGGACYGCTCATTTTCATGAGATTTAACTAAATGCAATACCTTTTAGGCTTTTTCCTATATCTCAAATATTTTTGTCTAATTACCTATTGTCTCCAAAAACTCTTCAGCTGGAACTCAGGCAGACAGACATGCAGTACTGCTATTTTAAAGTTCTTTCCTTAGGAAATCAAGGTTAAAAGTACTTTGGTTTCAGGGTTTATGTAGATTTTTTTCTTTGAAACAAAATATTGTGATAAACACWGGAAACAAACAGGCAGATTGACTCTGAAATTTGCTCTCATTATGAGCATTTTATAAAAGTAACTGCAAAATAGTAATAAACCTCCCACAAGACAAAGATGGCCTTTGGTAAATATGAAAAAATATCTAAGAACCGGGGAGAAGTGCAGCACTAAATCAGTGTCAGGTAGCAAGAATGTGAGAAGCATTGATTATTTGTTCTTTCTTCAGTAGACAGATACGCTACTTTTACATGATTAACATTTCATTCTGGTAACCAGACAACAATGCAGCAAAGGAATAAAAGTTCATTCTTAACTGGTAACAGTAAGCATTAGTTCATCTTCTTTTTTTCTGTTGTAGAAAAGCTAAGTTAAGTACTGTGGAGCCAGAGTTTTAATACTCTCCGCAGCTCTTCACAAAAGCCTCAATGAAATCTGGCTCCTGTCATAGCATGACAAGAAGATAATCTGTGTGGGACCTTCCTTTATGATTAGAAGGTGCTTTCTCTTAATCACATGGAAAGAAAGTCTCTTGGAGTAAGAAACCCCTCCTCCTCCAGAAAATGAAAATAAATCTTTAGAGAAAGGCTTAGTCAGAACCTACACAGAAACCAGGTTAAACCATTTTCCCTGGGCCTTGTAACTTCCAAATGTCCCTGCATGTACGAGGCTCCTGAACTTCATCTGAAGCAGGTTCTAATCCAGGTAAGATTTCAACCTGCAATAAAGGCCTTTTGTAGCATTAATATATTAATATTTCTGGACGCTGCAGCTCATCAAGCGTTATGTACTTGGTCATCTCTAGAGAGAAAGGAAATAAATGGGTGACTCTAAGCCTTGACAGCTGTATATCTGTTACCAAGACAAAAAAGGCAGATGGAAGATAAGTAGGATCTGGGACAGGTTTGTGATTTCTATCCCAACAGAGTTCATTTGTTTAGTGAAGWGAAATGTAAGATTATTTACTTAATAATGACTTAAAAAAACCAAACTGTCTCTACAAGTGCTAAGGAACTCTGTGCTCCTTCCTGCTACTATTTTTCCCTTCTTCAGCATGAAAAAAACAAAGCCTTGGAAGAGTAGATAAACCTAAAGTCCTACACCCATTTCAGCAATCCACAACCCATTCTATTCTTCTCATAAAAGAAAAATATATTTTTCATTTAAAATGTTACCTCTAAAATCTTTTATTCTTCTTATTGCTAGAGGACTGTCTACTCAGGAACTACTTGAAGCATTTAAAACTTTGCAACTAGTTTCATTCCTGGCATTCTGCAGCCTGCAGATTATGCAGTCACCATCTTCCTATACATGCAGTAGAAGCTCAAAGAATAAAAACTGCTCAGTAAATTCTATGAGGATTAACTACTATTCTATGAGAATTCTACTTATGTTGCTAGATTATGTAATAGAAAACAGAATCGAAATACTAAAATTAGGAAAAAGTCTATTTCTCTAATTCTTTCTAAATTATGATTTTTTTTTTTAATGTAGATCTAAGAGACCATGTCTTAACTAATTTTAAAAACAATTCTGATAGTTCTAATCATTGTATTGTAAATAACATAATATATTAATATATTGGTTCTGAAGGGGGGCGTTTGAACTGGAAATTTAAAACGAGGTTATAATGCAAAAATCACATGACAAAATTTATCCAAAAAGGAATTTTCTTCTGCCAAGGTCTCTCTATAATTACTGCTATTGTCCTGCTTTCACAAATGTACCATGTCCTGAGTACAGGCTACAAGCTTTGATGCCACTCATCCCACAGCCTGTTCAGCTGATGGTTTCACAGAGCAATGGGAAAACATTTTTCTCCACCTGTTTGGGTTCTGATTTTAAGAGGATCAGTATGTTCTGATTGAGAAGAATCAAAGGGGCTGCCTGTTTCACGGGGGAGTTTCCTGTTTGTTTCACAGTAGGAAATAAGCCTGAAACCACGCAGCATTTCTTGAGAAAGTGCTTTGCCAGTGGTAACCACAATCCTCTCAAACCCATTGCCCTGGGGTGGCTCATCTTTCTCTCAAGGTAACAGCAGACCTTGCTAACACTRTCCAAAGAAAATAACTGTGTTTTCCACATTTAAAAAAACAAATAAATAAAAATCAATCTGTCAAACYATGGGCCTATTCTCCATAGAGAATTCCAACTGCCAGTAATGCAGGAGGGACCTGAGCCCCAGATTGGAAAAAGGGTGTAAAAGAACTTCTTGTAAGGTAAGGGGTAGCACCACTAAACTACTCGAAAGGCACTGTAAAGGTGTTCTTACTCACTTAAACACATATTCAGACATCTTTAAACATGCAGTGAGAGGCTTATAAAAAGCATGCCACACTAGACATATAATTARGTAAATATTAATATGCTTTACATGTGCTGAACCATTTATCTGGACAATATTCATTATCATAGTCACACAAAAGCAATAAGCACTAATGACAATACCTACTACTGTACGTGAGACAAGGAGAGACTGAGAAAGAGGAGGAAGACACTGGAGAAGAAATTTCTCTGCACATTTCGGAAAAAAACAAAAACAAAAACAAAAAMACCTTTCCAAGAGCTTAAAGAGATGATGATTTTCATTGCAGACTCAAAATTAAATGAGTGCACCTTTTTTGTTGTTTTTAGTAAGCAAGACCTTTAAAAGAGTGATTTTGCAAAGAGAAATAACACCTTTGTATTTTAATGTATGTTTACGTAAAATGAGAGTGGCAGTTCCATGTTAATAAACCTTCTTTAGGGGGAAAAAAAAAAAAAAAAAAAAAGAAAGAAAGAAAAAAAATCAGTTGCTGAACTATAGTGAGTAATTAGCCCCTTAGCATCCCCTTTCTCCAGGAATGCTTCCTCCTGAGCTGGCTCTTTTAAATAGCTCCGGTCCTGGCTGCCTTTGTTGAGCTTGGAAATTGTGCACATATGAGAGAAATTAAGCCCTTATTTAACAGGGACACATGTCTGTCAAGTCCAGAGGAACAAAGGCTAGTCCCTGGGGGCTACTCAGCTCCCTGAGGCTGCCACTCATTCTGTTAGCAATGCTTACCCTTTACAGATTGTGTATAAAACCCAATAAATCATTTCATCTGCTCTGGTTAATATACACATGAGCCTGGGACTTTCTTCAAAGTATTTTTTTTTCTTTTGCTTGCAACTCCATTTATTTATTAAAAAGTGACCTCTTTTTGCCAGAGTTTAGCCAGGTTTTTACCTTTATTTAATAACATTAATGTCTGTGAAGTAAACCTGAAACATTTACTGTCAGAAATAAAGACATTTGATGCTACATCTATTTCACACAGGAAATGTTTTACGACTCTTTAATGGTCAATAATCATCAGTGTCTATTGTATAAATTACTGGTATATTCTGCTCCTCCTAAAGTTACATCTAAAATGCCTGCATATTTCAACCGAAAACAAAACAGCAGGGTAAATAAAATTACATATTTGCAGCCTTTCATAGGAAGAAACCTAATTAAAACAAACCAAAAGGAAAGGAATAAAGGTATCATTTTAGTTTTGCTCTTTACAAAGCATTATCACAGACACATCTATGTTATTCTGGCTGAAACAAAAGTAAAAGGATTCTGATGATTAAAAAAAAAAAAAAACACTTAATTTCACAAAGTGATAACTGAAGTAAACACATGCAAGACAAAAATACACAATATACCAGCTATGTCCAAGCACTCTGTGGTGGATGGACTCACTTATCTCCAAATATAAATGCACACACAGAGCAGAGGAATATTTTATAGTGAATAATAAGAAAAGTAAAATGAAATGCTGTCATTTCCACGTGAACTCTTTTTGTACCTTAAAAGAGGGCCTAATTCTGTGTTTCTAGTATGAGACTGACAGAAGTAGAAAGAGCATGAACAACACCAGCTGAGGAAATGGCACCCTGCACTGCATTCAATGAAGCAAAACTCTCACTAAGTTGAGCATAAGTTTTTCCTTTTACTCAAGTGTAGGAWTAAGCCAATACAGAAAAATTACTGGTGTAGAATAAAAACAAATTAAAGTGCAGAGTTGTGTCTTCTTTTCCTGAAATGGTGAAAGCAATATTTCAATGCTTGCTATTAACAGGGGCCTTTTTTTTTTTTTTTATTTTGTCCACTCCGCAATTTTTAGCTAACACATTGAAAGCCTGCCATTTCTCAAGCAACAATATTATGCTTTGTATTGAAAACCACAAAATAAAGAGAGCTGACTGTTCTGACAGCTTTAATCCTGATGATACTTGGAGACTCAAGTAAAAAGAAACTGGTACAGCATGGAGTTTTCCCTGCTCAGCAGGCAGAGAAAAAGCAGTTCTGGATTTGATAAGTAAAACCAGATATAGTTGATAGTTATATGCTAAAGCCCTGCAATTAATGGAAAACATCAATGGTCCAATGAACTTGTATATCTGTGGGGTCTTTGAGATGGCCTTTTCTCCCTTCTTGTTAAAAACTCATCAACTATATAAGTCAGGACTTTTATTTTTTTGTGTAAAAAATTGTGCGTGCTCCACTGTTGTCAAATGGGAAGATGCAAAAATATCCAGACTCCAGATCCCATTTATACATTAAACAAATCCCTGTGCATGTTGTTGTTGATATTCCTCACTGCAAATTCATGCCACAGTAGCAATGAAAAGCACCAGGCAGGATTATGACCTCAATATGAACTTCTGTACGAATATGAAGATGTGGCCCACTTGTCCTGAATGATCTGGCAGTCAGAAAAAACCTGGTGTAATAGTAGCTCATTTTTGTTAAAAAACAGCAATCACTGTTAAAAACCATCCAGCCTTAGATTATCATCAAAGGCTACAATTCCATGTATATGAAAATCAAGATATTAACAAATAAYAACTTTTTAAAAAGAAATTTCTGTAAACAAAACATGGTACTATTACACYATGCCTCTTCAATCCTAAAAGTGACAGAAATGCAATAAATAACCTATTTCTTAGTTAAAAAAAAAACCAAAACTGTACAATGCAATGTACATATTTACATTGTTCAGCTTAAGAGGGATCTACACCTTCACCTTCAGCACATGTACATAAAATGGATTTCTGAATAACTGACTAGAGGGACACCAAAAAGGAAGTGACCGTTTCTCTTATGCAGCCAGAGTTACAGTCAGGAATGATTCTGAAAGTGTAAGTAAATGGAAAGTAAGCTGTTATCAGCAAAAGTAACTGTGTCATAGAAGTGGTTTTCATTCTGGGAAGAACCTGGCTAAACCTGATTTATGTGAGTATTGGGTTCAAATTAAAAACCTTGGTCCACAAGTCAAGAAACAAAGTAAAGACTTGCATTTGAGCGGGACTTGATTCATTCCTCAACGYCCATATAAGATTTACCTGGCCAATAGAAGATTAGTTTCTAGAGCAGGCCATAAGCAAGAATTACTAAGGGTGTGTTTTCCCCTTTTAGCCAAAGTGATCAGAAACTCTGAGCCACTTTATCCACCTCCTCTTTATAGATCAAAATGCAAAACGTTGCCGTGAAAACAAGGGAGAACATGCAAAGGTGTTATATGCTATGTATGCCACTGACATAATACTTTAATAGGATATGCTGTAATTTCCTGCAATTAATATCTTAGCAGAGCTATAAAGGCTTTTTTCCAAAATTATACCATTGCATTTACAACACTAAAATTAACGTTGTGTCAACCTTTCCATTATAAGCCCCCTTTTTCAGAGGTTTATAACTTGGCTGTAAAAAATATATTCTGGCCTAAAATGTGGCATGCAAGATCTCTATTTAGAAACAGCCATTTTGATTAAATAAAAAAAAACATTATTTAAGTCTGTTTCAAGTAAGCCTTGAATGCCCTACAAACGGTGTGAGGGACCGCCAAGAAGTGTAGGCATTCTTCAAATAAAAACTTCTTTTCTTTCCACAATAAAGCCACTGTTCAAAGGATGGTTTGCAGCCATGGAATTTGCTCCATATCTGTAAGGAAAATATGTGGATTTGGGCAACTACAGAGTTCCTCAGTGTGCATAGCCTCTCCACTTGCCTGTTTCTGTGTGACAATGGCTGTGTCGCTGGTCAGCAGCTCAGCCACACAGGAAACTCAAGCTCCTAAAACAGTTTTTATTTGTGGCAGAGCAGTGGGTGAGAGGAGCAAACAAATATTTCTCTGTCTGGCTGAAGTGGCTTAACTTTGGCTAAAAGCTCCAGCAGAGTAAACTAAGGCAAGTGATAAGGTGACACAAAGTCTCAATAAAAAATATGACCAAGATGGTAGAGAACCACCCTATGAATTCTGAAACCCCAGATTTCAAGTCTGTCAAATTTCATGCAAGAACTGGATTGAGTCACTTCGGAAATTTAACTAAGGTGCTTAAATTAGGAACCTTGTTGTCTAATCAACAGAAGGTAATTCACAGCACCTGGACTGCTTTATATATGGAGCCAAAAGTCCTAATTCAGTCACCCAAATTAGATATCTAAAATTAGATGCCCCCAAATATCTATATGCTTTTCATTCTGCCTCAAAAGAGTGTTGTGAGGATAATACACTTCAGCTTATGAGACACTCAGATATGCAGTTACAGAGGAGATGAGTATCCTGAAAATATATCACCAATAAAATTCAATGAGATGGAAACGGCAAAGCTAGAAATGTGATAGTAGCATTCGTCATACCAATCACTCCTTGCCAGGGCAAAAACAAGTGCCATACCCCTCTTCTGAGCAAGGTTTATCTCTATGTATGATACATTATATACACTGCTTTGTCAAATACTGAATCTCAGTCGATGCTTAGGCTGTTCAGTATATATTGCATGATTTTGTTACCTGTAGCACGCAACCACGCAACTCATTCATCTACCTGATCTAGAGTTTAAGGTAACTATATATTCCTCCAACTGGTTAATCTCTCATTTACAGAATAAAAATGCCTAATATATTACTTTAAAATAAAGTTGCTGAACTCAAAAGTGCCCTTCCACAGAGTGTGACGGTAATGTGTCTCGAGATGGATTTCACACTTCACCATCAACTGTGAATTTCTTTGCTTTTCTTATTTGGTGTTACAACTTTAATGGTTTCTTATACTGTCATTTTGGGTGGGTGAGTGAGCAAGATTAATTCAGCACTTCATAATGMACCATTGTATACTGTTTACATCATTTATTTTCTTTTTACTGAATGATTACAAATTTCAATTTAAAGTTAATAACATTTTGTGGGAGTTACTGCATGTGAATTAAGCATGGTGATGTCAGTGCATCCCTCTGGAATTCAAAAGATATTTTACTGTGTTATATCATGTGCCACACAGTATATCAATTTTTATTTCCCATCCCTCAAGCATGGAATGCACACTGTGTAACTTCTAGATTCTCAATATAGATATAATTTACCCAAGCTGYGCAAATGCCTAACTTGCAGAAGATATATGCGAGATTTATATAAAAGACGAGTTCTTTCAAGGAAGCCTTGCATACAACACAAGCCACTATATTATCTAATTATTTGGGGAGAGAGGTTTCTAACATTACAGACAAAAGGAAACAGTGTATAAACTGCAGTCATAAACCAATTTTTACTTACTTTAACAACTTTAACATTAGATAGGTAAATCCCAGGCAAGGCCATTCATCTTCCTTGAGAACTATGCTTTGACATTTTTGCGAGTGCCTGGATTAGTTGGTTGCATGGGACAGTGAATATTAGAAATATTCATTCATTTTCCTTTTACTTTTGTACCATCAAGTGTATACCAAATGTTAAATGGCTTCTAGTTTGCTCATTTGCTGGATTGCACATGCTACTACTTTCTTTATGCGAATTCATAATTCCTGAATGCATTCAGAGAGCAATGCACTCACTTCTTCCTTGCTGTCATGATGTTAAATATATTAAAAATAAGGGGGGTTATGCTCCAATTTATTCAGTAATACGTTTATATTCTGTAATATTCCCACAATTACAACTACAAAACCCTTTGATTCCTTAGGCTGGGACCTAGTCCATCTGACAAATTTAAGTTTTTACTGTGAGATTTCAAGAAGTACTTTACAATTTATTTTCTATATGCTTTTTGCCTTTTTTATGTGGGGCTGTACTTCATTATTTTCCCTGAAATACCKGCTTCTGCAGACAGAAATTTTGACCTCTGATATCACCACATTCCAGCCTTGCCTGTATATCTGAATATCTCCATAAATCAAGTAATTTCAATACTAACATTTATTCACTATTTCACTATTTTCTGTAGTGATTCAAATAGTTGAGGCAGAGGGGGTTAAAAAAAAAAAAAAAAAGAAAAAGCAATGCAAAACCTGATTGTTTTCCCTCTTAGCCATCAGGTGTTTGTCAATCACAAAAAAATCATCACGGAAACAGTACCTATTTAAAAAGGAAAGGCCTATATCTCAAGCAGTTCCTGCTGGTCCTGGGATATACTTCAATGCAACACTGATGTAAGACATGAAAAAGAGCTGCCTTGCCCAAATGGTTGCCTGTTTTTTTCCAGCTACATCTGTTTGTCTAATAAAACAAGTTACATTCCCTAAAATCCCTGCCGCACTTGGACCTTTGATATTCCAACCACAATACTAATATCCTAAGTCCTTCCTTGCAAGAGGTGCTCAATCCTGCAAAGCCCGGTTGTGTGAGTAACACTTAGTACACAATTCATCARACTCTGGCTGAGCAGGTATTACCCAAGAAAACAAGACTTCACGAGATCAGTCCTGATGGATAGGCTGCCAGTTGGCACCATTTCCACTCCCAGTTATCCGTTTTATTTTGTGCACATGCCACTTAGGAATGAATCTTGTTTCATTCGGTGCAAACAGTACGTGACTCTTGCATTGTCCCAGATTTTGCAATATTGAAAAGACTACATTGCACAGACTGACAGAAGGGGTGATGCAGACCTGTGCCACCTGAGAAATAACACCAGAGATGTTCAGAGGGGCATCATCTCTGCCAAATTCCTTGGGAGCCAGACCAGGGTGTCCGGCTGAGGCCATGGCAGCCGTTCCACACTGGGTCAGAWTGGGCAGAGCACCGGCCCAGAGTGACCCCCAGGCAGCAATGCAGGTGGGCAGCAAATACTTGCTTGATCCTCTGCTGTTATTCAGGAGCTGGTTCTAATCTGCCTTGAAATTAAAAGGTCTCAAATTAGAGGCCCTTCTGTAAGTGGAGCCTGTAGTAGAAGTGTCTGGGCTGAATAGAATCAATGAGATTTTAGCCCCTGGCTTTGGCAGAGGCACAGCTGAGAACGAGCCCTTAAGCCACTGGTGAGGATGCAGCACAGCATGCCCCAAGCAAACAAAGCAGCAGGACTTGAACTGGGGGTGCCTATGTCTTCATTCCAATTTTAAAACAGACGTGGGAGAGGGAAAGTGGGAGGACTACTTTCATTTTCTGCACCAACATGAGCCCAAGAAACAATGACATTTACTTTGGTTTAACTAATTTCCACACATCAGATCATGTTCGGCACCCGTGTGCCAAAGTCCTATTCTTCAAGTCTGTTGAAATACCACTTTTCGAAACATGTGTGCTAACATTTGGCCAACACCACCACAAGATCATTTTATTAACTTGTAGCTCATTTCATAGACTGCTGCTCATGTTGCTAACATATGCTATTCTACCATTTACTGCTCTATAATTAGAGAAGTCATATGAAAGAGATACACAAGGCTTAATTTTTGCATTAAATACAATTTGTTTAGACTCGGGTAGGCGAAATAGGAAAAAAAAAAAAAAGTCATACAATGAATTAGAAGACTGCAAGACAGCTAATTTAACTCTTAAAAGGCCACTGCAAAAATTTTTAAAAACATAACCCCACCCCCCTCATGACTACATTAGAGTTTTAAGAGTCAAATCCAGAGCTATATTCTGCTCTGCCAGGATAAAATTTGTTTCCAGGGACTGAGGGCCTCGGAGGCAGAGCAGCTAGCAGGATCCCTGCAAACTGGGGACCAAGGGGTCAGAAGCTCACAAGTAGCAGCGGAGTAAGAACTTTTCACACACTGTGTCTTTTTTGCCACCTCCACACTATAATTCCAAATTCATAGTATAAAAGAGGTTGAATAAAGGATAGAGAGCACTAACAGAATATTCATTATAACATGTGTTGCTCAGAGAACGTAAGGACCCTAAATCACTTCTCTTTCCTCGTAGCTGACAGAGAAAATTCCAAGCCAGCCAGCCACGAAGATGCTTTAACTGGGAAAAGCTGGTCTATAATAGATATTTTGCTTGAGTAATTATCACATGAAGACTTTAGAACTCATTAATAAGCCAGTATGTAATAATAAATAAAATATGAAACATTTGACTTTGATGTTTAGCATATTTGTCTTTCCTCCATTGGCTCAGTTTCAATTCACACCAAGCGAGTCAGGAGCTGGACAGGAGCCGTGGTGCCACACCTACAGCAGAGCCCTGTGAGCTGGAATCAGCGATTTAGCAGCCAGCTCCAAGTTATGGCCACATAACAGCATTTCTCTCTTCCAACTGCACTGCAGAAGGGAGTTAGATATATATTATTTTTAATACTGAGCTGCTTAAAAAACAGTAAAAATATATATCAGTGATGGCTGGGAATCAATTCACAAGCAAACTGGGTTTTAAGGGAAATGTATTCTTTCTACTGTAAATTAATAAACTGCAGCTATAGTTTATTAAGGCACTACAATATTTTACATTTTCTACTGCCATAATCTTGACTGCTTATAAATTACCGTACTTTTACCTATTCTTTAATCCAGAAACATCATTATTAAAATGTTTGATGGAGGCTGCAGTGCATCTATCACTACTTGTAAAAGTTAATTAGATTAGATAAAAGAAATAATTAGATTTGCATTTTTATCCTGGTTTTAAACTTCCAAAGAAGATCACAACAGTGTGCCTGTGGGCAATTAAAAACAGCATACAGCAGTGAAATATAAAGGCAAAAAAGGTCTGTTTTTCCTGGCTAATTCATGATTGAAGATACAATTACAAAATATTTTAAGGGTTTGCTGAAGCTGGAGGCTATTCCTAGACTTCTAAGCTTTGTTTATAACTCTCTCTCTCTTTCAAGGGAGTATCTGATCTGCGTACCCTGCCAATAGAAGTATCAAATTGCTTTCAATGGCTTTATTTGGTCCTGTGCAGAGCTTGCTGGAAGGGGATCAGTTTCATTATCAATAACAAAAGAAAAGAGGAAAAAAAAAAAAAAAAAGTAGGGGAGAATATTCCCTAGTGCTGGAACAGTAGCACTGCCGTTGCTTTTGCTTGTCAAGGCTAAATAGAGTTTACAAAGAGAGACAACCTCAGAGAGTGTAACCGAGCTGACAATAACTGGATTCCAGCTCGTGCATTTTCAGCAAGCTCTCTGGAAGGAGCTTTAACCTGTCTCCAAAAGGCAATAAATGAAAGGTTCAGCTCTTAAAATTGGAGGTCAGTTACATACTTAATGATGAAGCGTATCTTTAAATCTATTTCTACTATTATTATCCTAGCAAAAAATTAATTAACCAGGTCAGGGAGGCTATGAAGGCTAATGTGGAATGTAATTATTCCTGATCTTTAGACATGTACTTCACATAAAGAGATAGTCCTTATTCAGCTCACCAGGTACCTCAATTGTCAGTAGTTAATCATGGATAAGAWGAGAGACTCATTGGTTCAGTCTCTTAAGTTTTACTTATGATTCAAATGATTCCTATTCAAAGGCAGTTTAAATAGTTGTAATTTTATGTTACTGTTCTTTTGTCTGTTTACCATCACAGTAATCACGTTCGCTCTGTTTGAGGGAAACAGAAAATGTAAGAACATTTATATGAAAGTAGAACAGCATGAATGTATAGATTAAAACTAGGAAAAAATTACCATTAGGGATAATTTCTAGTGGCTGAATTAAAACAGAATACTTATGAGAGCAGAGGAAACCACTTTCTCTATGCAATGGAAATTGTACTGATTCAAACAGAAAAAATACTCTGCAATGGAGCATTRTAAAGAGGAATAAGGTGAAGGGAAATGGACAAAAGCAGCTCGGATTATCTTTCACAGTTATCACAGATTTTTTGCAGAAAAGCTCAGCCATTACTGCCCATTTTAGAGATTTCAGCCACAATTTAGGATTTGTCCTAATGAAACCTGCCCACAAGAGGAGGGAAGCCCTAAAAACTTTCATCCCTTAAATTCACACACACACACACACACACACACACACACACACAAACACATTCTCAGAGAAAAATCCTAGAGCAACAGCTCCAAGCATCAGTGGGATCTGCCTCTTTTCCTCAGATGGGCATGGTGGGGCTCAGAAGTCCCCAAGCCTCATTCTGAAAGGACTGAATTCTGGTAATTCAGGTAATTCACAGGGGTTTCAGGACCTCTAGTTTGGAACCATTCAAGGAATGCATGTCTTCCCTTGTGCACTTCCCTAAGTCTAGTCTTATCTTCATGATGTACTCCCAAATTCCTCCTTTAACCCGCTTTTTCACTTACTCCTAGAGATTTTCACTTTCATAGCACAGCCTAAGAGATGTCCTTGAAATAGTCCAATTCTGTTCTACTTTAGAATTATTTTTTTTTATTTTAAAAACATTATTTAAAAAAAAATCTCTTAATCAATCTGGAGACTGGCCTGTGAGCTCTTATTTGACCCACATTATTTTCTGAACTTTCATTTTCACTGAAAGCAATGATTTCTCTGCACAGCTCTGCAAAATGAAGAACTTAATTTGGCATACTAGATTTACTCCCATCTCTGTGGACTCTGTAGAAGTATGTTTATGAACATTATGAACATTTGAGCTAAAAAGTAATAATACACTGCATTTATTTGAAAATTTTCATTTAAGATTCTCAAAACATTACTTTTGAATTGAGGAAAAGGAAATGATTTGCCAAATTTCTGATAATCAGATACAGGACTGAGAGGTCCAGATTCCTACTCTCTTTAGCCAACAAAACTGCCTTTCCCAACACATATACCCTGAAGCTGCAAGTGTAGAAAACATGTAGAAAATATGAGAATATTATGCAGAACATTTAATGACCTCTGTTCTCTTGAAATATCTCTCTTGTTTTCATACACTAAGCCTAGCTAAAGTGCTTTTTGTTCATAGATAATTGACAAAGTTATGGATGCATAACAAGGTGCTCCAGTAAATGGTGTGAAATAAAACATACAAAAAAAAAAAAGCCCTTTCACCAATCAAATTAAATAAGGTGTTGAAATGATCAAGTAAACAGATAATAAATATTAAATAATGAAAATTCTTAGTAAATTCTTAGTTGTCAAAGGGAAGTGTAGTTTATGTAATATAAATTATTTTAACTTTTGTATGTGATTGACATAAATCTTTTAATCCCCATCTAAAGCAACTTCTAATTGTTTAAATGGCTAAACTGGGTACACTCACAGAATTCACAGAAATGCTTTTTCAAGAATTAACATTGCAGCTCAGGAGATGAGAGCTGATACACTGTCTCAGGATGGAAACCTTGCCACCAGCAATGCCCCTCTCTGACATCCTGGAGAACACGCTGTACTGCTTGGAGTGCCTGTGCCACAAATGTGACCCTGCCCTGGTGGAACTGGCACCGGTGCTGCTCACATTTTGTAATCCCTTCAAAAGGGGAGTGGCAGCGAAGGGCACTATTGTTTTCCCACGAATACAGAGCCCAGATAACAGCCCACACCATTCTTTGCAGGTAATCGCTGTTTCCTGGAAATGGTTGCTCAAGAATGTCTTTAGGCAAGCCTTCTAAATGAAATCAGGTTGTTGGGGACAGAGTTGCAAACGCTACCAAGCCCAAAAACGAAACTGAGAATGTAAACATTTAATAGAAATGTTGTTTCTCCTTCCAGGCATAGCACGATTCACCTCATCTCATATCAGATCTCTACACTAAAGGCACTGGTATGCATATCCTTCTTAGTCAATGGGGAGAAACAGCCATTTTAGGGAACAATTTATCTGATATATTTTAAATCTCTACTTTAGGACAAGATAAATTGCATTCCTAAACTATTCACTTTGCTTCTCTCTGCTCACTACAAGAACAATCTGGATAATTAAGTGAAGCAGAGTCTGCACTGAAATGACTTATTTTTGATACGATTAATCCCACTCAGAGTCACCAGTGTGACTTCAGTACTGGTTCTGAGGTTTCTTGGGGAGATGGTGGGAAAGGATCTGGGAGAACCAGCACAGCACCACTCCTCTCATCTTCCTCCTGTTTTGCCTCCATCCCAGCTGCAGATCTTAAGGAACTGCACCTCTCAAACTGCAACACTCCCAGCCAATTCTACAGCAGCAAAAGAACACCAGCTGCAGATGCAACTTAGCAACTTCACTCTGAACCAACTTCTGGCTGCCAAATCTGCCCCAAAATTAAATCAGAACAAATAAACGAAGCAGAACTGCTTGGCTCACAAGCAAATGGACCATGTAAGCTGCTGTTTAGCCTCGTAGACAATCTCCCAGGAAAGTTTCTTTCTGTAATCTCCCTGTAAGACCACTGGATGTTTGAGTTGCCCACCGTGCCTAGTGCTTCATACTGGAGCCTAGGGTTCCTTGGGCATTGACATGCCCGTTACCAACCTGGCTGACCAGCAGGAAGAAGAAACAGTCCTCACTGCCTCAAATATACTGATTAGACTCATGCAAATATAAAAATCATAGATAAATGAAGAGGCCAAACTACTGAGAATATGGCATAAGACATTGGCAAGGCTCTGGAAGACAAAATACAGGGAAGGGTCACCAAGAAGTAATTTACCTCACACAAACAGGATAACTATTGAAACACTTCCTTGCATATACATCTAGGAAAGGAAGGGAAAGAACACTTGTGGAGGGTTCAGCACTGTGTAAGAGGAAAGAGGGAAGTGAATGAGAAAATGAACCTGCAACCTATAGCAAAATTAATTCTGAGACCACTTTTCCCTGGAGACAGTGGAAGGGTAAAGCTACTGGAAAGTATTGACTGAAGTACCTTTGAACTTTGTACTACAGAGAAGATACTCCCCTGCAAAACATACCCACAGTTCTCCAAAGAGAAACAAAAAATACCTAGTCATAATTCCTCTGTTTTCTAATTTTTAAATGAACTTTAAATATTAGAAATTTCTCATACTGATAACCATTCTGTTTTGTAGACTTAGCTAGATTTCAGTCTTAGCTTTCATACCAAGTAATTTTTTTTTTAAATTTTATTCTTTGCTTTCTGAGCCAGACTTACATAGAACAATTAGAGAAGATGGTCTATTTTTTTTTCATTTCACTATTCTTACATCTCTTCCACCCTTGATGTACACCTAATATCAACATACAATCCTCTAACAGGCAACAATAATGGTGCTTTACAATTCAATTGTGTCTCTCATACAAGGTATTAACACATCTATATTTGTTAAATAAAGTCCTTAAAAGTGTAACTGAAAGTGCATAACAACATTTTCAAAAGCATTTATGAGCATTCCTTTGGGACAAGGGAAAGAAACTTCAATTTTGGCATCTAGTAACCCAGCAATCAGCTAATTAAGGAAAAGAAATGGATAGCCCAAGCTTATAAGAAATGATTGGCAGCACAATCATCTGTCAGACCAAACTGAAATATTTAAATCAGTGAACAGGCCTGTGGAAATGCTTTCAAAGTGGGAAGCAGAGAAGGTAATACAATCACATGCCAACAATGCCTCTACATCCATGTCACTCCCTACCCACATATACTTGCACAAAATTAAACCACGTTCTGAGTACAAGCACAAATATTTAAATATCTCCAAAATACTTCCACATCCACAAGGGCATAATTATTCCAGAGGCACCTGGAACATGTGTACCTGTGGGTCTTTGCACATGAGCACACTGCTGTCAAGGCCTTGGAACTGTTGCAATGTCTCAATTTTGCCTTTGCAGAGTGAGGAATTCCTCCAACAGTGATTGAGGCTCTGCTTTTACTTCACACAATACAAGTCCAACTGATTGCAGACTTCAGAATTATGACAAGATGGCGAGATTTAAAAATACTTCATAACTTTCAGAAGAAAACTTTGCCTACTGAAGTTCCTTGAACCAAAAAAAGATGTCTGACAATAATTTTCTGGAACACAAGGAACTCCCATAAAGAGCATCTTTAGTGAGGCTTGTTAGTAAAGCAYGTGGCTGCTTTATTTTAGACCCTTCCCTCTCCATAAATGGAACTTAAGCATAATCAGAAGAGAGCAATAAAATACACTGACCTGAATTTGCTGCTGCAGTAGATTGATTTTGTGCTGCTGTTGCAGAAGTTGCTGCTGTTGTCTTGCAATCTATTAGAAATAAAATTTCCATTAAATTTAAAAGTTAATATTGAAATTTCAATACTATTGACTGCAAAACATGTTTGTTATTCTTTATTATATTTTTATTAAGCATATTAATTTGTTTAATGTGTATTTTAGAGGTAAACTTAAATGTTACATAAAAATCTAGTTAACAAGTAAGAAATATGTATTTTAAGCAGAGGCCTTAACTCTGAAAAGCACAGAAACGTAGATTTATTTTTGTGTAGATGAATAATCTCATCACTATTCAACAAAACATTTCAGCCTGTGGTGATCTTTAACTATGATGCATTACTGTCAACCACAATGGGAATGAAACACACGCTTCAAATTGAGTGCTTCTCTGAATGGGGATGGGATTACGCAGGTGCTTAAGGTTAAACATACATTTTCCTGCTTTGCTGAACTGGAGCCTTAGCTGGTGTTTATAGATGGTTCACTATTCAGCACAAGCTCCCAGGGTAAGCTTCTTAGACCTCCTTTGCAATGAGCAGCACATTGCATCTCTTGTGAATCTCAAAAATCATCCTTGGAGCTGCTTAGGGAAGCAGAGCCTTATTCTGGGTAAAAGCAGTACCTGGTGCTCAGTAACTCATCCTCTCTGAAATACATGGATATCCTTGCCCTCATCTGGTAGATTCAGTAAGGAATCTGAAGAGTAAAGGTTCACTCTATCCCTTCTCTAACACAGATGGAGAAAAGCAAATGTTCAGGGCAGGGAACACCAGGAGTCTGGTGACAATTTGCCACAGCTATTCCATCTACCTCCCTGATTCCCACAAAACCAGCACGCCAGAGCAGAAGGGAAATGGGACCCTGCCCTCAGACCACAGAGCTGCTCCCTGCAAGGGGTGATGGGGACAGCAGCCACGGGGGAGAAGCCACAGGGATCTGGGGGAACAACTGGAGTTCTTCAGAAGGGTAACTGTGCAGCAGACTGAAACAAGGACAAGATTTGTGTTTCCTGGAGAGCCCAGCCTCAGCACTTCTGCTACCTTCATTTCTTAAGTATAATTTCCCCTCCTATAAATATTTATCCAGGGCAGAGGAATCACATAAAACAGCAAGAAGTTGGTGACAAAGGTATTTTGGTCACTCAAATTCACTGTTTCTGTTTTTGGCAAAAAACCTCCTGGTCTCCTTCCCCAACATCTTCTGAGCACACTTACTTTGTTATAAACAGAGAAAGCTAAGTAAAATGTTTTTATGATAAAAAAATTACAGGAATGTATCAAGGTTGGTTTAGAAATAAACAATCACATAGTTCTAGTGAAAACTGTTCAGATTAACTCATAAGGAATTTGTAGTCACATATTAACAGCCTGTAATTGTCCACACACGGAGACCAAGGCTGTTATTTCCTCAATGTCTTTCTGTCACGTGGAAATAACTCTGAGGTTTTTTCAGTTAAAATTCACTTTTGTAAAAGAAACCAATACAAAATTCATACATATTTTAAGTCTTACACATGGCTTCAAGAAAACAAATTAAGGTCTACATGATTCTGGGGCTGGATGAAGGCAAAGCACTACAAGAAAGTGGAGTCAAGCAACTCTCACAGATCACAACGTTGATGTTTGTAACAGGGCTCAAACTCCTTTTAGGAGCCTGATGTTCAAATATTCCCAGACGAACCTCCCAGTCCAATCAATAAAATACAATGAGTGAGGGCAGAAGGGGCAGACCCTTGTGTGTGAGTGGAAAAGGGAATTCAAGCAGAGTCCATATGCCCAGGTAGACCAGGGGCAGGTTCAAGGACCTGAGGTATCTTCTGTCAGCACAGCAGCCAGCAGTGGGGTCCATGCTTGGTGAAACAACCCTAAAGGGGACTGAGCTATACAGAGAATTTAAAGCCTGTATGAGAGCTGGAGTTACCATTTTTAATGAGCACCACAGCAATTATGTGCCTCCAGCTCAGAAATGTTGTGCTTGTAACTAAAGACAAGGTTTGTGTGTCCTCATTGCCCTCCCTGCTAGTCTCAGCAAAGGTAAACGATGACCCCAACATGCAGCCCCACAGCAAAATGAGACTGAGCACGGAGCTGCATGGTGGGCTGTTCTTCCTCAGTGCTCTGTCATTTTTTCACAGTGCCCTATGCCCAGAACTGTTTAAAGCTGCTGGTGACCTGGCAGCAGCTTAACATGGCAAACTACAGCCAAGACAAGGAGATTTCTGTTTACACGTGCAAAGGCACTGATCTGCTGGAGCTCTGACTGCTGGGGAAAAGCTTTTTGTACCTGCATGGGCAATGTGGCACCATTTGAACAGGCATTTCCTGATGAAAAGAAATACACCACCGAGCATCTAATCTCGAAGGTTCCTCTCAGATGGAGCGGTCCTGTGACAGAAAATGTACCCAAGACCCTGCAATGCAATTAGCATAGCATCGTCTTGATGTATAGGCTTGACACAGTAAAGTAGGGTACACAAGCACCATGTGGCTCAAATTCTGAATTTTATTTGCCTATCGGTTGAGCTACATGCTCGCTTCATTGAGCATGACAACCKAGTTTTAAGTGTCATTTAATTTTCATTTTGAAATATAATTACAAAGTGTTCACTGTAAGATATCACTCGTCTGCAAATGTGTCAAGATTAATTTGTGCTAGCTTATTCACAAGTGTCAATAGTTAATTACTGTGTCATCTCTAGATGGCTAAATGACATTCTAACTTCTGATTTTTTACAGTGTTCCTTTATGTTATTTTCCATTAGGGGATGAGTCCATATTCCTACATGTGGGCAAATACCCAAGCACATAAAATACCAGACGTCACAACTCATTAAAATCAACAGAGCATATATTGCTGTATATATCCTATAAAATATATTTAACTGAAAAGATAATTCTAGTAATAATGTCAGATTCCTAAAAACCACGCATTAATTTGGATCTGTCTGATCTAATGCCTAGGGGACTAGTGCATGGGATCATTGTTTTCACACTTTCGTTCAATGAGAACAGGACAGCTCTTTGGACAACCACACATTTAAAACAAAGAAATCAGTGGGGAAAAAAAAAAAAAAAAAAAAAAAAAAAAAAAAAAAAAAAAAAAAAAAAAAAAAAAAAAAAAAAAAAAAAAAAAAAAAAAAACCCCAAAAAAAAACCCAAATCCTTCGCAACCTGAACAAATAAATCAAACCTTACTTTCTGAAGATCTTTGGAGGTTTGAGTATGCTTAAGTGTTTTTGTACAATTATTTCCTTGTCAAAAAGAGAGTTAAATAATGGTTATGGTCTGGCTTATTTGTGATTCTTAAAATTACATCTCAGTGCAAGAAACAAGAATCGTGAAATCTATCAAATGCAATTTTTTCTGGGAAAGAAATTATTTGAACATCCACCCCTCCTTTTTTTTTTTCCTCAGGGTGCTACAATATTTCTGGAMAATACATGTAACTTCTGGTGCTATTTAAGCTCTTTTAACAAAAAAAAAGAACATGAAAGGAAACAGCACCAGGCAGAGCAGTGTTTACAACAAGCATTCTGCGTGAACCATTTTCACAGGTTTCTTTCTTGGAGCCTCACCTGTTCTTGCTGTTGGCGAGCAAGGTCCATTTGCTGCCGTTGTTTTTCGATTTGTGAGGCTGCCAGCTTTTTCTGCTCGTCGTGGGCAGCCAGGAGCTGCTCCCGTAAGCTGATCAGCTGGGTGATCATAGTTGAGAGCTGTCGCTCTTTTTCTGCCAGGCTTTCTGGTGTACCTAAACGGGCAGGAGAGATGGGCGGTAAATATGAGGAGGACAACAGTTACAGAGCAACATTTACCCCTCAAAAAATGCGTCATCACCACGCTTATTTCAAATACAACTTGGATATATTTTCTACTAATGAATCTCAAAAGAATGTAACACACAGTTTTGCTACGCTCTAAGCAGGGGAGGATGCAACAGAAATGTTAGCAGAAAAGATATAGAATATTTCCTTTTTTCTGACAGGGATTCATTCTGTATGTATCCCTATATCTTCTCCATCTAAATCTGCCGACTGTGATAAATACCTTCAGAGTTTATTAGACATAATTTTACCTCACTTTATGCATTTTGTTCTTTTTCAACCCTAGTATGCACAAATGTTAAAAGGAAATTTAAAAGATGCTGTTTGGTGGAAGAAGCAGTTTAAGAATTTATTGATCATTTCTCAAAAATACCCATATATCTAGTAGGTCATTTAGGTAAATGCAAGCTTTGGTTGTGGAACGTGTATTAAAAATGAGCTTTACTTGTCCCAAGAGAAATGGCTAACCTGAGAAAATAGCTTAAGAATTTTCATTTAACTTTCAAAGTTTACTCTACAGAGAGCACTTAATTAATATGAAACTACGGTACATTTATTCTTTGCACTAATGATGCTTAATGGTCTGTTTATGGGTAAATTGCATGGGTCTCATAAGTGGAGAGTAAAGGGTCCTTTTCCAAATCAATCTGAAAATATCCCCATCTTATGTAGGAACATATTTCTCTGTCAGAAACAGCAATGTCAGTTCCTATATCTGAGCCATACAATATGATTCCTTGTGTGAGTATCTCAGACCCACAGATCTGTAAGAAATAATATAATTACATCAAGGTAGAAGTTTGGGAATATTGGGAGAGGATCTGAAAGAGGTTTAGGTATGGAATTGGGATAAGTAAAGCAATTTAATGTTGTGYAGAACCAAAAATTAAAGAAAACCAGATCAAGAATTTGCCAGGTCTGTAGTCTGCCACAATGATATGAGAAGTGGCACAAAAGAGGGTATTCACAAACTTCCTTCCCTCTGTTCACAGTGGAGGACTGTGATAAAGAAGTCACAGGACTTTTGAAGAGGAAGAAAACGTGTGAGGAGCAGGACCTAGGAGATAATGGAGAAACTGTCACAAAATTATGACTCCACCTCCTTCCCAGGACTAAGGTGGATACCTTCTAGCGAAGAGAAGAGAGAGGCTGACAGGTTTCATAAGGAGAAGGAAGACAAAACAAGCTCCTGCCAAGACGGTGACAAACACATGATTCTCTACTACCTACACAGTGCTATGATGGGACCAGTATGATTCTTGCACAGAATTTCCTTTTGAAAAAGCAGCATACAAGGAAACTTCTGTTTGTAATTTCTTTATATGGAAAAAACAAACTGCATGGCTTAAGTCAGTCACTCTAGATAAAGCAAGCTCCCAAAAACAAAGGGTACCTGATTTTTTTTTTTTTTTGTATATCTATTAGTAGCACTTATCAAAGTGAAGCACTGGAAAATATTCAATTTCTTATTCACTATTAAGTGCCTTAGTTTTTAAAGTTTCCAACAACTTCCCTACCCTCTAATGTCTAATCCTTCAGTATACATGTGACACAGGTCTTCACAAAATAAAAATGTGTAACTTCTGTTGCAGCAGAAATTTTAGAAACTATCATTAGGGATTTCCTTAGTCAAAAGAGGTATGAAATTGAAGTTGAAGGACTATTATCCCAATCAACTCATTGCAAAACTTTGGTGTGATACGAGTGAACTGAAGCAATGAAAGAATTCCATGCAAAAAGCTATTTTTTGGAAGTAAGTTTGGGCAGGCATGTGGCCAGGAAAGTACCTGCACTGCAGGATCCTTTACCCTGCACTGAGATCCATGTGACATCTGTTTTATTATCTGCAACTTCAGTATAGACCTACTTTAACCTGGGTTATCAAATTTTGGAGATTTTTTTGCTTTGGTCCAAAGGTTATTTAGGTTGTTTTGAATACAACATTGCATACTGGAATTCATTTTCATGGGTAAAAGACTGTTCTGCCAAAGAAAAACTGCCCTGCCCGTTGTGACTAGAAGAGATCAACCGTTCCACCCACCTATAGCTGAAGCAATCTGCTGCCTCAAATTATACTTATTGTCCTCCACTGCCACCTGGGAAACAACAGCTTGAGACTTTCACATCTGTCAAGCAGCTTTGGCATCATAATGCAAGCCCCTGAGCTTGCAGTCATCAAATATTTTACACACCCAAAGCAGATATTCATCTCCCATGCCATTGCCATATTATTGTGTATAGCTTGTACTTCATAACATGAGCAGAAAACTACCACAAAGAGTGCCTGCTAATGCTGCAAAATATAGTTGTTTTGTTAGGATTTCTTAGAAACATTTGAGATAGTTGCCACAAATTTATAGTTTGTTTTTTTCTTTCTTTCTCAATTTCTTTACAATAGCAGGCAGAACTGTTTTTATTCAGAAATTCACAGTAATTGCTTTTCTTTCCTTTTCTCCCCCTCGAGAAACACATCTGAAATAAATGACCCCATTTAAAGTACTCTGCTCTTTAATTTGTACCCTGCTATGTAATCCAACAACAGAATAGAACTGATGACCACAAAATGTACATTGTGCTCCTGGAAAATCACGAGACCTCCACGAAACTGCAGGACACCTAACCGAGCACTGCTCGAGACAAGAATAAGCATAAGATGAGAATGTTGTTGTATGAAGAGTGTGTGTGTGGGGAGGGAGAGGTATAATTTCATTTTAGAGTGGAAAATCCCAACCATTATTTTACAGTTTAAATACCAATAAAAACCAACTTGCTTAGAATGCAGACCAGATTGAGCTGATCTGTCTGGGACAAGAGAGGTCATCAGTAGCTGTGTGCCATCATCATCTGTTTTGCATCCACTTACTGCAGCAAGCAATGAGATTCCTAAGCTCATTACCAGTAAATAAACTTCTGCTGCTGACTGAAAATATCTATAAATAAAATAAAAATACAGCTATSTGTAAAATGTATTTGCCATAAAAACAGATAAAACAAAAAGCTTAGTAAAAAATAAACAGTAAATATGCCAGCTMCCATAAAATATTATATACCACAGCTCGCTCTCTGTTCTAATCCTATTCTCTTACTCCAAAGACAGCAGTGCATTTTTTTCCATGGGGTCTTCCTTATCCCCAAAACACATCTGTCTTGAGTTTCTCTCAGATTTGTCAGGTGGATCAGTGCTCCCCAGGGCCTGCTCCATCTGAAGTATTTTAATTTGACTAAACACCTGATTTATTTTATCTCTCCGATGAGAAAGGCAGTTTGTCTTAATAGAGCCTGTCAGCCCACAGTCCCATTCACAGCAATTTACAGGCAGCCAGGGATGCTGGAAAAGAAGAGTGCTGTGATTCTGTATTTTATCCTCCTCCAGAAAGCACCTAAAAGCAGCTATTCACTGCTACTGCATGTGGCATTTTAGAACTGAATTAGCTTTTTATTCAAGTAACTACACTTGTTGTGAATAGCTTATCTGTAAAATTGCTACATTCACTACTGATTTTATTAACCTTTGGCTCTATCACAAAATGGTCTTCAGTTAGGAAAGACCTTTAAAATTGACACATTTTTCTTAGAGGCCTTTATTTCAGTGACTACAGATATACTGAATTTGATCCATTGACTCCCTTTACCAGCAGTATTTAAAATTTTGAGGGTTAGTGGAAAGCTGATAGTGTTTAAGGACTTCTTTTTTAAAATGAAAATGTGACAGTCTCACCAAAAGTTCAGAAAAAAAAATTATCATTTTTTATATTACTTTGATTATATATCCTTGCCTTTGTGATAATAATCTCATTGTATTAATATTTTAATTTTTCCCCATGTGATTATTGTTTCAATATTGTATTCTTTCTTTTGGATTTCAGCACAAATTGAGATAAAATGGTCAGATTGAAGAGAACTAAGGCATCAAAGAGAACTTTTGAGAAATTCTGGTCATAGGTCAAATCTAACCAGGAGAGAGAAAATAAAAAGTAGCAATAAATCTGCTGAAAAAGAGGGAAGAGTTCAACTTGTGGTCTAAAATTCCATTTAGAAAGAATCCTGCTTGTGGCAAAACTCTATCTTTTAAAACCAATTAGACTACTACACAATTTCTGGTACATAAAATAATGGAAAGAGCATAATGTATCTTACAATGCACGTAATAAAAACTCACAAACCTCATCCTGCATTTTATCTACCTAGATCTCTTTAAATATTGCCAAAAAAAAATTAAAAACTAATATCCTGTAAGTATAGGTATATAATATAACTAGAGCTCCTATATCACCTTACAACACTCCTGTTATCTTTTACTACCTATTCAGTCTGTATTCAAAKGTAGCTGCATATCAGCAAACACTGGAGGCTTTTCAGAGTTAAATTTGTTTCAGTCCTTGTGGCAAGCTGTCCTGAGGTAAAGGCAGGGTAATAACTGCTGGTAAGGGAAAAAAGAAAAAAAGAAGCAGCCATAACCAAAAGGAGACTTCTAGGTTTACATAGTGTAATTTAATCTCTCTGACACHCAGGGAAAGAAAACTAGATAAAAACACATATTCTATCAATAGAAGAATAGAATGAATCGAAAAAAAAAAATACCGGAGTCATAAATAAGCCAAAAATTTAATAGGCATGATCCATAGCTTGCTGAAGCAGGGTTCTTAGCTGTGACATGAAACTACTGTGGGTTCCTGAATGTACTTGCCTTAGTTTCCCAACATGCACACGAAGTAAAACACCACCAATCAAAGGTTTTTATGCCTGGTTAGTTAATGTTTCTGGAGTGCTTTGAGATCTTTGCATGGAATCTCTACACAGCTGCAAAGTATTATTGGCTCTCTTGAATTCTGTGATTAGTGTAAAGCATGACAAATATCATCCTTGTTTATGCACTGCATCTAAACTAACTTTTGCTCCATACATTTACAGGAAATACAAATTAATAAATCACAAATGATTACTCCTGTTATGTTTCTAGAACAAACACATAGTGTGACTTTTATGAAATCAGGAGACAGTAATGCAAGAAAGAAGTGTGGACTTTGCCAGAAACCAAGTAGGGCTTTAAATCACATAACTGCAGTTCCAATGGATCATCAGCCAAAACAATCCAACCAACAATCAAAAATTATTTTGAATCAAGTTAAGCAATTTCAGCAGGGGTTTTTTTTCCCCCCCCCCTTAGAAAAGAAAAAGCCTTTGTGATTCAATTCCTTTGTTAGGTTGGATGGAGTTTTATTATTTTATGGACATTGTTTGAAAAGAGAGAAAAAACACAATGCTAGACATAAAAGAAAGTGTATTTGATCTTAGCTTCCCAGAGATAACCTGGTTAAACCATTCTGTCTAACACTGCAGCCCGCAGCACACATCAGATGTACTGTGATGTTTCCACTTCACAGGCTCTGTCCAGCATTCAGCATTTACCCTCTTTTGATTGGGTCACCTTCTAAATGCCACAAAATAGGGCAGCAAAAGTCAACAAAAATAAACAGGAAAAACAGAAGAAAGTAACAATCTAATGGAAGGGCTTCGGAGATAAAAGTCRCTTTGTGAGGGCTGCCTGACTAAGRAGCCCCCTTGCCATTGCAACAAGCATCTAATTTGAGTTCTAACTCCAGCAGCAGTTTAAAAAGCTTCCACTCTAAAGGGCCCCAAGTGTATCATAAAGATAAAGCATTTCAGTAGAAAACAGCCACAAAGACCTCTATTATCTTATCAGTCTTTGGTTACAACAGCTGAACCAATATGACTAAGTTCTGAATGACTTTTCTTTTCCCCCTCTTCTTTTTATAACACTAGAATACTGGAATTTCTTTCTTCCATGATCAGTTAGCAATTGTTGATGTTCCCATATGCTACTGTCCCGTTCTTAGTCAATAAAAAGTTTTATAAATGCTCCCATTGTGCTTTGTAGCATCCCAGTACAGAAAGCAGCACAGTAAACACGTCCAGCATGCAAAACACACAGGATAGCTTCTCTTGGGAAGGTGTGAGATCCCTCCCCTCCTTTATGTCTCAAAATGATTCTGCATTTTAAGCTTTGAACAAGGAAATTTTTTTCCATATGTCCATAGATAGTCATGAGAATTAATATTAAGAACTACTGAAAATGTTCTGTAGAGAAAAATCTGCCAAATTTGGAAAAACAGGGGTTAAATTAGTTACTTTTATGAGAAGGATGAAAATGCTTTACTGATAGGTTTCCTCCTAATTCCCCTTACACTAAACCTCAGATGTTGCAGCACTTTCTTAGGTGGGAGTGATTTGAAACTCATGTGATTTGCAAAACAGCAGACTTTTAAAACAATCCTGTACTTATCATGRTCCTGCCTTTCTTAGATCAGCCAAAAATTAGCTGAATAGCTGAGTGAATATGAAATAACCCAGCAGGGCCATGCTGACCGTTCACTGTCCCATGTCACTGTGCCCATGGACAGGTGAGGGCAGGGACCCCCCCTCCCCCAGCCATCTCCCTGGATCTGGGACCCTGCACCCATTGCCCTTAAGTGTGGAACATCCCAAGGCTTTCATCCAGTCCACACATCCAGATCTCTGCTGGACACTGAGCTGGAGCAGAGCCAGGAGGCCCTGGCCAGAAATGCCCTCACAGGCATCTCTGAGTGCTCATGTTCAACTGAACCCTGTCCCACCACCCAAAGCATCCTGCTCTGTCGGTTCTCCTTTCTCAAAAGAATTTCGTGGGTTTACCCCTTCTTCAGACTTCACAAATCTCAGAACCATTTATTCTGCATTAAGAACAAGTCACAAGAATGTCTGCAGTAATCCAGCTGTAATATTTCCCCTAAGGATTTGCCATCACTGATGGCAACTGAGGCAGGCTTACCTGCCACAGTGTGCTCAACACCTTAGCTTTGCACCTCCAAATAACAAGTTTTTTCCTCACACATTCACTGGACATTTTCTTTTGCATAGTTTCCTAGCAATTCTCAAGCATTCCCTGAGTGRCATCTTCTATTCAGAAGTTTTTTCCCCTTGGCTGTTTCTCACAACAGTCCCAATCAAAGCAAACCAACACGTTCAAAAGAAAAATACTGCAGTGACTGGACCAACAGTATYTGCTCCCAAGTTACACCCAAAGAGCCCCAGAGCTGTCAAAGCAAGGTGCTGGGCAGAGGCTTGGACTGAGAAGTGCCTGCTCGGCTCATGGACCACCACAATTAAACATTGCACCATTTTTAGCAATGTGGTGAATCTGCAGTTGAGTCCTAAAATGTAATCCACGTCAGGAATGTAGGAAAGAATGTGATGTTAGCCAGAGCTTCAACCTCCCCCTCCAAACCRGTGCCCAGCAAAAAGCTGAATTCCAACAGATCTCTTGGAATCCTTACTTTCTTTCACACACATGAAAAGGAGAATTCTATCTGACATAAGATTTGGAGGACTTTAAACATGTTTAGAAATTTTGTTCCTATCTCACAGATATAATTTTATTTTACTATTGTCTTGTATTTAAATAAAAATAAATACAACCCACTTTAGCTCATTTGTTAGAATTTCTCTCAAATCCAGAAGAATTTGTAAATTTACACTCTAAATGATATTAGAAGTATATACATATGCACATGGAAGGAAGTTTATGATCTTTTGATTAAATTATTTGTGCAGTTTTTCACCAGCAAGCATTTTCACCATTGATGGTGAATGTTTTAACGCTTTCAGTTGGCTTAGAAATGCTTCATATATACTCTATATGAGCTGTTCAGAGTCTATATGGGAAAAATATTATACATTTCAACTCAAAACTCATAGCCAACCTGTTCTTGCTTAGTTAGAATATAACAGAGATATATAGCAGAGGCCGTGGCTGTGAGTAATTTGTACAGTGATACAAACACTAAAATATGAGATAAAGAGAAAAAACATGAGATAAAGTTTTTTTTTGTTAACTGAGTAGACTGTAGCCAAGAGCATAYGCAAGCATATCAAAATAAAATTAACACAGTGGTGTTATATAGAGAGAAAAAAAATGCATTATTGTTATTATTGACTCTAATACTCAATTCCAATACTTTTAAAATTAAAAAAACATACAAATGGGAGTAAAGATGATCCATCCATTTAAGGCACTCAGTCAGAACTTGAGAGGTGAAAAAATATCCTGACCTTCAGTTTCTGTTTTTGCCATTTAAATACAGATGACAGTACTTCCCTAGATCACAGAGAGGGGAAGGGGAGGAAGACATTATGCTGAGGATAGTAACAGCAAAGATTACAAATTGTATTTGTGGGCCATATAACAGACAGAAATAGTATATTAGAAAAAAAATCAAGATAAAAGAGGTGTGGAAAGTGAAAAGAAATGACAAAAAATCCAACAAACAAACAATTAAATCTAACCATCATTTACTCATACAACTGTTCCTCTTCTGTAGAAGAATCAGGAGATTCTGAGATATCAGGAACTGTACTAATAAGGAAAGCAAAAATGCTTAAATGTCACAAAAGGAATAAACTTTCAGGATCAGAACCTTCTCTGTCCAAACATCCTTGCACAGAAGATGTTTAACAGCTTTTCTTCTGAGCATTAATATCGTAAGTAAAAAGCCCAAGATTGGTTTTGCTGTCCCTATCAGAGAATACACATTAAGCACAAACAAAAATAATGCAAAAATAATGCCTTCCTCAAGATGAGAAAAACATAAACATGGTTTGAAAGTTAAATCCTTTAAATTTTCTCAATTACAAGGGCTGTAAAACTACCTTCAACCCAAGAGTCCTACAAGGATTTAAATCATCGTATAGCACAACAGGGGCAGTGTCATGGGGAAATGGATATATCGACGCTTTTCCTTCTGATAATGAGACACAAATACAAATATCAGAAAAAAATCAAATCCCTCAGTAATTATGTTCACAATGCTTGTTGTTTCTGCACTGCACTGGAATTAACAATTCTGCAGATCTAATTCTCTCTTCACATTATTCACACRTACATGTAGACCAAAAACTTCTCTAGAAATCACCTGTATTTACTATGGCATGAGAACTGATCCCCATGTTCCCATAAACRCTAAGTGAAGCCAGTTGTTCACCTTCCCCATTATTTTATCTCTGAAGCTGACTCAAAACACAGGGATACTTTCATCAACTTTGGCTGACTTTTGTAATTGTAAGAGAACTAATTGCAGAGCCATCAAACAGAAATAAAAAAAAAAAAAAAACAAAACCCTCATCTCAGTTTCTAGAAAACTGACTCTATTAGGCATGTAGAAACACACTAAAACTCCAGTTTTAGGTTTGAGACTGCTTTTCCCTGCCAGCATCATTTGGCATAAAAAACTGTGCACTTAATATCAGACATTTTAAATGCACTTTCTTATTAAACTATCTCCATAAGCTGTTTATAGCTTAATGTGAAACTATAGATGTAAAACTGAGAAAAAAGTGCTTAYACAGAGAAATACTGCCCAGCCTTTTACACCAGTTTCAGAGGAATTTCAACACAAAGGCATTTTTTTCCTAAACATCATTTTGTTTTCTGGATAATTTTTCCAGTTTTTATTTTTCTCTTCTGATTTCTAAAATGTGYTGAATGAAGTTCTGCCACACTAGTACTCTCACTGTTCCGTAATTAAATTAAACAACGTCTTAGATGTTTGARTTCGATAGAAAATCCCTAAATTTAGTTTACAGAAAAGAAGAATAAGTCTTTTATTTCTAGGTGAATATTTGTATTGGTGCCTTACTGGAGAGGAACGGATAATCTGAAATATGACTAGTAACCTATCTCTAATATTCACATAAAACACTGCAATAAAAGAGATGCTTTTTGTAACATCCTCTTTTACATGTAAAATCAGATTTTTTTTTTTTGCTTATACACAAAAATGTATATTCCATATATATTGGAATTACAATGCTGAGAGCCACAATTTATTTAGAGTCTGGAATAAGTAGAATCTTATCAACCAACATGAAAAGATTGGAAGTCTGCTGAAGAAAGAAATTTAAATGGAGAATTCAGGACTGAATTTGAAATTGCTGCATTTCATTGATTATTCTTTCCTAACAACATACAGCTGGATAGAAGTAAATTTGTTTCAATTTAAACTTTAACAAGTGATTTCTGGTGCCATTAAACTTATTTTTTTTATTTTGTCAATATTATAGAATTTCTAGATCTATGCATTTTTTCATTCTTTTAAAACTAGTATTTCTTTCCATGCAAGTGCAAAAAAACCCCACTTATTTAAAAGGAAGAGCTCCCCAATTAAAAGTTGTGTCTTCAATCATGGGAATGGAATGAATATCTGCGCTATCTAATCTTATTCTGGAAAGAGAAATGTATATGTACATAMATGAAAGTGGCTGGAAGGAAGCTGGGATTAGAGGAAGTTCTCTTAATGTCTCATTTGATGAGTATAGTTCATATGAATTAGATTACATTAATTTCCTTACCTAACAGGAGTTAGTTACTTGTGATTTCTTTAGCTGATTATTTGTCTTTCATTAAAACAGATTAATGATGTAAAACAATCTATGCTTTGGGCTTTTTCAGTCTTTTCCATTGTCTAAACTATGGATTAATAATGAAAAGTGAAAAAGAATTAAATGTTTTACATTTTCAGTTTTCAGCAGCAAGCTACAGAAAAAAAAAAAAAAAAGAGGGTTTGGAAATTTTTGCTGCTTTTAGCCATTGTATTTGCAGAAATAATGCAATTCTTCTCTTTAAATAGTGAACAACACTTTACATTTTAATGTCTGCAAATACATCCATGCGGTGACAGCAAGAAAAGGGGACAGTTGAACTTCATGCAGCTTTTGTGTGCAATTCTGCAGTTGGACGTGCAAATCAGGTGAAAAACCACATCTCATCACTGTGTCATCCTGCGGGGCTAATCTCAGTTTAAGGAGCACGGTGCAGTGAAATTGACCCACCGGTGTGCCAGGAAGGGCTGGGAGATCAAGGATAGGAATTAATACTTTTCTCTGTAGGTGCAAGAAGGATAGAGATCTTTTCCACAGGGGCAACTGCAGGTTTTTTCATGAAAAGGCTAATTGATTTACATATTGGGATTCAATTATTTGGGCTCATTTGCCTTAAAGCTAACACTGAGGATCACACTCCAAAACACTCTGGGAATCTTGCCTCTTTTCCCATACTGAGAAGTGTAACCCAAATGCATTTCTTCCACTGCATCCAAAATGCACAATATACACAGGAGAGGAGACATGCCCCTGTGAAATGTACTCTGACTTCTGATGTCTTGCAGTTACTTTTTATATCTTGTTAAATAAGTTACTTCCATGAGTTCTTGGTTAGTAATTATTAGCTACACAACTCAGAAATGTCTAAATATAAATATGAGGAGTATTAGTACTGCAAGATTTATATACTTTAAATATAAATTTTAATTTTGATCTTAATTACATGTTCATCTTTCATGTCTTACAAATACAAACAAGTATATCAATGAAAAACTTATATTTGCCTCTGAAGATTTTTATTGCCTCTGGTGATAAGTAATGAAGAAGCAAAGTTTATTGCAAAACAAGGACATTAGCATAGCCTGTCTATCACAGAAGCTGTAAAGAAGAAACTTCCTACCTCATCTGAGAAGAGACAATTTACTCAAAACCCTTTGATATGCATGGAAGAGCAAAAACATTTTATACATTTAGAATGTGTCCAAAGAAGTCATTTGAAGGATTTACACTCATTYCAGTGGGTCCATTGATATGTTCATGAATAATGGCATTAGGTGGTCAATATTAGCAGCTTCAGGCTTGTAAATCTGATTATTATTTTAAATTTAGTTCATAATCAAACAGTTATAAATTTAAAGTGCTACTTATCTGTTGCACAGAACCTAACAATCTGTAAAACCAATTCAGCACAGCATATTAATTCTAAAAATAAGAATTATCATATGTCTTTTGTAATAACCACAACCTCGCTGCATGGGTATGAGAAACAAAAACTAAGCAGGTAAACCATGCTCTTTTTCCCTCAAGGTTTATTTTCTAAATAAATAATTAAATTAAAATAATGCATTCCAGAATTCTACTACAAGCTTRTTGTGCTCCTGTAAATAGGCTACCAAATTATCAGACAAGTTTTCTAAGTAGAGAAAGACCTCCTATATCACATTAACCAGAGCACAAACAGGGTGGCCTACATTTGCAGGCACAAGTTCCACACATATTCCAAGAGTGTTCTGGTACAATTATACTCTAACCACAAGCATGAGTGTGTTTAGCCAGATGGTTCTCAGAAGCAACTGAAAGTGCAGGCAGAAATCTTCTTAATTCAATTTATTTGTATACCTAGTTGATCACAAAGCAAAACATTTAGCACAGCTCTTTGCTGCAGAGCCTTTGGTAATTAAGTTCTTCACAATCCCAACCCAGARCGCTATCGTGTTATTTTTGGTGCTTTCATAGGTATTCTACCACTCAAACAGGAGCACTCAGAAAGAAAATGYAAACTCTGCCTGTTCAAAAGACTTTATATAATCCAATATTCAAAGGCACGAATTTAGCAAAATTTTAGGCACAGTGCTACGATTCACAATAAATCTTGAAGCACTGGGAATATGTAGGAAACATACCAAGAGGYTGTGAATTCCGCTATAACAGCATTCTAATTCAATATATTATAAATAGACCTGCGATATATTTAAGAAATCAGGATGCTCCAATTGTTTCTCTATCCTTAAGACAACATAATACTGTCCAGGTTGCATTTTCATTATTTAATTTCTACAGCAACCACAATTGCAGAATTATTTTTCCTTCCTAACAAGACAAACTAAAAACACAAAGAAGCAGCAGAAGTGGGGAAAACAGATTTCTACTGAGACTACTCCCAGYTGGCTTTGAAAGTTAATTATCTTTCTTTTAAGTGTCCTATCAAAAAAAGAGTTTTGTCTGGTAGAATACACTATTGCAACTCAATGCAAAATTTCTGACGTGTTTCTCAGAGTAAGTCGGATAYAGATAAAGTCAACTTAGATGAAGACTAATCGGGACTGTAAAATAATTTTGAACTTAAGCAATGTATTCTGTGGTTCTTTCCTCTCTATGAATTTTAAATAMATTTTAAATTAAAATTTCAATCTCTCTGTACCTGCAAGGATCTCAGGTATTTTTCCAAAGGGTTTCTCAGATTTGATCATCTCTGGGCCAGGTTTTTAAACAGATTTAGGCCTCTTACTATTGCAAACATTCCTATCGCCATGTTTTCAAAAACATTTAAAACGTCTAAGACTCATTGACTCAGATGACATCTTAAACTGTTTTTACAAGTGAGATAAATGGGTGTGAATCACATAACATCACCTTTAAAGTTTTCAATTTATTTTATCCTGATGTGGTTCTTCACACAATGGACAATTCAGCCGTGGAATGTCTTTCTAAATGATGTTGCTGGCCCTAGGTTTTATATTGGTTCAAGAGCAGACTGGACAGGTATTTGGAAGAGGGGAAAGGATTCTATTTACTGACTCAAAATATACAAACACCGGGGTTTGGAAATCCCTGGAACTGAAAGTAGTTAGAGGTAGAGATAGTATTACTGCAAAAAGTATAATTTTTCCTGTTCTTTATTCYTCTGTGTCAATTTATGATTACTCCTGCAATCAAATGAGTATTTTGCTGKTTTTCCCCCTCTTATGCCAAAGATTTCCATTCTGCTTTTTCTCTGAGTTCTTTTGTAGCAACTTTAGCCTTTCAAATACAGTACTTGATTATTTTTTTATTAAGATTTGTTTTCCCAGTATGGAAATTCATACCAGTGTATCAACCAACTGTTTTTCCTTAACACAGAAATAATTTCATTTACTTTTCTGCCGTGCAACACCAGCTAGTGGACCTGAAAACCTGAATCTGTGTGATGGTTTATACACCTTAGGCCTAGGGCTGACATGTTCTGCTCAAAACCTAAAGTGAATCACTGAGTTCCACATAGGTAATAAACTCAGCACAAAAAAAAAGCTTTCAACTGCATCCTTACAGTAACTTCTAAAGTATAGCCATCAATACATTTTTCTGTGTCAGGATATTAAAATAAACAGAAATATAAATAGAAATATTGTTGTAAGACTGCAGGAGGACTTGGGATATTTAGATATCACTTTCTAGAAGTCAGTAGCACTTTGGTAACTTCCAAGTGGCTTGGACTGCATTGGCTTACAAACTTTCAATTTCCTCCTTGGAGCATTGGCTGGGTATGCCAAAGCAAAGATGAGGTTTTTCTGCTCTTGGGTACCTTAAATGTCCTGCATTTAGGGGCCATCAGCAATCTGCAGCAAAGCTAAGCCCAYAGCTTCAGCTCTATCATGGACTCAACATATGCAGATTTCTGTCTGCATAAACTTTCACAAGGGATGAATGGAGATAAAGAGAATACATTAAAATATATTTATAAGGCAGCACTCACACACACTCCAGTTTTTTCCCCTATGCCAAAAAAAAAAAAAAAAAAAAAAAAAAAAAAAGATATTTTACTAAGTGAAGTTATTGCTTTACGTATGAATTTAGTTTAGGAGAAGTAATCCTCAGTTGCCTAACCAGCTTCACAACTCTACACCTGCTACGACATAGCTAACACTGAGGAAAATGAGCTCTACTAATCCTGTAAAAGCCTGAATCAGTSCAGATGGCAAAAACATTACTTATTTTACCAACTAACCTTCTAATGCTCACTTTTAACCATTTCCTATCTTTTGGCTGTCAATCAAGAGCATTAAATAAACATCATACATCTTGAGTTCTTGAAGAACAAGTTCAAGAAAACAAAATCTTTTATAACTGAGTCTACAAATGTTATCATTTTGAACAGGACGTGCAGTCTCAGCCTTGGACGTGGTGATGCCAGCTGGTCTGTGGGATCTGGCTTTGATAAGAGTGGAGCAGTGCTCCCCTTTAACACATCACAAAAACATGGAATAGCTTAGGTTAGAAGGGACCTCAAGGATCATCCCATTCCAGCCCCTCTGCCATGGGCAGGGAYAGCTTCCACCACACCAGGTTGCTCCAATCATGATGTAAGTGTTGGAGCGAGCCTATTGGAAGGAACAACTTTGTCCTTTGTGAAGACTATTTCATTAAAGCAAGTTAAAAACCATTCMTTTTTAATACATCAATTGTTTTCCTTCACTTCCTGACTTGAACTTTATATTAATTTCTGTATTTAACATATTTGAATATTTTACACAGACATAGATGTCATAATGCGATTTTTTTTATGGCAATTCAGCTGATGAGCAATTAACACCCATATTTTGTCACAAGTTATTTGCTGCTAATCACATAGCCCTTTTTGGTAGCTGTAACTCAGAAAAGAGTTTTTCTCATGGTTTGGAGCACAATACACATGGAAGAGAATGGGAAGAGGCAAAGTGGAAGAAGAACCTCACCTATCTATTAAGTCAACTGAACTTTAGCTCTCTGTGGAGACTGACTGTGGTTTTTCCAGGTCAGCAGAGGGAGAGTTTTCACTATGTCCCTCTCTTAGCACCAAGTGTTGATACCTGTCTGAAGTTTTCTGAGAGTATGCAGGGACCCAAAATGCCTTTGTCAATCACTGCTGTCTTRAAAAGTGGCAGACCATAACCTGATAAGATTAAGTATTTCTCTTCAGAAAAACCCTTGCCCTTCAAAAGCAGGCATCCTATCTTTGGCTGAAATCTGAGAGGCCCAGAATTACACAACAGAACCCCTTGGAGGGGAAGAAAACAACACAGGAAAAAAARRAWTWAAAAAAMCCAAACAAATAAGAGGGTTAATTAATTCATTAATACATCCTGAAGCAGAAAACCTCTATTCTATATAGACCCTAAAAGAACATTCACAGACACCCTGTGACTCTTGCAGGGTCCCAGCAATACTTAAGCAAATGGATCCTGGCACCAGAGGAAAGCAGGAAAGGTAAAACTTTCAATTACAAGTCAATAGGCACTCTACAATTCTTAAGAAATCTGGAAAAAGCAAACCCCAGAACAGCTATGCCCATTTCATTTTCTCTCCCTCCCTTAATAAACCTGTTCATATTCTTTTGATGTTACCAGTCGAGATTTGAAGTTTCACCACATTTAGAACAAATAATTTGTATTAACCTGCATAAAATATCTGCACACACTACACTGACTTTTTAAATCCTGCAACTTGAGCAAGCCGTCTGCATTTTAACAGCAGGTTTTGTTTCAGAATCTGCACTAAGGGTATGTTCCAGCTTTCAGGGAGAATTGCAATTGTCTACTAAACATTTACATCAAAGATCAAATCCCATAATTAAATTTCAAACTACACTGAGCTATAAATAATTTTCTGATCTCAGGGGTTAGAACTGGGATCTTATGTCAACAGAACACTTTGGGGGCATATATCAATCTGCAGTGTCTCCAAGTCAAAACAAAYGCAAAAGATCTATCTTCACACATAGTAGTGTGTTTAAAAATGTCGGAAATGTCAACCGCTTACATACTTTCATATTACCCCTAATTAATACAAATTGCATTTAATTTCACATTTAGTAAAACATATTGCTGCCCAAAATAAGGACTATAATTTTTATCAGCAATTATTATTACTGATGTATCAACACAATTATTTAAATTCAATGTATATAGAGGCAGAATCCATGCAAGCATTTACAGTTTTTGTTCCCTCTGTGTTTCTTCCCTAATTTTTGTGGCTTGGAGCTCCTCCAGCTGTCTCCTACTTTGTGGTTTTGTATTTGAGATCCCATCTCCTGATTCATAATGTTCCTTGACTGACAAACAGATTCAGATAGGAAAAAAACAGTTACCTGTATAAAATCTGAGCCTGACAGCTGCACTGCTAACTTTTCCCCTTGTGGTGAACCTACTGTTTCAGATTTTACTCATTTCTTGGGGTCTCTGGGTTACTGTGTTTACTAAGCTATCCAGTAACTGGTGACATGTGTGATCTCCACACTGCAAGCTGCACTTGAGACTCAGAGGATTTTCCTCTAGTCCCTCCCTCTTCATAAASTAAATTATTTTAAAAAGAACATTGGGTTTCGTATTTCCAAACTGATGTGCCTCCTAATTGAATGCAGAACACTTTCAAACTATTTTCCATTAGAGGCCCACTTTTTTTTCTGRCTTTAATGCACAATATAATACCTTCATTGGCAGATTAAAATTGTTTTACTATAAGTAAAACCCGTTATTATATGCTTTTTTGGTGGTTTTGTGTTGTATAATGCAGGGTGAATTATGTAAAACCTACCAAACAGAATACTCTACAAGCTGCTACTTGCATGCTGCAAACAATCACAGATTCCCTGATAGACTGGGACTTAGCATCTTAAAATTCCTGTGGAAATCAAGTGCATTTTAAGTATTGGGTTTGATTATTTAATCAGACAACTTGCATTTTGCCCTGGCTAATTTGGAAGGCTGATAATATTTTACTCATAAAGTAATTGTGCACCTGTTGTGATGGAAACCTGTTCAAACAAATCTTAATAGACATGAGGATTCATTCCCAACATGAGTGTGTTGGCCTCTCATTACTGCTATCTATGGGGCAACAAATTTTGAGTAGCCACTGAACAGGTCTCAGCTTAATCTGGAATAACTCTTCAAGAGCATTTATGACAATGTGGCTAATATTCAACTTTTTAAATTTATATCAGTACAGACTAAGGTAAATATGAGGACACGTGGGTTAAACTAACAGCAATTTAAAGAAGAAAAGGTAAGAAAGATAARTCCATAATAACATAATTTCAATGTGAGAGCTAATGAAAAAGAATCAGTTCTGATCAAGCTGCCTGGCTACAAATCTATTAATATTATTTTCACAGGAGGTAATACCTGTGATGAATTCATGGGATCAGGGCTATATCCTTAATAGATTTCTGTTTCTTCTGCTGAGACAAATTCTATGGAAACTATTTCAATGCATCTCTCTATTTTCTTTACAATTTATATATTCATATTAATTGAATGATGGAACTTCATCTTGATAGTGTTTTAGAAAATTTTCTCTATTGGCAAATCATGCCAGAATAAAAACAAAACAAAACAAAAAAAACAAACAAACAAACAAACAAAAAACCCAAAACAAAAAAAAAAACAAACAAACAAACAAAAAGAAACCAAACAAAAAAAAAATAGATGGGGGAGGGATATAGTGAATAGATACTAATTCACTCACTAAGCAAGGGGACAGTATTGTGAATGATCTGACTGGAGCAAGGGGATCATGATTAGCCTGAAATCACTTTAATGTGGTCAGGAGGAGGTGAAAACAAGGAAAATGAGCCCAGTTTGGCTAGATATGCCCTTTGGCAGAAAACTGTCAAATGTCATTGGTCAGACCTGAAGTGAGGTGACACAGTTAAACAAATCAARATATCCTGAAAAAAGCATTGATAATTAACCTCTTCCAAAAGGTCAACTTGTTTAGAGGGGACAAGGACAACCCTTCTTGTATTTCTTCTTCTATTCCTCATTGAGCTTAGGCTTTTGAGCCAGTGGCTGTGTCAGGTTGCACATTATGCTCTTGCCATTCTCAATTGCATGAGAGTTACTAAACATGTTCCTATTTCATTTTTTCTCAACACTAGTGCTATGTCCTTTGAGTTTTACAGATGACATTTCTGACTTGCCTCAGAGTCCAGAGTTTATTACGTTCTCAGTAAGATAATTTTAAGTATCTCTTAAAAAAAAAAATAAAATAAAATAAAAAAAAAAGAAAAATCCAAATCTGGTATTTTTGGTATCATCACGACATCCTCATTACCACACAACCTCCACACATCAAGAACCCACTTCAAGACACAACTCCCTATTCAGAAATGGAGTTTCAAACCCACTGAAGTGAAAAAGATTGCCACAAAGGTTCTCATGAATCAGTGCCAAAGTTTGATGTTGCTCAGAGAGTGGTATTTTGTGYAAGAGGTTCCTTTCCAAATTAACTGCAGAAAAGGCTAAGGAGAGTGGCCCAAGTGAAGAACAGCTTTCATATAAAGAATAAATAAATATATTTTTACTTTTCAACCTGGAAAAGARAACACTGAGTGTAGTGTAACAGAGAAGATGAAAAGGGAACAGTTCATCCTGAGAATGTCCATTCTAAGATCTAAGGGACACCTACAAGGTACAAGGTGCAAACACAGAGCATACTGCTAACTGCTGAGCTGATCCCCATACACACTGCAGCTGTCTGTTAAAGGGTTCAAAAGTGACTGGACACGTTCATAGATGATAATTCTATCAAGGGTCATTAAACCCGAATTACCACCTCTGAATCAAGCAGCCCATTAATCATATTTTGTGGGAAATTGGAAGAGTATACTRAGGAAATATTACTGTGTGTTTGCCCTTTCCTCACCCTTCCACAGGCTGCATGGGATCCAGGGACAGAATGCTGCAGGACAGTTAGTTCTTTATATCTGACACTTAAAGTTCCCAAAATATGAAACACCCATAATGGTTCCACAGAATCCAAACTGTTCAGAAAATTTCAGTCCTTTCAGAACTGTGCCTACCTGTATTTTTCTAGATAAATGCTGACATTCATCAATTTGTTAGAAATTTGTTAGAATTTGACCTTATGCATCTACAGCAACAAAAATCCCAAAGCATTGAAGCATGATGAAACAAGAAATGGAGCTTACGCTTTTGTTTAAGCAGTGCAAACTCCTACATATGCACTTGATTTTCCACAAGTATATATTTGTCTTCAGTAGAAGTTTTATTTTGCTAAAGGTAAGAGACTTCATTGAAAACCAAGCTGGAACTTGAGTCAAAAGGAAATTCACCACTGACATGCAGTTTTAGAACAGAAGGTGGTAAGTTCCAAGTAGTGATACATTCTTCAACATGGAGGCCTTTTTATTGCAGTTAAAGACTCTGTATTTATTACAGAAAGCAGTGACTGATACACTGAAAATCAATATATATATATATATATATATATATATATATACACAAAAAAAAAAAAAAAAAAAAAAAAAAAGGTGCCATTTGGAAAGAAAACCATTTTAATACCATACATTTTCTTGTCACTAATTGTAAAAATAAAGAATGGATCACATTCCAGAAGGCAGTCTGTTCTAATGTGCAAAAGAAATGTAATGCTGTTTCAGTTCCTTATTATTATCAACATTATACATCTTCCTCCTTTTTCTCATGAACAGTTGATACYAATTCTTCCTACATTATTTGGGACACATCTCACAAAACCCAGAATGTAAGTGAGCTGTCGTGTTTATTTCAGTGTAGTACAGAGTTCATGCATTGACCTCTGAGTATTAAAGCTTAGAAATATACACTGAAAAGATAAAAAACATCTAGATATCAGTGCTTGTAGCAAGTAAAAAAAAATCATTGTGTGCTTGGAACTAAAGGGCATGCATCCTGCTTGATGTTTTTTTATAAAATATATTCAACAACATGGAGACCTTGATTTATGTGAAAGGTTGATTACAATGTAATTTATAGTTCTGGAGTTTTAAGAACTAGAAATGGTAGTAGTCATTAACTTTCAATGTTAGATTGTGAGAGCTGCCACTGAAATACAACCCTCACACCAAAACACTGGAGCAACAAAAAATGTTTGGCTTTTTGTAATGTGATAAACACAGCTTCAATCCTGCCAAGACTCATATGTACGTAATTTAAATACTAGCACTATGTAGAGTGAGCAGTCCCATTTCTTCACAGAACTACCCTCTCTGCACAGCTGGGGGTACGGTTGTTTAAATCCAGAATCTGAAGAAAATACTTCATATAAAAGAAAAAGTCAAGGCATGAGACAATATAGTTTAAGCTATTTCACTCTGGTGATTAGTCTAATTGTGCTGGTATCTTGACCATAAAAATTGATACAATGGGATTTGGTAAGCTTAACCAAAATATTTTTATTGTTGGAACCCGACTAAAAAAAATCTGACTAAAGGGCATGCAAACATTAACTGTTGAAAGTGCTTATGAAATATTCAGGCATTCAAATGACTTAATTTAGAAGGTCAGGCTAGACCTGGAAGCACAGCCCTCGTACCATGTTACACAAAGTGCTACTGGCTGAAGTAATGGCATAACAAAAGCATTGCTCTGCTCTGGAGAGCTGCAACATAGAGCTAAATATATCACTCCACTGGATCATGGCAATAAATTCATTATGAGAAACCTTTATAGCCTGTGGTATATTCCTAATCAGAACCAATTTCTTGAGGATTTGGGTGTAGAGGTTCTGGGTTGTGCTGTTTTGTTGGATGTTTTCATTGGTTTCACTAATTGGAACCGGTTGATTCTTWTTCCTGTGTATTGATTTTTTAAATCCTAGCAGTTAACAATGATTCTAATGTATCAAAACACTTTAGACCTTAATCATATAGTGGGGCTTCTGCTTGTAGCTTTTGTTTGAGTTTTAATTAAGAAGACCTTGTGTCTCAAAGCCTGAGCTGGGTTTTTAATTGCTAGTATGTATATCACACAGACTTCAAAAGAAATAAAATATGTTTATAACAGAGAGCACAAAGGAGAGCTTTGAAATGTCTATAGCCATACAAAGTGACATAATTAAAAACCTCTGAGTGCCTCTGTGATATAAGACTTATATATATTTATTTTTACATATTTATGAGGCAGACTGTTATATACCCTTAGACTTCACGAGAAAGAATTTTCAGCAATTATACTGAAAAATAATTACTGCAAATTCAGACTACAGTGTAGATCAGGGATAAAGGAAAACAGATTTATTTTCTTTAAAACGGACTTCACATGTCGAATAGTGCAGCAAGAAACACCTGAAAGCTTATATGTGAAGATCAAATTTTATAAAATAGAAGCAAAAATAACATTTTAAAACGTTTTTCAAACCATGCATGTTAAAAAAAAAAATTAATTCACTGTAAAAACCATAACTTTCTCAAGGATTCATTCATGCACAACTCTTTCCAAGACTGCTCCAGAAATGGATAGTGTTAAGTTACCAGATTCAAACAGTTGTGCCTCACTGTCCTCTTCCACTCATTAATACACACAAAAAATGCTCCTAGAAAACACGTCCTTGTGCCTYTCCTGTTCTTATACCAGGGATGGGCATCCTTTCCAAAATGGTTTGTGGATATCTTACAAGGAGACTATCAAGTGGGTGAAGTTGCTTCATCATACCAAATTCAACTTTTCCTAGGAAACAGGAATGYTGCCTCCCACCTGCCTAAACATTTTGAGGCCGTTAAACCAGCACACATTGCACAAAACGGGGYGTTTAGTCTCTTACTAATAAAGCAGCAAATATAAAAGAAGGGATAAGCACGGGGAGCATAATAGAAACAGCCTTCTGTGTTGGGTAAAGCTCTGGACATCAATCAGTGCCCAAAATAGAGCTACTGTACAAAGGCAGCATGTGACATTTGATCACAATGCCTATAAATATAGAGAGCTCCAGTTGTAAACAGCCCCGATGGAAGGGCAGGACTAACCTGCAACACAGGAGCTGGTGACCCAGGAGTCACTCTCCTCTGAGGCTGCTGGACCAATTGTGACCCTTTCACCATAACATCATTGCTTAAGTTACTTGAAGAYTGACCTCTCTTATTTGATCTTCAAAGACTCTGCATGCTGAGAAAGACCATTGCGGGCTATTTCAGTAGGACAACTGCCTGATGCATGCAAGACCGTGCTATTCCAGAGATTTATATTTGGAACAGAAACAGAAAACTTAAAACAGACTCTGTATAGTGATAAATGATGCTACTCTGCCTAGCTGTGGCTGCTGAAGAAAAACTAGATAACCAAGCAACAGAAATGCATGCAGTGAGGGAGGGTGAGGTTGGAACTCTGCACATCCAAATATCTGCAAATAAAGAGCCCTGCCTCATTTTGTTTATTCAAATACGTAATAACAACAATTAGAATGAAAAGTATTTCCTGGTCCTAATTTTTATACAAAAGAGACTAAATACTGCAAAAGCCAGATGTAAGCCTAACAAATTGCTTGTATACCTTAAGTAAATCTATTAGCATGCACACCCTGGAAAATAGCATATAAGCAAATGATTTGCACAGGCAGCTCCAGGGTTTTTTTTCCAGGTGAGCAAGGTATTTAACTCAGGTCAACTGCTTCAAAGACCTTTGACAATTTGACCTATGTGTTTCATTTATAAACATATGAAATGAGCAAGCAGACTTATTTAACCACTGGAATTTGGCTACAAAGCATTYGGCCAGATTCTCCCCAGCTTCATGCAACCTCCCTGAAGTCAATGGCTTGTTTGGCTGGAATTCAAGGAAGAATCTGGACCATTATCAATAACTGAAATCCTAATAAAGAAACTCAGAAAAAGCAATTTTACAAGTGAAGAACACTATGCAAAAGTAATTGTGAACATGAACAATCCCACACTGAGAAAAAATGAATTATTCACTGTTTGTTACTTTTGTATTGGCCTCTATTGTTTGAATTAATAGATATGGTTTATAATTATATCTTGATTAACACTATTGTGTTCTAAATATAGAAGGTAAAGCAAGAAAATACCGTTTTTATTTGTTTCTCTCAGCCAATTATCTTTTCTTCTTGTCTGTGTGCTTCCCAAACATGAATAGAAACAGTTTGTGTCAGTGGTACATTTTTTTTTCTGCTTTCATCCTCTTTTCTGGCACTGAATCTTAGTGAATTGCCTTCCCACAACCAAGATGCAAGTCTTTCACTGAAGGGGGAGGGCTGTGGTCGTGCAGACACAGAGGAAGAATACGTGCTCAGGTTATCCTTAGTGAGAACAACGCCTCCTCTCTAAAATAAACAACTCCCAGTAACAGTCGGTGCAAAGAGCAGTTCCTCACAAGACCACACCTTGTTTTCCTACAATCAAGATTATTTTTTTTCCTAATGAATTATTTTTTTACTGCATCACTTCATGTCTTTAAGTTAGGCTYCCAGTAATATGAGCAGAAATTCTGCACAAGAGCAATGAAATAAAATTTAGAATCTATTTAGAATTAAGGAAAAATATGTTTGACCTCCCAAAGACGACAGATTTTCAAATATAGGTCCTTCAGACCCCAGAATGCCCTGCCAGTTACCTTGCTGGAAATTCAATCAGCAGTATGCAAATAAACTTCATGATTGTGAAATCTACCACCTTGAAGAAGGAAAGGATTTATTTTAAAGTATGCTTCCCCTGTTTTGTTTTGTTTCCTTCTTGTAATCTGTTTTTCATGCTGCCATGTGCTAGATTGCTGATTTGTTTGTGGGTGGTTTTTTTTTTTTCCCTTTCTGAGCTGATTTAAGGTACACAAATGCTAATATGAGTTAAGACCAGACTATAGGGTTAATAGTGGTTTTATTGGCTAGAAGGTAATCAGCCTGGAAAACAGCAGTTGGGTTTGGGAACCCTAAGGAAAGGATTCCAACTTCAGACCTGCCCCYACTCCAGCTATGTAACTCTGCACCTGGTTTTCTTCTTCTATAAAACAACKCTAATATCTGTCAATTGGTCTGAAGTGTAAAGCACAATATAACAGCAACCATTATTTATATTCCATGTTGATTCTTTAAAAAAAAAAAAAAATCAGCTGCAGTAGCAAAGATTCATTATTGCTGGRAGCCAACTAGTAGCACGGATGAATATTGCAGATATTATGATCACCTAAGGAAAGSTTACACAGGAAATGGGCTGTGGAGACTGAGTGGCTGTCCACATATAAATCTGGGGACCCTATTCTGATGAACYTTTTTATACAACTATTCCCCCAGAAAAGATTGTTGAATGAGTTGAAAATTCTTCCAAATCTGAGTGAGAGTGCTTTGTAGGTAGATGAGAAAAGGATTAGAGGCAAGAACTCTACCCACTCACTCAGCAGAGAACATATATGCTAAGAAAATAGGAGGAACAACACAAATCCAGAAAAACAAACCTTTTTTTTTTCAACTAACAAAATGTCATTAGAAAGCTTTTTGTGCCATGCAAAAGAATAAAGAACATTATTCCGCATTGTTAGAGATCCCACCTCTTCTAAATTCAATTCGCTAATAGCATTCAAGTATTTTCTATTTAAAGACTAAGTAGCTATATTTTGCAATTAATGGACCATAATAATTCAACTAGAATTCAATGTTTTCCACACTGTTAAGAGACAATATGGCTTTAAATAGATTCTGATTTCAAAGCATCCTTTTTTTTTATTTTATTGCAGTCAATTTTAACATGTTCCTGCAAAATTTTATGCTGTGTTTCTGTCACTGATATTACTGTGGGATTTYTTACCTGCCTAACATATATGCATTGTCATAATTCTACCAGAAAAATCAGGAGAATCCAACAGATTTTTGGTCCTGAAGGAACCAATTATATCTTACTTACTAAAAAGAGCCCATCTCTCATCTAYGTGTATAATAAAAAATATAAATTGAACTATCTTGGATTTCCCAGTGGAAATTTAAATCCCTAAGCATCAATTTTCATCAAATAGATTTTTTTTTTTTTTGCATTGAAGAATTTTAGAGAAAAGACACATTGATATGATGAACCTGGCTCTTTGTTTCCAAATGACGAGAAATAAATCTTGTGTACTCCTCAAACATGCTTTATGACCCCTTCTAACAACACAAAACCCCCACATTTTAAATTTGTTGTTTAATCAATAACACTGAATTTCTTATCATTGAGAAAATGCATGGAAGAATTGATGGGTGGGGAAAAACACTTCATGATTTCTACACAGTACTTAACTGTCAGGAGAATTCCAYTTTTCCTAGGTTGCTGGCTCAAGGAATCATGAAAATACTGGAAGTTATTGTCCACTTATACAACAAAATTGCACTGATTTTGGCAAGTCCCAAATTTTATCCARACCTGCTCTTTCTCTGCATGATGGGATTAAGAGAAACAATTTTTCTTTTTTTTCCCAATTTAAAATCAAATATTTAAGACAGCAATCACACAATTACCCCCTTTTATAATCTGAAAGCTGTTCTTACACCCAGTTTGTGCAACTGGGAAGAAGCAGTACCAAGTACTGGCAACCCCATGTTTCTTCCTGTTCCTCTGCTCAGAGATATATGGCTGATGTCAGTGAACTAATGTAACTAACCTGGTGCTTTGTGATAACATCCTTGATGCTGCCTATAACTGATTGTGACACGCTCCATTTTTTTGGCACCCTCATCCATCATTTCAAAGATAAACATTAAAAACCAGGGTGTGTTGACTGGAAAGAAAGGCATCCTCTAGTTGTGATAGCTATTAATTTTTTTCTGAATTTTCAAAAATCCTCAATCCCCTTCTTAAAATATATGCAAACATTTAAGAAGTTGATCTAGTGAGATACCTTTAATTTCTCCAAGGAGATCGCTTGTGTTTAATTTTTCCATCTTCTCCTTCCAGTCTTTAGAAAGTAGCTTTTCCATGCAGGATGAATCTATTAAAAATAAAAATTAAAAAAAAAATCAAACATATTCTTACAGGGAAACAGGTGCCACCTTCATTTTAAAACTGTTCTCCCTGTACCAGTTGAATCATAGTTTAGAAAGGAAATCAACTTGCAGCAGAACAGAATTCTTATTTAACTGCATTTTAAATCCAAAGTAATTCCCCTGAGGTTAATGGAATTACTATGGATTTAACAAGGGTCTAATTGAAAGAAAAACTTCGTTGAGGATTTATGCATGCTAACTGCCAATTTACATGCATAGATTGCCAATGTATATACGAATTCTGTCTTTTTCATTTGAGAATGATTGTACACTTGAAATTATACATGAAGATTTAGTAGCTTTTTTTGGAAATTTGGCACACAGTGACATCTGAAACCCATTTTTATACCCATGTCAATGCAAAAGTTATTCATATGATGTCTCCATGGAATTCATAAAAGCACTCTACATATTCGATGTTCACAGYATCAGAAATTTTCTCAGTACACTATAAACAACATGCAATGATTAGAAGATAGGCTCTCGTCATATGAACTTCAGAATACATTTCAAGTCTTTGCCCCAGTCTGGGAGGTCTTCTGTAGGCAAAACTGTCAGTGAAGTCATTACACTTTGGAGAAAGTAAAAGATTGGCCCCAGTAAGTTTCTTATGATCAGACCCCAATTCCACTACAAAATTTTATATTGAGCGTAACAGACTTCAATAAATTCTAAAGTTTTTTTTCCATTCCTAAATTAAACTAATTGGCCCTGAAATCTAAATTATAAATAATCTTGCAGATACCTACAAAAGGTGATTTTTAAGATAGGAATTCTCATGAAGGAAGCCTCCAAGACTACAAATTCTCCTGGAGGGAGCCTACAAGAAAGATGGAGACTGTTTACAAGAGCATTTTAGTGACACATCAAGGGGGAATGACTTCAAATTGAAGGAGACTAGATAGTAGAAAAATTAGTGTAGCTACTAGGAAAAATTTCTTTACTGTGAGGGTAGTGAGGCACTGGAATGGGTTGCCAAGGCTGTGGCAACCCCATCTCTGSCAGTGTCAAGGCCAGGCTGGGWGGGGCTCTGAGCAGCCTGGGATAGTCAAAGATGTCCCTGCCCATGGCAGGGGAGTTGGAGTAAGATCATCTTTAAGGTCCTTTCTGACCCAGGCCATTCTGTGGTTCTGTGGTTGATGTGATGTGGATTTTTGTGACTTTTAACAAGCACAGTTACAATTTCTAAACAAGTATGAAGAAAACTTTACAAACAACTGAACACTTATTTCTCGTCCCCAGTCAGCAATAATAGAACCTCTATTAAATTTTGTGTACTTACTCTCACCTGAAGGCAGACTCACCAGCAATGTCTGTGCTAAATTCCTTGGAAACCCATAGGCCCAGTTTGCAAAAATCAAAACCATTATCTACATGTAACCCTGTTCTCAAAACAAATCTTTTCAAAGGGCCTTCACTGTAAGATCACACACCTCTCTGGGTGGGGCTGAGCACACTTTTCCTTAATGCACACCCTGGAAACAGCCACACACCTTCTCTTCCTAGCAACTCGCCTAGCAAGGGGCTACTTGCCTCAGAAGACCAATTTACACAATTCTAATATTCCAAATTTAGGTTATTTTTATACTGGTCCTACTCCAGCCACTTAGGAATTAACATTGGGTTGTATGAGAAGGCAGAATTCAGTCTAACTTAACTTCTGCTAAATTACTGGCAGATTAAGGTCAAATTGCAGCTGAAATTCTCATTTCAGCAGTCCCAGCAGAAGCACTCACACATGTGAAAGCAAAAGCAAAAAAGCCCAGATTTAAGAATGGCAACAGAGATCATATCATCACAACGGGTAACAGTTTGTTCCACTTCAGAGGATTCCAAAAATACTCAGAGGGAGGGGACCCATTCAAAGAGGTCACAAAAGGAGGAGTTAAAGATTTAGGCAGAAGTTTGAAGAAGAAAAAGGTCATATGGCCAATCATATTTTAGGGTACAAGTCATTTCATCCTAAAAATTCATTAGCATAACTCATTTGACATAAACAAACAAACAAAAACCCCAAACAAAACAAAAACCAGTTGAAAGCAAACCAAACTGTAACTACCAAAAGATCAAAGATCAGGTTTTAATTGCAACACATTTTCACCGTGCAAGCCTCCATGGAAAGACAACACAGCTCATAAATATTTTTGAAGTAATATTTCAGCAGAAAAGCTAATTTATTTACTAATTATATCTTTCTGTGAAAGAGACAAAATTAAGGAGCTGTAAGTTGCAATAGGCAGTGTTAAAATACTGGTTACATAATAACAATTTACTTTTAACAATAACAGGCACTTATTACTTCTATGAGTTCTGGCCTGATAATAGGAGAATCAAGAAATAACCATCAATTATCAATAGAACATTATAATTTGTCCTTTTTTGTGATATGATTAGTTTAAAAAGACGTGACTGTGTTTCTCCCCTGCCAAAATTTCAGACCCCTCAACCCTGAAAAATGAAAGAGCTTTAGAATTTTATTTTGATGTTTGCTATAACTTACRTATTCTACTGCTTTTAACTAAGATGCTTTCCTTAATTCACACAACGAAAAAAAAAATCAGTTAAAAAAGGAAAAGAAGAAGTAACTGGCATATTACAGGAGTTGATAAAATACTTTCCTCAAAAGAACTTGTTTTATTTCTTCTCTCACTGTTCCTAAGAACACCCATGCTTATCTGTAGTGTTCTTATATTATGTAAGGGCAAAACATGTATTTTTAAAGAGAGACTGGGAAAGAACTGGATTGGAAAACAGGTCTATTTGTGTGCCTTTTTGATTTAATCACATTGCTAGCTAGAATTTTTATCTCTACAAATGACTGTAGAATTTCTTAAGAAAGAGTTCTTTTAACACCCTTATCTCATTCAAATTCTATGTTCTAGATCTGACCACATAATTTATAGCTACTGTATTTTGCTGTTGAGAAGATTACAAAAATGATTACACAGGAGCCTTTTAATAAACTTTTTTATAGCATTGTAAAAGTAGCTCTCTTGAAATCCTGTAAATTTTCAATTACCGTGTTTATTCTGCATAATTTTTCAAATTTAAAATAATKATATGTGTTAAAGCTCTCTAGAGGTCCTCCACATTAGACCCTACACTGAATATAAAGGCTTATACTTGAAAGGCATGTCTCCCTTCAACTTCTGTATTCCATGCTCACAAACACACATTTTGAAAAGGTTTGTGAATCAGAAAGGGGTTTTTCTTCTTTCTGTACTGAAAATTAATTTTTACAGACATATAAGATCTACAGAGATATCTCCTGACATCAGTAAAATGTCTCCATCCATATTGATTCATTTTCTGATTTGATTCATTACGGAAACAAAACATCGACTTGGAATCCAGCACTAAACATTGCAGAAAGGAGCCCAAATTCACATCTGCACTGCATCACTCTCCTGCACTGCTTCAGCACCATTCCAAAACCTTGTRCATCCCGACATTTTCAAAATTCAGGGGTATTCTTGCTCAAGACAATTATAAATGAAGCAATGAAAGAAAATTAGCATTTATACATTTTTAGCTCTTCTCACTGACTCTATAAACCACAGTTAGGCTTATGCCGCAAAGTAGCATATTTTCTACTGGCACATGTAAGATCAAACTCGTGAAGTTGCGCTGGAGCAATTTATTCTATTAAAAAACACACAGCTTCTCTGCCTTTATATTTTTCTCGTGTGAAYTAAGAAAAAATTTCCTTCAAGGACAGCAAACAGGTTAAGTATAATTATGATGACTAAATTAAATCACTGAGTATTATTTAATATCACGGTTTGTTACATAGTTAGCAATTTTAATTGTAAACTAAAGGAGTTTAAAGTACTGTGAGAATCTTGTTAGACATGACAGTTTTGCAAAGGTGAATGAGAAGAGGATGTTAAAAGATATATAATCAGGAAGAAAAAAAAAAAGCCGAGGGAAAAAAAACCTTAGGTGTTAGATGAAAAGGATCTCTTCACAATGACAAAGCATCAATGAARAGAATTAACATTTGTCCGTTGGGTAATCAATCAGTCATGGAATGGATGGAATCCAGCTCTTTGTTGCACGGCCGGTGATGAAGAACGAGCATGTAAGCTATCACGGCCAAGCTCTCAAGTTCTTCTGACTGAATGAAAGTCATCTTGTTTGAATCAGGACTAGCTTTTGCTTCTTGTCTCATCTTATTCTCCCCTTTCTTCAGCTTTTTCCCCCCCCTTTAATTTCACTCTTACATTCTTCAACAAGTTACTCACCCCAGCTATAGCTTACATGAATACTATATGACCTTACAGTGGCCTGCACCTATCCTCATCGATTTTGGGGGGTTGTTCCTTTTTTTTTTTTCCCCTCTTAATTCACTGAGCTGGCCTCCTATTACTTTCTTTGAAATACAGATTAAAAAAAAAAAAAACAAGACGTTCATGCCATGTGTGAGTTTTTGTTTTTTTTATGGTAAAGTCATACATAAAAGAAAACCTAAATGTGAGAGTGCAGCAGCAAAACTTCAAAGCACTGACTGTCAGACATTATTATTTCAAATCAGCTTTGACTTTTTGAGACTTAATAAAACACTATAGTACAGACTGGCATATTTATAACACCTATACCAGTGATCAACTGAACTGTCTTATTCTTTCTAGTGTGCAGTGCCTTGTTATTTCTTTTATAATAAGCTTCCCTCAAAACATGTAACAATACTGCAAACTGATAATTATTAATGATATGAGTTCTAAAACATGACTTGTTTTGCATACAATTCTTTTTGAATACACACATTACTTTGTGACAGAAGACAAAAGCACATTGATTTATTAATAATGATTGCAAATGCACAGCAAGTTCATAAACAATACAGAAATATAATCCAATCAAAGGTATAGAGGTATAGGTGACATATTTCTACGTTCATCTGAACTGTTACATCTCAAGGAAAAAGGCACTGGAAAAGACAAGGTAGAGGGTTTAGAAGAGAAGTCGGGCATGCTGCAGGAGAAATTGTTCTAAAAAATGCTCAGATCCACAGTAGGAGGAGGATCAAGTTCTTTCCTTCATTTCGGAAGAATGTCACTACAGAGCTAAAGGCATCTTTGTCTCTATTKCATGACTAAGTCTACAGTTGTATCCTATTATAATTTAGTAGATATTATTAAACATAAAAAGATCACATTTGAGCAGGGTTTGGGATTACATATCAATATGCAAGTTCCATCATTTATAATGTTCTGTATTCCCCAAACTACTCTCATCACATGTATTTGCCTTCAGCTCCACAGGAGAAAAGGTGTCTTTTGGACCAGCCCCTGTCAAATGAGTTCACATGCCTCATTCAAGTCTATGTAGGAAAAACAAAAAAAAGTGGAATTAGCCTGTCAGCATCTATGAAATATTTGTTTGAGAAAAAGTATTGTGTGGTTTTKTTTTTTTTTTTTTTTTTTCTTTGAAAGAATGTTGAATGAGACTATTAACTCCCTGTGACAGACATTTGTGTGCTTACAAGGCCTATTGTGCTTGATTTCTTCTACAGAGGAGCTGCTTTTTCCTCCTAAAACCAAGGTGAAAATAAACATTACGGTAACTAACATTTTTTCCTGCTTCCTCTTGTACCTTTGCACATCTCACCTTATGCTTCAAGTACAAATGGTGGGGTTTTTTTCATGTGGGTGAAGCTAAGGACATGACATCTAAAATAATAACAATGCAATACATCATGGACCTGAAGGATGAAGATTTGTTTCAATAATCCTCACAGAATAGTAAATCCTCTTCAGAGAAGAAAAATCTAAATGAAACCAGTAGAAATGTTCCTGAATAATAGTCAAGCAGAATTTAGATTTACTCTAGTCAATCCTTGTTACTTACAATTAAACTAAAACAGCAGGTTCATTGTTGCTGTTACCAGATCCAGTCATTAAAATTGTGAAATATTCAGAAAAGTGAGTAAATTTAGAATCCTTGATGAGTACCTGTGCTGGGATTTTTGATTAACAGATCCCTCTCTGACTACATGACAACAGCTTGCTTATGCGTCTTTTGTGAGTCCACTGCCAACCAGATTTCCTTGAGGTAAAGAAACACCTAGCATAGAATGAGATCATAAAAATATTTCTTCATTTTTGTGCTTCATACTGTGTATTTTAAAATTATATGCAAACTCTAACATTTCAGTATCAAAGAGAAAGGCAAAAGGTTAATTTAATTCATTTTGAAAGAACACAATTTTATAATCTTCTAACAATTCAAAATTAAATTAAAGACTTCATGTTTTCATTTACTATTTAAAAAGTAAAACATAATTTAACCACAACTGTTAGAAACTCAAATGSTGGGTGGTATATCTATTCTGTTTTAATCCAAAGACGTAAAGTTTGTATAATATTACTAAAATAGATTTTTTTGTTGCCATAGTTCCTTTTTTCATCTTTCAAACACAAATTATCCTTTTCTGTTTCAATAAACTTTAAATAAAAGAAAAGGAGATACAAAACTAATCAAAAATCAGCCTGAAGGCTTAAGACCCATATTTGCAATATACTGCCACTGCCTCTTGCTCATAAGCAGCTTGGCTTCAATCTTGCTGTCAGTGGACCAGCAGGTCAGGGGAATCTCATCTCATCCCTCTCCATTTTCATATCATTTTTGTGCCATAATTAATTGTCGTGGTCTAACAGAAAATTAAAATATAAGGCACTTTGACATGTTGTTAACCAGTAAACTGATCTCTTTGGCCCACTTCTCAAGAATTTCWTGATTTAATAAGCTCTCCAAATTCAAGTTCTTGAAAAGCAAAAAATACAATTACAACACAAAAGTGAGTAACGTGATATTTAGAACAGGAAAAGCTGCTAAATCCTTTTGCTTTATTTATTGCAAGTTACAAATGAAAGAAAATAAAAGCATTCCTAAATTCTATATTTTGCTCGGACTGTTAAGGAGGTAAATTACCCTGGCCAGTCACTTACTCCACCCCTCTCATTGATGCTTTCCTATCCACATCTGTGGAATTTA